>NC_067487.1:81483530-81843530 GCF_947179515.1 Apodemus sylvaticus
TTGCCATTTTATCCTTTTGACAGTGTCCTTTGCCTTACAGAAACTTTGTAATTTTATGAGATCCCATTTGTCAATTCTTGATCTTAGAGCATAATTTATTGCTATTCTGTTCAGGAAATTTTACCCTGTGCCCATGTCCTCAAGGGTCTCCCCCAGTTTCTTTTCTATTAGTTTCAGTGTGTCTGGCTTTATGTGGAGGTCCTTGATCCACTTGGAGTTGAGCTTAGTACAAGAAGATAAGAATGGATCGATGCACATTCTTCTGCATGCTGATTTCCAATTGAACCGGCACCATTTGCTGAAAAGGTGATCTTTTTTCCACTGGATGTTTTCAGCTCCTTTGTTGAAGAACAAGTGACCATAGGTGTGTGGGTTCAATTCTGGGTCTTCAATCCTATTCCATTGATCCACCTGCCTGTCATTGTATCAATACCATGAAGCTTTTAACTCTATTGCTCTAAATTCTGAGGAAATTTTATGTATCAGAAACTTTTATGTGGACTACCTGATTTTATGCTGTCTCTTTCAAGGTAAGAGAATTAAGACCATAATAAATTATTCATATCATTAAATTTATGACTAAACCATTAGGTTTTGAACTTATGAAAGCCCATATCCTAATTTCAATACTGAAACACACATGTGTATACACACATGTATACAAACGTATACACAAAATTCATTTAAAAATATCATGATTAAAGTGGATTATGTAAGTTTTTATCAAAGAATCATTCTTGCCCTAAATATCTATGTTCTGATTTTAAATGTAGAGCGTTCTGAGTGAGTAGAATGACAAAGTAGCATTGAAGGAATCATGTATTGTCATTTGATGTCCTGTCTAAAAGACAGGATTTCAGTAGTTCTAAATGTGTAACTAGAATGGTTTCTAAAAGAAGGAAAGACTTCTTCCTGTGGGTGCACAGAAACAGGGATGCAATTTCTGTACTTATAACTTTTCTCATTTAGAGGCAAGAATAAAATTGTCTCTTGTGTGACATTCAAAAGTTCAGATCAAAAAGAAAAGCAGGGCAAACAAGAGGCCTTAAAAACAAAATGAGCTCATGAGTGTGATCCCAGAGTGCTGGAATAATTTAAATCACAAGGTTGGGATAGTAGAAACAGACAGAGTCCTAGGCTTCACTGGAAAATGAGTTTTGTCTATTGGGGCCTAGTGAGATATCATCTTAAAAGTGAAAGTGGATGTATTTTTAAGAAATAGAGCTGAGGTAGCCTTCTGATCTCCACTCATATTTTCATGTTCACCTGAAAACACATGTTCCAATACAAACTCTTACACTCAAGCACACACATTTGTCTGACCAAGAATATAAACACATGTACACACACACACACATACATACATACACACACACACACACACACACACACTCATGCACACAAACACATACAAATGAAGTTAAAGGACTGAGCTAAATATTGCAGTCTGGTTTATCAATTCTGAGCAGTTGTATTAGCTATTTTCTCTAAACTCTTAAGCAAATTATGTTCCATGCCCACATCCAAATCATTGAGGGTCATTATAGCACATATTTTACTCCCATGAGTTATGAGAGCTACATGGCAATTTAAAAGTATTTATGTGGTTCCATGAACAGGACTGGAATAAGTAAACTATTAGTATTGAATGTAGCTCAGTGGCAAAGCCTAGCAAGTATATTCAGGATTTGGCCACCAAAAGTTTATATATGCGTATGCAAAGAAAAAAACTATGATAAATTTAGAAATTATGGAGCTTGGTGTACTTTATTTTCAGCTTTAAAAGTGTCAAGTGAAAAGGAAGACATACAAGAAGGCCATTACTGCTAAAACGAATGAATGTCACGCATGCTTTACTAAGTTTTGGCTTGCTAATTAACAGAAATAAATTTTTAAAAATTACTGCTTGGGATGAAAAAGTGAATAAATCTTTTTAAGAAAAATACAAAAAAACAAAACAAAACAAAAAACAAGGGCATCAAGGAAAAGAAAAAATGTCATTAAGGTGTTTACATAATAAATTCAGAGTACTTATAGAAGCTAAAATTGACAAAATTAAACAGTCTGTGGAAGGAGTAGAGTAAGGTTCTAGAAAGTGTAATTATGAGGTTTCTAGCTTTTTGTTGAGAGTAGAAAATCAAAATCCCAGTGAAGAGAGAACAGTTATTCTTTCAAATCAGTGTGTGGAGAAAAGAAAGCTTTGGAGAATAGGACATCAAAAAGAGAATGAATTCTGGATATTGGATTATGTTAGTCAAGATGATAGAAATGTTTCACTACATATAATTGCCTTAAATTAATTACCATATTCAGATAATTTAAACTAGTTTTTACTATAATTTTGATAATCATAACCAAAGGAAAAAGTTTCAAGTATATCTGAATCTTGGAATTCTGATTTTCTTCATTTTTCATGTCAGGTATGTAAAAAGAATCAATGCATGTAAGGAGGTCATAAAAATGAAAGAGTGCAAGCTTGGGTATATGGAAGGGTTTGGTGGGAGTAAAAGAACATGGCAAATGATATAATATCCAAAATGAAAGGAACAATTTCTAATATCTTATTGCTGATAGATATTATCAGTCTTCTTCAGAGAATCTTCTTTGAACAGTAGATGACAGTTAACCCAGAGGCCACAGACCATCAATTTATAGAGAATATGAGATTATGGAGTGTTGTTCTTAATCTGTGCATGTTCCCACACCATTACCCAATGAGGCTACACATCATTGGAGAAGAACTAGAAAGAGTGTAAGAGAGAGAAGATGAGTGACTGCCATGAAACAGTGTCTCCTAAGCATAGAGGACCACGGTGATTTTGATAGCACAGGGCCTGTGGAAGCTCATGCCAGACAAAAACCCAACACAGAGATGGAGAGGGGCTTGGATTCCTAGCCATAAGTGAGCAGCTGCTGGCAACGGATAGCTTCTAGGAGGGTAGAAGTCCGTGCTCTATAAAGGTACAACTTCTGATAGTTAGCCATGTCCTCGACCTTGTCTCACATCCAAGTGTCTGTGTAGTGAATATTAGAATTAATAGGTTTAAAAGAAAGAGTAAAAAAAAAAACAGATTTTGTGAATAGAGAGGTGAGGTGAGTTTGGAGGCGAGTAGCTGACCCAAAAACTTCATAAGTGTGCCTCTTCTGGGTCTCCAGTTTTGACACGTGTACCCTGAGATTGCAGCCGATCTGTATTGCATACTGCCTTATGTGAGTCTGAGAAATCTGAATGGGACTGTAAAACTGAGAAACCTTCATAGTTTAAATTATATTCATTTTTGAGGCAATAACACTATCTCCTGCTATCTATTTCTACCTATTAATTACCTTTAGTTTTATCTTAAAGAATTTTTTCTTGTCCATCTTCAGTGTGGTGTGATTAATCAAGCATAATGATGCAAAAATTTGCAGGGAGACTTAGGAGACTGAGAAATGACTGTATGTCCTTAGCCAACACCAAGATTAGCTGCAATTCTTTTCAAAAACTGACTATGAATATTTTCAATCTTTGGGAAAGCTTAAGTATAATCTTCGCATAACTGTATAAGAAGAAAGTTAAGATTAAAACCAAAGCTAGATACAGCGAAGAAAGATAAAAGATTTTTCTATTAGGCCTTTACTTTCATCACAAAGATTCCAATGTATCTATCAACCCATGACTCTGAGAGTATATAATAAAAGTTAATGAAATTTTATACATTTATGGACTTATAACTAAATTTGCAGGCCATCAAATTTGAAGAATATTAGTACTGAGGATTATCCTATGACATTCTTTGGAGGCAAAAATGAGAAGCTTTTATAGTTTGTTTACAAATATGATATTTCTCAAAAGTGTTCTATACAGTTGTATAGCTATTTACAAGTAACCATTCAGAGCTAACTCTTCCTTAAAAAGAATTGGGAAGCCTCACAAAATTCTTTATGCAAGAAGTCAGTACAAGACAGCACTGTGATCTGTATATAGATCTCTGTGTGTGTGTGTGTGTGTGTGTGTGTCTGTGTGTGTGTGTGTATGTGTGTGTGTGTGTGTACACATATATCATTCACAATTTAATAATTTCAGTAAAACCAGGGGTCTAATAGCCTGCAACATCAGGACTGCATTCCCCACACATATCACAGTAGTACAGCCATGGGTTAAATGAGCAGGCATGAAGTATTATTTTTTTTAAAAAATTGAAAGGTTGTGGCAGTAATAAAAAGGTTGAATGGTAATGCCTCTAATTGAACAGTAAGGCCTCTTTCCTATTAAGTCATTCTTTCATCTGTCTTTTTAATTATTTCATTATCATTTTGTACTGCAGTTCACAATGAAATGACCATTTGTGTTTAAGTGAAAGCTAATTATTAGGACTGAATTATTGTGCCGTTTATTGATCCCTATGGTGGATTAAGGGCTTTAAGTTCGTCTAGACAGAATAGTTAGCAAAATGACAAAAGGAAACATATAAGACCCTTGGGAAGAATCCCTATGCTCCATAAGCAATTAATGCCTGCCAGGTAATGGAATTTAAGTTTATACTAAATCCAGCCGAGCTTTGACATTTCAACTGCCTTATAAACACATTAGTCTAATGAATTAAGACTTATGAATTATGTTTAGACACAAGAAGGAATAGTAGGTCTGGAGTATTTTTAGCTCTTCATTGATTGAATGAAAAATAGATCATTTTCCTCTCTGAATCTGATGAAAAATAAACATGTTCTTTATGTTTTAGCTAATTCTGCTCTCTGTTGATGGTTGTGTATTAACTATTTCTGTTTTCCAAAGAACTCTAATCTCACTCATAGATATAAAATGTCTCCCATTCGTTCTCTCCCTCCCTCCTTCCCTCTCACCCTCCCTCCCTCCCTCCCTCCTTCCTTCCCTCCCTTCCTCCATCTCTTTCTCTCTCTCTCCCTCCACCCCTTCCCCAAGCATGATTAAGTTGTAAACAGCCCAAACGCTGTCTCAGTCCAGTACCTGGCTAATTTGAAAGCAATTTTTCATTACACTGATCAGCAAGGTCTTGCCTAACCTAATGATACAACATACTTCATTTTAAACATTAGAACTTGTTTTGAGTGGACTTTGAGAAGGGGTGGCTTAACTTTTCATACATTGACTTTTCCTAAAATTTGTCTTTAAACTTTATTGTCAATCAGTTGCTTTCCAACCTATCCACTGTAAATAAAAGTTTTTATTTGCCACTGTGGTTATTGGCACACTAAATAAGTTAAAGTTATATGCAAAAAAACCCCATTAAGTTTTATTTTCTCAATTTTCTTTGAATTGAAAATCATTTTCTTGAAGTAAAAACCTTGGAAAACATTTTGATAATAAGAACAGCTGTCTTTTTTGTCATGAACTCTGAAACAAGAGCCTTGTACAAATATTTTGATAGTAAGATAAACTTCCCAAACAGCTTCTGAATATAAAAATAAGTTAAAAATAAAAGAAAAATGGCCATGAACTATTTGGTGTAGACACATCAGTACAGCTTATCCAGAGAAACATTTGGATATTATATATCATATTTATTTTAGAGGTTTCATTTCATGAATTTGAGTGAAATTTTAGACATTTTTAGGCATAAAAATTGATCTATTTGTCAAATCAAGTTTTGTGTTTAATTTGATAACTTGTACTTGGGAGTGGCAAAAACTCCTTTAATGTCTACTACTCCTTTATTGTCAATCAGTTGCCTTCCAACCTATCCACTGTAAATAAAAGTTTTTATTTGCCACTGTGGTTATTGGCACACTAAATAAGTTAAAGTTATATGCAAAAAAACCCATTAAGTTTTATTTTATTTCCCTATCCCACCCCCAACCCCTCTGTTTCTAGGCGGGTGCTCCTGTACATTTTATTTTAAAGAAAATATTTCTGTACCCCACATATCATGAAGTGGTGACGTCTTTTAAAAGAATACCTGAAGTTAGTTTGAGTGATTCTACTACTTTTATATAGTAGGAAGTAAAACTGTAAGAAAATATTTAGTCTTTTTATAAAAATTAATATAAGAAGTTATTCCTTGATAAGAAGACTTTTATGGTATTTAAACTAGATTAATCAGTGAAGTATTATAAATTTGAAGGATTAATCAGACTGTCTGCACTTAAATACAAACACTAATAGAGAATCTTGCACGAGGCAATATTTGTTATTTCGAAAATAGAATAAAAGAATAATTGGTGGCTTTCTCTTTCTAGGAAAAAAAAGATGATCTTTCTCTGCCTACGAAGTCAAATTAATGCCTAAGGAAATAGGGCAACCTGATTATATGTAGACATGATGTCACCTACGTGATATCCATCTGATTTCTAAAATCTAATATAGAGCTTTGCCTTAAATCATATGTCTGAATGACTGAATCCAAAGTGTGTTCCTAAAGAAAAGTGTTCCAGAATTCCCAAGATTATTAAGGTGAGCCTCCATATATGCCAATGTATATGAATATCCAAATATTGATACATGAAACTTTCTTTTGATATAGAAATTTCATTTTTAATTGTTTTTTAAATTTATTTACATTTCAAATATTGTTCCCCTACCTGATTTTCTTTCTGTAAACTCCCTATCCCATCCCCAACCCCTCTGTTTCTAGGCGGGTGCTCCTGTACATTTTATTTTAAAGAAAATATTTCTGTACCCCACATATCATGAAGTGGTGACGTCTTTTAAAAGAATACCTGAAATTAGTTTGAGTGATTCTACTACTTTTATATAGTAGGAAGTAAAACTGTAAGAAAATATTTAGTCTTTTTATAAAAATTAATATAAGAAGTTATTCCTTGATAAGAATACATTCAAAGCCACATGAGTTATTTTCTCAGTACATAAAAGTACAGATACTTGTGTTAGCTTTCTTCTTTATTGGTTCTCTCATACAATATGTCCTGGTCAGGTTCACCCCTCTTCCAATTCATTCCCCTTTGTTTATCCAATCAACTTTGTGTTATTCTTATTTAAATTATTCTAAACATTTTTTTCTGGCTAAATATTCATTATCTTGTACTAGGGAGTGGTCAATCTCTCCAAGCTCTCTCCCCTTTCCTGCAGCCAACAACTGCCACTGTTTCTATGATTGGGTTAAGATTGTATGCTCTATTTCTTTCTCTTTGCTGGAATGTGGCCTGTTTTGGCCTTGCAAACAGGTTTTGTTCATGATGTAACAAACACTGTGAATTCAAAGGTGCCTTACCATGTTCAGTGGACAATGTTTCCTCATAATAATCCAATGCCTCAGGATCTTAATTTTTTCTGCTACATCTTCTGCAATTATTCTGTAACCTTGAGAGTAGGATTCTACTATATGTGTTCTATTAAAACCTGAACACTATGTACTTTCTTATTCTCTACACCCAAGTCAGTTGTGAATCACAGTGTTTATTTCCATCCACTGAAATTAGATGCTTCTCAGGTGTGTTATTGTAGATGGACTAATCTACGGAGAAAGCAATAAGTCATTAGACATTAGTTTAGAAATGTATCTACTTAACAGCATAATAGTACTAGGTTCTTCCTTGGGGTTTATGACTTCTCCAGCTATATGTTCTTAGCACAATAATGATATAAGGTGTATGTTTCATCCTGTGGATGAAAAATTATCCAAACAGATATAATTTGGATTTCACTTCTATGATATGCATGTCACTACTCTACTAGCCCATATTCCCATTCCTATCAAAGCTACTCATTAATAAAACTTCCATGTTCACCCAGTTTGATTTTTTATACTCTATGACTCAAACACATGGTGTCTTCACTAATAGTATATTATTATTTATTATTCACTTCCTTTAGGTCATCCAGAGTTATAATAATGTGCAATATTTGTGGACCCATAGGACTGCATGTACCAATAACTCTAAAAGAAGCAATTCATACCTAGAAGTGTGCTTTTTATTTGTTAACCACTAATTTTTTAACAAGGCATTGTTGACACATTGTACAACTTCACCATATTCATTCAATATTTCTGTTAGAAAATTGAAATCTTGTAAACCGTATCATCTTTCACAATGCAACAAAGTTAGAAATCTATAGCAAAAGCTTGTGAAACTGGAAACAAAGCATGAAAAATAAGTATTATATTTATAGTTACAAAGCCCACCTGCATCCCATATCGATAGTGGATATGAACTCCAAAATGAATCACTAAAACATGAATAATGCTGGAAATATCACCATATTGACTTCCAGTTTTAGTACAGATTGTTTTAATAAAAACAGAATGGTGCAAAAATGTATATGTAGATCAACTGTGGCAGAATAAAAATGATAGAAATAAATCCAAAGAGCTACAGGCACCTGACTTCTGACAAAGGTGCAAAAAGCATTTACTACAAAAAAAGAGACAAACTCCTCAACAAAATGCTCTGAAAAAATTTGGATATTTAGAAAAATTTAAAGGTATTTCATTATATCTCACTGGACATGAAAATAAACTTTACTGTATGAAAATCAACTTGTCATAAGATCTAAAGCTATTAAAATAATCCAGGAAAGTACAGAAAATATGCATTATTATATAGAGGCAAGGACATTCTAAAGAGAGCTCTAGTAGCTCAAGAAATACAACCAGTAATGAACTAATTAGACTTTATGAAATTAAGGAGATTCTGTTATTTAAATTAAGAAAACTGTTAAAAAAAGAGATAGCCTACAGAATAAAAGAAATAATTTGGGGGATATATATTTTGGCTTATGTAACATCTAAAAATAATACAAACAAAACAAGAAAAAAAATTACATCCTATTTTTAAAAATCGACGGAAAGAATGAACATAGAGTTCTTTGTCAAAGAAAGAATAATACAAATACAAATGTCTAATATTTTAAAGTATATTCATTATCCTAAACTATCAAAGAAATACATTTAAAAACTAGCCTATATTCTATTTCACAACACTCAAAAATCTTCAGGTACATATATGATTGCAAATGCTGGGATAGAATGTTGGTATAGAACAGGTAATTATTTACCACTGGGAGTGTGAGTACACTGACACATTCACTAGGACTTGTGAAGTTTCTATAATAAGTTAAAACATGAAACTCTGGGAAAGAGAATGGAAAGAGTCTAAGAATCAGACGGGTCAGGAATTTGCTTTGATCTTGTGTCTCTTAGGAATAATAGAAGCTACACCCACAAACTAACATAACTGGGTCAATGTAAACTAAACAAGGACAACACTGATACTTATATATCTGGAAGGACCCAGATAAATAAGTACAAGGCATATAAATGTAACATATTACAGGAATAGAGTCTAATGAGGAAAATTATGACTGAATGTGAGAAAACTCCAAGAAAACAATGTAAGAGTCTTGTGCCCTCAGTTTTTTTCAAAGAAAGAAATTGATCTTGGAATATGTTTTCTTGTTTCTCCCAGATATAGGAAATAGGACTGTGTTTCCTCCTGGAGAGATGGCTCAGCAGTTAAAAGCACTGACTCGTCTTCTTAAAGTCCTGAGTTCAAATCCCAGCAACTACATGGTGGTTCACAATCATCCATAAAGAGATCTGATGCCTTCTTCTGGTGCTTCTGAAGATAGCTATAGTGTAATTAGATACAATAATAAATAAATCTAAAAAATAAAATATTTACTTATTTTTTCCATCAACCAAAGAGTACACATGGAGTTACCCATAGCTCCAGACACATAGGTAGCAGAGGATGGACTTGTTGGAAATCAAAGGGAGGAGAGTCCCCCTAGTCCTAGAAAGGCTCAATGTCGCAGTGTAGAGAAATACTAGGGTACAGAAGTGGTAGAGGGTTGATTGGGAAACAGGGGGAGGGAAGATGGCTTATGGGATTTTGGGGGGGCAGGAAAGGGGACAATATTTGAAATATAAAGAATATATCTAATAAAAAGGAACTATATTATGACAAAATTAACAAAAAGAAATAGCATTATATTGATTATAGTTACATTTCTTTATTATGTCTCTAAGTAAAAACTGAGGGCAAGAACATTGTAATATAGAAATTTTTATACTCCTCACTTTATGACACAAAATTGGTCCAAATATGTGTTCTCTGCTAAATGTACATCTGTGTTAAAAAAAGCAAACAGTTTAAAATAAAAGGAGTCTGTTTCCTTAAGATTACTCATTATTGCTTGTTGCTCTTCAATTAAATGCTTAAAATTTTCTTTATATGTCTCGTTGAAATAAAGCATGTTTTTGCACATAAAACTTGCCCTTATTATTGTATAGAATTAGAACTCATGAAAAGTTCATTCATGTGAAAATCCTTAAACCTTAGAGCAGTAGTCCTCAAACTTGCTAATGATGCAATCTTTTTTTTAAATAAAGTGTTACATTTATACATCAGAATAATACTAGGTCATATAAAATAATGAAACTGTCATCTTCAACGGTGTGGGAGCTGCTGTGAAATAAAATAAATGAAATGAGCCAGGTACATAAACATACCACATGTTCTCACCTTGCTTTAATCTCCTTCACATTGCTGTGACAAAGCATCTTGCAAGAGAAAGGTTCCACGTTCCAGCCCTTCAAAGCAGGGAATTGACGGCAGTAGGACCTTGGAGCAGCTCATGACATCCACAGTCAAGAGAGCAGTAGAAGACAATGGAACAGTGCTCAGAAAAGTCCTGGAAGGGCCCAGATATACAAGCACAAGAGTACCATAGCACAGAATGAGAGCTTCTGCTTGCTTCTTTTCTCTCTCTTTCTTTCTTTTTTCTTTTCCTTTTCCTTTTGTTTTTTGTTTGATAGTTGGACTTCATTTATGTAGTGATTTTATTGGATATTTTCTTTATATTTTAAATATTATCCCCTTTCCTGGTTGGTTCCCCCCTTGGAAACATACTATCCGATCCTCCCTCCCCCTGCTTCTATGAGAGTGTTCCCCCACCTACCTACCACTCCCATCTCACTGTGCTGACATTCCCCTACAGTGGAACATTGAGACTTCACAGGATGAAGGGCCTCTCCTCCCTTTGATGCCCAACAAGGCCAACCGCTGCTACATATGCAGCTGGAGCCATGGGTCCCTCCGTGTGTACTCTTTGGATGCTGTTTTAGCCCCTGGGAGCTCTGAGTGGGGGGTCTAGCTGGCTGATACTGTTAATTTTCCTATGGGGCTGCAAACCCATTCAGCTCATTCAGTCATTTTCCAATTCCTCCATTGTGGACTCCATGCTCATTCCAATGGTTGGCTGCGAATATCACCCTCTTTATTTGACAGGCTCTGGCAGAGCCTCTCAGGAGACACTTATATCAGACTCCTGTCACCATGAAGTTCTTGGCATCCAATACTGTCTGCATTGGGGGACTGTATATAGGATGGATCATAAGGTAGAGCAGTCTCTGGATGGCCTTTCCTTCAGTCTTTACTCTACACTTTGTATTTGCTCCAATGAATATTTTCTTCCCCCTTCTAAAAAGTGCCAAAGCATCCACACTTTGGTCTTCCTTCTTAAACTTCATGTGGTCTGTGAATTGTATCTTGGGTATTTAGAGCTTTTGGGTTAATATCCATTTATCAGTTAGAACATACCATGTGTGTTCTTTTGTGATTGGGTTACCTCACACAGGATGATATTTTCTAGTTCCATACATTTGCCTAAGAATTTCAGGAGTTGATTTTTTTAACAGCTGAGTAGTATTCCATTGTGTAAATGGCATTTTCTGTATCCAATTCTCTGTTCAAGGACATGTGGGTTCTTGCCAGCTTCTGGATATTATTGTGAATAAGGCTTCTATTAACACAGTGGAGCAAGTGTCCTTGTTTTATGTTGGAGCATTTTTTGGGTATATGCCCAGGAGTGGTATATTCTGAGGAACCTCAAGACTGATTTCCAGAGTGGTTGTATTAGCTGCAATCCCAGCAGCAATGGAGGAATCTTCCTCTTTCTCAACATCCTCATCAATTTCTGGTTTTACCTGACATTCTGATCTTAGCCATTCTGACTGGTGTGAGATCAGGGCTGTTTTGATTTGCATTTCCCTGATGACTATGGATGTTGAACATTTCTTTAGATGATTCTCAGCCATTCAAGATTCCTCATTTGAGAATTCTTTGTTTATCTCTGTACCCCATTTTTAATAGGGTTATTTGATTCTCTGGAATCTAACTTCTTGAGTTCTTTGTATACATTCGATATTATCCCTATTAGAAGATTTGCAATTTTGTGTGGTTCTATTTGTCTATTTGTCTATTATTGATTTTAGAGCATAAACCATTTATTCTCTGTTCATGTACATTTCACCTGTGCCCACGTGTTGGAGGCTGTATCCTACTTTCTCTTCTACTAGTTTCACTGTATCTGGATTTATGTGGAGGTCCTTAATCTACTTGGACTTGAGCTTTGTACAAGGAGATAACTTTACTACTGTTCCTCATGTGGTGTTTACTCCAACTCTAAAACTATTTCATTGGTACTTCATAATCATAATTATGCTACTGTTATGAATCGCAATGTAAATATCTTATATTCATGATATCTGATATGTGACCCCCAAAGGGGCTATGACATTTGGGTTGAGAAACATAGTCTTATAAATTGTTTGAACAACGAAAGCTATTGCATGAGACTTTAGTCTTCTCCATTTTTGGCTTCCATTCTCTCAGGTACCATCATGTCTAGAGTAGTGTCAATGGTTGATGAGATTAAAACCTACAAAATGTCAACCTTACACAGAAAACTACAGACATTGAGGAATGCTGAGAAAAGCCAGACTACTCTACTCTAGGAAAGAATATATCAATGTTTCATGTGGTAACAAATGATTCATCATAAAACATATATACAAATAATATTTTGTAGCCTGAAAATGTATTTATGGATATATGACTGAAAACCAGGTTATGAACTTGAGAAAGAACATGGAGGGTTATATGGGAATCTTTGAAGGGAGAAAAGGAAAGGGTGAATGATTATAATTATATGATTATATTGTATCAAATATAAAACAAAATTTAAAAAAATAGAAAGGGAGCAGAAAATTAAAAGCAATTTATGAAAATCATATAATGACTTAACATAATCAAAGCCAAATGGAGTGTTCAAATAATTATCTGACCATGTTCAATCAACAGAAAAAAAGATGGTTTAGAGTTTTAAAAATCTGAAACTCACATAACCTAAAAACACAACTCCTAGGAATACACTGTGCTCTTAGTCCTCTCTATACTCCTGTGTAGTTAGCTATCTCCCTGTGCCACATGAATATGGTGCTCTGTGGCAGAAAGGATGGTCCCCAGCTGGAGAGAGGAACTGGATTTCTTTATATCCTACCACAGAGATACTTGGGTATCTATGTTCATTGCTGCTATACTCATTTTATCAAGAAAACAAAACACTTTCTATATTAATCAGTACATAAGTGGATAATAATGTAATATAAATATCTAGGTGCCACAGGGAGATAGCTAAACACCCAGAAGTACAGAGAGGCCTGAGAGCACAGGTAGGACCACTCCTGCTGCTCAGAGGAACAAGTCTGAAAGCCTAAGGACACAAGAGCCCAGGAGTCCTGCATTTTCCATCAGCATCTAGAGCTGATCGTGGGCTACAGAGGTACATACACAAATAAAATCACAGGAGAGCTGGTGTCCCCAGAGTGCCTATATACCTGTGTGGACAGGTAATACCACCAACTCTCTTCAAATTCCTGGACCAAGAGGGACATGTCCAGAGCCATCAGGACACAGGAACCAAGGATCAGCTGGGGACAGGATTCTTCTGGTTTCTATCTGCACACATGAACTGAACCTACATCACAACAATCCATGCCTAATCATGCCAGCGAGAATGGGTCTCCCAGGAGTCCAGATAAATAGGCCTGCAGGACAGATAAGCCTCAGTAAGAGACAGCAAGACCAGCTAACACCAGACATAACCAGATGGCAAAAGGCAAACACAAGAACATTACCAACAGAAAACAAGGCAACATGGTACCATTCGAACCCTGTCCTCCCACAACAGCAAGTCAACACACCAGAAAAGCAAGCTCTGGATTTAAAATCACATCTCATGATGCTGATAGAAGACTTCAAGAAGGACATAAATAACTCCCTTAAAGAAATGCAGGAGAAAATGGGTCAACAGGTAGAAGCCCTTAAAAAGGAAACACAAAAATACCCTAAAGAAATATAGGAGAACATGGGACATCAGGGAGAAGCCATTAAAAATGAAAGACAAAAAATTCCTTGAAGAATTACAGGAAAACAAAAAACAAAACAAAGCAAACAAACAAACATAAAAAAAAAAAACAACTGAAGAAACTGAACAAAACCATCCAGGATCAAAAATGGAAGTAGAAACAATAAAGAAATCACAAAGGGAGACAGCTCTGGAGATAGAAAACTTTGGAAAGAAATCAGGCATTATAGATGCAAGCATCAACAGAATACAAGAGATAGAAGTAGGAATCTCAGGTTCTGAAGATACCATAGAAAACATTGACACAATAGTCAAAGAAAATACAAAATGCAAAAAGCTTGTAACCCAAAACATCCACGAAATCCAGAACACAATGAGAAGATCAAACCTAAGGATTGTAGGTATAGAAGAGAGCAAAGATTTATGACATAACAGCGCCAGTAAATATCTTCAACAAAATTATAGAAATAAACTCCATTAACCTAAAGAACAAGATGCCCATGAACATACAAGAAGCCTACAGATCCCCAATGAGACTGGACCAGAACAGAAATTCCTCACATAATACTCAAAACACCAAATTCACAAAACAAAGAAAAAATATTAAAAGCAGTAAGGGACCAGACTTCTCTCACCAGAGACCATGAAAGCTAGAAGACCCTGAGCAGATCTCATACAGAACCTAAGAGAACACAAATGCCAGTCCAAACTACTGAACCCAGTAAAACTCTCAATAACCATAGAAGGAGGAAATAATATATTCTATGATAAAACCAAATTTATGCAATAGTTTTCCACAAATCCAGACCTACAAATGATAATTGATGGAAAATGTCAACACAAGGAGGAAAACTACCCCCTAGAAAACGCAAGAAAGTAATCTTCTTTCAACAAACCCAAAATAAGATAACCACACAAACATAAAAATTACACCAAAAATAGCAGGAAACAACAGTCACTATTCCTTAATATCTCTTAACATCAATGGACTCAATTCCACAATAAAAAGACATAGACTAACAGACTGGATATGTAAGCAGGATCCAACATTTTGCTGTATACAGGAAACATACCTCATGTCAAAGACAAACCTCAGAGTAAAAGGCTGAAAAACAGTTTTCCAAGCAAATGGTACCAGGAAACAAGCTGGAGTAGCCATTCCTATATCCAATAAAATAGACTTTCAACTGAAAGTTATCAAAAAAGACACGGAAGGACACTTTATACTCATCAGGTGAAAACTCTAACAAGAAGAACTCTTTTTTTTTATTCGATATAATTTATTTACATTTCAAATGATTTCCCCTTTTCTAGCCCCCCACTCCCCAAAAGTCCCTTAAGTCCCCTTCTCTTTCCCTGTCCTCCCACCCACTCCTTCCCACTTCCCTGTTCTGGTTTTGCCGAATACTGTTTCACTGAGTCTTTCCAGAACCAGGGGCCACTCCTCCTTTCTCCTTGTACCTCATTTGATGTGTGGATTATGTTTTGGGTATTCCAGTTTTCTAGGTTACTAACCACTTATTAGTGAGTGCATACCATGATTCACCTTTTGAGTCTGGGTTACCTCACTTAGTATGATGTTCTCTAGCTCCATCCATTATTTATAATTGCCAGATGCTGGAAAGAACCCAGGTATCCCTCAACAGAAGAGTGGATACAAAAAATGTGGTATATCTACACAATGGAGTACTATTCAGCCATTAGAAACAATGAATTCATGAAATTCTTAGGCAAATGGAAGAAGAACTCTTAATTGTGAACATCTATGCTCCAAATACAAGGGCACCCTTATTCATAAAAGAAACTTTACTAAAACTTAAAGCACACATCGCACCTCAGACAATAATTGTGGGTAACTTCAATACCCCACTCTCCTCAGTGGACAGATTAGGGAAACGCAAACTAAACGGAGGCACAGTGAAACTAACAGAAGTTTTGGACCAAAGGGATTTAGTAGATATCTATAGAACATTTCAGCCTAAATAAAAAGAATATACCTTCTTCTCAGCACCTCATGGTACCTTCTCCAAAACTGACCATATAATTGGTTACAAAACAGACCTCAACTGATAGAAGAAGATCAAACTAATCCCATGACTCCTATCTGAACACTATGGAGTAAGGGTCTTCAATAGTAACAAAAACAACAGAAAGCCCACATACACATGGAAGCTGGACAATTCTCTATGATAACTTGGGAAAGGAAGAAATAAGGAAAGAAATCAAAGACTTTTTAGAATTTATATGAAAAGAAAGGCACAACATGCCCAAACTTATGGGACACAATGAAAGCAGTGGTATTAGGAAAACTCATAGCTCTGGGTGGTTCCAAAAAGAAACTGGAGAAAGCATACACTAGCAGCTTGACAGCACACCTGAAAGCTCTAGAATAAAAAGAAGCTAATACACCCAAGAGGAATAGATGGCAGGAAATCGTCAAACTAGGGCTGAAATCAGAACTATACAAAGAATCAAAACAAACAAACACGCATACAAAGAAAAGAACAACAGGAGGTAGTTCTTTGAGAAAATCAGCAAGATAGATTAAACCCTTAGCCAGACTAACAAGAGGGCACAGACAATATCCAAATTAACAAAATCAGAATGGAAAAGTGAGATATAGCAACAGAAACTAAGGAAAGTCAAAAAGTCATCAGACCCTACTATAAAAGCCTATACTCAACACAAGTGGAAAATCGAGATGAAATTAACAATTTTCACTATAGATACCAAATACTAAAGTTAAATCCAGAGAAGAGAGACCATCATAGCTCCATAATCCCTAAAGAAATATAAGCAGTCATTGAAAGTCTCCCAACCAAAAAAAGCACAGGAACAGATGGTTTCACTGCAGAATTGTTTCAGACCTTCAAAGAAGACATAGCACAAATACTCTTCAATTTATTCCAGAAAATAGAAACAGAAGAAACACTTCCCAACTCGTTCTATGAAGCCACAAGTATGCTGATACCAAAACCACACAAAGATCCAACAAAGAAAGAGTACTTCAGACCAATTTTCCTTCTGAATATAGATGCAAAAATACCCAATAAAATACTTGCCAGCTGAATCCAAGAACACATCAAAATGATCATTCACCAAGATCAAACTGGTTTCATACTGGGGATGCAGGATTGGTTCAACATATGGAAATCCATCAATGCAATCTACTACATAAACAAACTAAAAGAAAAAGTTTTACATGGTCTTTTCCTTTTGGACCATGAAAAAGCATTTGACTAAATTCAACATCCTTTCATGTTAAAAGTCTTGGAAAGACCAGGAATTTAAGGTGTATACCTAAACATAGTAAAAGCAATATACAGCAAACTAGTAGCCAAAATCAAACTAAATAGAATCTTGAAGCAATCCCACTAAAATCAGGGACTAGACAAGGCTATCCTCTCTCTATATATATCTATTCAATATAGTACTTATAGTTCTAGAGCAAGTAGACTACAAAAGGAGGTCAAAGGGATATAAATTGGAAAGTAAGAAGTCAAACAATCACTATTTGCAGATGATATGATAGCATACTTAAACTACCACAAAATCTCCACCAGAGAAATCCTAAAGCTGATAAACAACTTCAGCAAAGTGGCTGGATATACAATTAACTCGAACAAATCAGTAGCCTTTCTATACTCAAAGGATCAACAGGCTGAGAAAAAAATTAGGGAAATGACATATTTGTCACAAACAATATGCTGTATCTTGGTGTAATTCTAAGCAAACAAGTGAAAGATCTGTATGACAAGAGCTTCAAGTCTCTGAAAAAAGAAATCAAAGAAAACCTCAGAAGATGGAAAGATCTCCCATGCTTGTGTATTTGCAGTATTATTATAGTAAAAATAGCAATCTCAACAAAAGCAATCTACAGATTCAATGTAATCCCTGTTAACATTCCAACTCAATTCTTCATAGAGTTACAAAGAGCCATTTTCAGATTCATCTTGAAAAAACAAAAAAAACTCAGGATAGCTATAACTATTCTCAACAATAACAGAACGTCTTGGGGAATCAGTATGCCAAACCTCAAGCAGTACTAAAGAGAAATCTTGATAAAAAAAAAAAACTGAATGATGTTCATACAGTGACAGGATCAATGGAATAGAATTGAGGGCCCAGAAATGAACCCACACACCTATGGTCAATTGATCTTTAACAAAGGAGCTAAAATCATCCAGTGGAAAAGACAGCATTTTCAACAAATGGTGCTGTTTCAAATGGTGATTAGCATGCAGAAGACTGCAAATCTATCCTTTCCTATCTCCTAGTACAAAGCTCAATTCCAAGTGGATCAAGGATCTCTACATAAAACCAGACACATTGAAACTAAAAGAAAAGAAAGTGGGGAAGAGTCATGAGCACATAGGCACAGGGGAATATTTCCTGAACTAAACACCAGTAGCTTATGCTCTCAGATCAGGAATTGACAAATGGGATCTCATAAAATTGCAAAGTTTCTGTAAGGCAAAGGACACTGTCAGTAGGACAAAACAGCAACCAACAGATTAGGAAAAGATATTTACCAACCCTACATCCAATAGAGGGCTAATATCCAATATGTACAAAGAATTCAAGTGGTTAGACTCCATAGAAACAAATAACCCTATTAGAAATTGGGATACAGAGATAATAATTTTCAACTGACGAATATTGAATGGCTTTGAAGCACCTAAAGAAATATTCAACTTCCTTAGTCATCAGGGAAATGCAAATCAAAACAGCCCTGAGATTTCACCTCACAGCAGTCAGAATGGCTAAGATCAAAAACTCAGGTGACAGCAGGTACTGGCAAGGATGTGGAGTAAGAGGAACACTCTTCCACTGCTGGTGAGATTACAAGCTGGTGCAACCACTCTGGAAATCAGGTTGAAAGTTCTTCAGAAAACGGGGCATATTACTACTGGAGGACCCTGCTGTTCCACTCCTGGGCATATACTGAGAGGATCTTCCAGCATGAAATAAGGACACGAGCTCCACTATGTTCATAGCAGCCTTATTTATATTAGCCAGAAGCTGGAAAGAGCACAGGTGTCCCTCAATGGAGGAATGGATACAGAAAATGTTCATTTACACAATGGAACACAATTCAGCTATTAAAAACAATGAATTCATGAAATTCTTTGGCAAATGGGTGGAACTAGAAAATATCATCCAACAGAAAATGTGGTATATTTACACAATGGAATACTACTCAGCAATTAAAAACAATGAATTCACAAAATTTTTAGGCAAATTGCTTGATCTGGAAAATATCATCCTAAGTGAGGTAACCCAATCACAAAAGAATACACATGGAATGCAATCTCTGATAAGTGGATATTAATTACCCAGAAGCCCGGAATACCCAAGGCACAAATCACATAACAAATGACTCCCATGATTAAGTATGGAGAGGCTCCTGATCCTGGAAAGGATTGACCTAGCATTGGAGGGGAAGATAAGGACAGAGAAAAAGGAGGGAGGTGATCGGAGAATGGATGGAGAGAAGGTTTATGGGACATATGGGGAGGGGGGATCCGGGAAAGGGGAAATCATGGAATTTGGAATGTAAACAAAGAATATAGAAAATAAAAATATTTTTTAAAAAAAGAAAGAAAATACCAAGCAGAATGAAGTAACCCAATCGCGCATAGTATGTACTCACTGATATCTTGGAATACCCAAGATATAATGTACAGACCAAATGAAGCTTAAGAAGAAGGAAGAACAAAGTATGGATACTCTGGCTCTTCTTAGGAGGGGGACAAAATACCCACAGTACACAGAGACAAAGTGTAGAGCAGAGACTGAGCAAAAGACCATCCAGAGACTGCCTCACCTAGGGATCCATTCCATATACAGTTACAAAACCCAGACACTACTGTTGATGCCAACAAGTGCTTGCTGACAGGAGCCTGATATACCTGTCACCTGGGAGGCTCTGCTAGTGCATGACAAATATGGTAGGGGACACTCTCAGCCAACCATTGTACTGAGCATTGGGTCCCCAATGGAGAAACTAGAGAAAGGACCCAAGGAGTTGAAGTGGTTTGCAGCCCCATAGGAGGAGCAAAGTATGAGTCACCCAGTACTTCCAGAGCTCCCGGGGACAAAAACATCAACCAGATAGTACACATGGTGTTACAAATGGCTCCAGATGCATATGCATGAGAGGATGGCCTTGTTGGACATCAAAAAGAAGAGAGGCCCTTGGTCTTGAGAGGGCCAGATGCCCCAGATCAGGGAAATGCCAGTACAAAAGTGGAGGGGGAATGGGTTAAGTGATTTTCTGGGGGGAAATATATCTAATAAAAATGTATTATGTATATACAATGTAATTCAGTCATCCATAAGATAAATGAGAGTATAGGGCAAGCCAGATGGCTCATAATTAAAACCACTATCTGCACTGAGAACTTGAACTTGAGCCTGATTTCTTGAAGTGATTAAGGTGAAAAGAGAAAATTAATTTCACAAACTTTTCTCTGACTTCCATGTGCATGCTGTGTCTGTCATACCTATTATATCACCTACAACCACAGTAATGAACTAAAGAATATGAAACCATGCAATTTTCAGAAAATGTATAGACTGCACATATTATGTTAATTCATGTAACCCATGATGAAAACCATAAATTATACATGTACTTTCTCATATAGATCTTAACTTCTAATTGCTTATGTTTATTTACATGAAAGTGAATGAATGGAGATGCCCATAAACCAGAAAGGTGTCCATCGGAGGGGGAACTTCACTTTTCATAGAAATAGCACTGTTAATTAAATTGTAGTATATGTGTTGCATGAAATATTAAAAATGTAGAGCCAGCTCATTTCCATACTTGTGCCTCTAACTCTGCCCTCGTGGCCTGGTGGTAAATGCCCTGAAAATTTATGGCGATTCACTGGCCCAGAGCTCCAGAAACATCTCCACCTAGCTTGCTAGGTTCCCAGGGGTGGGTCACTACCATGCCAAGACAATGCTTCAAATCCCCCAAGGTCTTTGTGGTGCACATCTGGTAAACCCATGCTTTCCTGCCTACCTCTCTATCTGGACCCAGGCAAGCGACTCTGGGAAGGAAAATGCAACACCAAATTTTGTGTTTTGTTCACTTTCAGAAACATTCTGTTTTATTTTGATTAACATCATAGAAGTGCTGAGGCTTTTGCATCTTTCTGTACATTTTATATTTTTTTTAAGATTTCTGTGAACATTGCTTCTGATTCCTTTCATCTTTCCTTAATTCACATAATGCAAATTCAACTTGAAAACTAAATTAAAAAGAAAATAAAAAATAACAAAAACCTTTTTACCAATGTTACAAAAATTTTATTCTTTATTTCTCTAGAATATTTAATGCTTTAGGTTTGCCATTGGGTCTATATATTTTGAGCTAAATGTTATTTTCTTTTTAGATATATAGCTCAGGTAAAGTGATGTATGAGTTTGGTGTGTTATATGAGATAGGTATGGATGTTCATGTTACACTGGTCTAGGTGAGACACCATATGTAAGGTTGCTTTGGCATCTTGTTCAAGTCTGAATAGTCCTGTCAAAGTCATATATTCAAGATGCATTCTTCAGATAGTGGACATCCTTGGGAAAATGACGGTGTTGTGCTGCTTTGGCCTAACAACAAACTAGTCCTCTGATGAAATCATGTTCTTAGTTTTAGCTTTTAATGTTTTCGAGACTATAACATAATTGCAATATTTTCCTCTTCCATTTCTTCCTTCTAAACCCTTCCAATATAACGTGCTCTGCTCTACTTAAATATATGGTCTCTTTTTTCAGGAACTGTAATTGCCTGCCTGCATTGTTACATTTCAAAATATGCCCTGCCCATTCTGTACAGTGTTACTTATATATATTTTTTCCAGAGGGGGAAATTATGGGGATTAAACAGAGGCCTTTTCTGTATCATGTATTGTAATGAAAGAATGAAGGAAATTTTAAAGAAATGTTTGAGATAATGGCAGTAGAAAAAGCACAGCAGCTTCTGACCTATGAAAAGCCATGTTAAAGAAAGAATTCAAGCCATTACGCTCCCCATCTTCTTCATCGTCACTATTTGTGAAGGAGAGAAAAAGAAAAAGTGAACTTTAGAGAAAAAAATAAACAACAAACTGAATGTACAAAAGATTAGTGAAGTAAAGAGCTGCCCCAGAAAGTTATCTTTTATCTTTTTCTTTTTTTGCTTTGTTTGCTTTTTTTTTTTTTCTGTAGAAATACCACTTTTATTAGTCATCTACATACAGTGTTTGACCTCTTGGGGATTTGACTGCCTGTCCATCAACCACAGCATATACTTTCTTCAACAGTAAAGATTTATCATTTGCTTTGATGGGTGGCAATGACCAATGGTAATAGGGTTTGCATTGGAGCCTCTGAGCTTTCCTGATCCAATGTTTTTTTTTTTTTTTTTTTAATTTTTTTATTCGATATAATTTATTTACATTTCAAATGATTTCCCCTTTTCTAGACCCCCACTCCCCGAAAGTCCCGTAAGCTCCCTTCTCTTCCCCTGTCCTCCCACCCACCCCTTCCCACGTCCCCGTTCTGGTTTTGTCGAATACTGCTTCACTGAGTCTTTCCAGAACCAGGGGCCACTCCTCCTTTGTTCTTGTATCTCATTTGATGTGTGGATTATGTTTTGGGTATTCCAGTTTTCTAGGTTAATATCCACTTATTAGTGAGTGCATACCATGATTCACCTTTTGAGTCTGGGTTACCTCACTTAGTATGATGTTCTCTAGCTCCATCCATTTGCCTAAGAATTTCATGAATTCATTGTTTCTAATGGCTGAATAGTACTCCATTGTGTAGATATACCACATTTTTTGCATCAACTCATCTGTTGAGGGATACCTGGGTTCTTTCCAGCATCTGGCAATTATAAATAGGGCTGCTATGAACATAGTAGAGCATGTATCCTTATTACATGGTGGGGAATCCTCTGGGTATATGCCCAGGAGTGGTATAGCAGGATCTTCTGGAAGTGAGGTGCCCAGTTTTCGGAGGAACCACCAGATTGCTTTCCAGAGTGGTTGTACCAATTTGCAACCCCACCAGCAGTGGAGGAGTGTTCCTCTTTCTCCACACCCTCTCCAACACCTGTTGTCTCCTGAATTTTTAATCTTAGCCATTCTGACTGGTGCAAGATGAAATCTCAGGGTTGTTTTGATTTGCATTTCCCTAATGACTAATTAAGTTGATCATTTTTTAAGATGCTTCTCCGCCATCCGAAGTTCTTCAGGTGAGAATTCTTTGTTTAACTCTGTACCCCATTTTTTAATAGGGTTGTTTGGTTTTCTGGAGTCTAACTTCTTGAGTTCTTTATATATATTGGATATTAGCCCTCTATCTGATGTAGGATTGGTGAAGATCTTTTCCCAATGTGTTGGTTGCCAATTTGTCCTCTTGATGGTGTCCTTTGCCTTACAGAAACTTTGTAATTTTATGAGGTCCCATTTGTCAATTCTTGCTCTTAGAGCATACGCTATTGGTGTTCTGTTCAGAAACTTTCTCCCTGTACCGATGTCCTCAAGGGTCTTCCCCAGTTTCTTTTCTATTAGCTTCAGAGTGTCTGGCTTTATGTGGAGGTCCTTGATCCATTTGGATTTGAGCTTAGTACAAGGAGACAAGAATGGATCAATTCGCATTCTTCTGCATGCTGCCCTCCAGTTGAACCAGCACCATTTGTTGAAAAGGCTATCTTTTTTCCATTGGATGTTTTTAGCCTCTTTGTCGAGGATCAAGTGGTCATAGGTATGTGGGTTCATTTCTGGATCTTCAATCCTGTTCCATTGATCCTCCTGCCTGTCACTGTACCAATACCATGCAGTTTTTAACACTATTGCTCTGTAGTATTGCTTGAGGTCAGGGATACAGATTCCCCCAGATTTTCTTTTGTTGCTGAGAATAGTTTTAGCTATCCTGGGTTTTTTGTTGTTCCAGATGAATTTGATAATTGCTCTTTCTAACTCTGTGAAGAATTGAGTTGGGATTTTGATGGGTATTGCATTGAATCTGTATATTGCTTTTGGCAAAATGGCCATTTTAACTATATTGATTCTACCAATCCATGAGCATGGGAGGTTTTCCCATTTTTTGAGGTCTTCTTCCATTTCCTTCTTCAGAGTCTTGAAGTTCTTGTCATACAGATCTTTCACATGTTTGGTAAGAGTCACCCCAAGATACTTTATACTGTTTGTGGCTATTGTGAAGGGGGTCATTTCCCTAATTTCTTTCTCAGCCTGCTTATCCTTTGAGTATAGGAAGGCCACTGATTTGCTTGTGTTGATTTTATATCCTGCCACTTTGCTGAAGTTGTTTATCAGCTGTAGGAGCTCTCTAGTGGAGTTTTTTGGGTCACTTAGGTAGACTATCATGTCGTCTGCAAATAATGATAGTTTGACTTCTTCCTTTCCAATTTGTATCCCTTTGACCTCCTTATGTTGTCGAATTGCCCGAGCTAGTACCTCAAGTACAATATTGAAAAGATAAGGAGAAAGGGGGCAGCCTTGTCTGGTCCCTGATTTCAGTGGGATTGCTTCAAGTTTCTCTCCATTTAGTTTGATGCTGGCTACCGGTTTGCTGTATATTGCTTTTACTATGTTCAGGTATGGGCCTTGAATTTCTGTTCTCTCCAAGACTTTAAGCATGAAAGGATGCTGAATTTTGTCAAATGCTTTTTCAGCATCCAATGAAATGACCATGTGGTTTTGTTCTTTGAGTTTGTTTATGTAGTGGAGTGCATTGATGGATTTCCGTATATTGAACCAACCCTGCATTCCCGGGATAAAGCCTACTTGATCATGGTGGATGATCGTTTTGATGTGTTCTTGGATTCGGTTGGCAAGAATTTTATTGAGTATTTTTGCATCGATGTTCATAAGGGAAATTGGTCTGAAGTTCTCTTTCTTTGTTGGATCTTTGTGTGGCTTTGGTATCAGCGTAATTGTGGCTTCGTAGAAGGAATTGGGTAATGTTCCTTCTGTTTCTATTTTGTGGAATAGTTTGAAGAGTATTGGTGTTAACTCTTCTTTGAAGGTCTGATAGAATTCTGCACTGAAACCATCTGGTCCTGTGCTTTTTTTTGGTTGGAAGTCTTTCTATGACTCCTTCTATTTCTTTAGGCATTATGGGACTGTTTAGATGGTCTAGTTGGTCCTGATTTAATTTTGGTATTTGGTATCTGTCAAGGAAATTGTCCATTTCCTCCAGATTCTCCAGTTGTGTTGAATACAGTCCCTTGTAGTAGGATCTGATGATTTTTTGGATTTCCTCAGTTTCCGTTGTTATATCTCCCTTTTCATTTCTAAGTTTGTTAATTTGGATACTTTCTCTGTGCCCTTTGGTCAGTCTGGCTAAGGGTTTATCTATCTTGTTGATTTTCTCAAAGAACCAGCTCCTAGTTTTGTTGATTTTTTGTATGGTTCTCTTTGTTTCTACTTGATTGATTTCGGCCCTGAGCTTGATGATTTCCTGCCTTCTACTCCTCCTGGGTGAAATAGCTTCTTTTTGTTCCAGGGCTTTCCGGTGTGTCATTAAGCTGGTAATGTATGCTCTCTCCATTTTCTTTTTGGAGGCACTCAGCGCTATGAGTTTTCCTCTTAGCACTGCTTTCATTGTGTCCCATAGGTTTGGGTATGTTGTGTTTTCATTTTCATTGTGTTCTAAAAAGTCTTTAATTTCTTTCTTTATTTCTTCCTTGACCAAGGTATCATTGAGTAGAATATTGTTCAGTTTCCACATGTATGTGGGTTTTCTGTTGTTTTTGTTGCTATTGAAGATCACTTTACTCTACAGTGATCTGATAGGAGGCATGGGATTAGTTCGATCTTCTTATATTTGTTGAGGTCTGCCTTGTGTCCAATTATATGGTCGATTTTGGAGAAGGTACCATGAGGTGCTGAGAAAAAGGTATATTCTTTTGCTTTAGGGTGAAATGTTCTATAAATATCAGTCAAATCCAATTGGTCCAAAGCTTCAATTAGTTTTACTGTGTCCCTGTTTAGTTTCTGTTTTCCTGATCGGTCCATTGAGGAAAGTGGAGTGTTGAAGTCCCCCACAATTATTGTGTTAGGTGCAATGTGTGCTTTGAGCTTTAGTAAAGTTTCTTTTACGAATGAGGGTTCCCTTGCATTTGGCGCATAGATGTTCAGAATTGAAAGTTCTTCTTGGTGGATTTTTCCTTTGACCAGCAAGAAATGTCCTTCTGTGTCTCTTTTGATGACTTTAGGTTGAAAGTCAATTTTATCTGATATTAGAATGGCTACTCCTGCTCGTTTCCTGTGACCATTGGCTTGTAAGATTGTCTTCCAGCCTTTTACTCTAAGGTAGTTTTTATCTTTGACACTGAGGTGTGTCTCCTGTATACAGCAAATTGTAGGGTCCTGTTTCCTTATCCAGTCTGTTAGTCTATGTCTTTTTATTGGGGAATTGAGACCATTGATTTTAAGAGATATTAGGGAATAGTGATTATTACTTCCTGTCATTTTTGATGTTCTTTTTATATTTGAGTGGTTATCTTCTTTTGGGTTTGATGAAGGAAGGTAACTATCTTGCTTTTTCCAGGGTGTAGTTTCCCTCCTTGTATTTTGGAGTTTTCCTCCTATTATTCTTTGCAGAGCTGGGTTTGTGGGAAGATATTGTGTAAATTTGGTTTTGTCATGGAATATCTTGGTTTCTCCATCTATGGTCAATGACAGTTTTGCTGGGTATAGTAGTCTTGGCTGACATTTGTGTTCTCTTAGAGTCTGCATGAGATCTGCCCAGGATCTTCTAGCTTTCATGGTCTCTGGTGAGAAGTCTGGTGTGATTCTGATAGGTCTTCCTTTATATGTTACTTGGCCTTTCTCTCTTACTGCCTTAATATTCTTTCTTTGTTTAGTGCATTTGGGGTTTTGATTATTATGTGACGAGAGGTATTTCTGCTCAGGTCCAGTCTGTTTGGAGTTCTGTAGGCTTCTTGTATATTCATAGGCATCTCTCTCTTTAAGTTAGGAAAGTTTTCTTCCATAATTTTGTTGAAGATATTTGCTGGTCCCTTCTGTTGTAAATCTTCACTCTCATCTATACCTATAATCCTTAGGTTTGGTCTTCTCATTGTATCCTGGATTTCCTGGATGTTCTGGGATACAAGCCTTTTGCATTTTGCATTTTCTTTGACAGTTGAGTCAATGGTTTCTATGGTATCTTCGGCATCTGAGATTCTTTCTTCCATCTCTTGTATTCTATTGTTTATATTTGCATCTATGGCCCCCGATTTCTTCTCAAGGTTTTCGATCTCCACAGTTGTCTCCCTTTATGATTTCTTAGTTGTTTCTACTTCTGTTTTTAGGTCCAGGATGGTTTTGCTCAGTTCCATCATTTGTTTGTCTGTGTTTTCCTGTATTTCTTTAAGAGATTTTTGTGTTTCCTCTTTCATGACTTCTGCCTGTTGACTCAAGTTCTCCTGCATTTCTTTAAGTTTTTTTTGCCTTTCTTCTTTATTGGCTTCTATCTTGGGCCTTATTCTCCTGTTTTTTGTGTTTCCATTAAACGGGTTTCTAGCTTACTCATGTTCCCCTGTATTGCTTTAAGAGATTCATTCACGTCCTTTTTGTGTTCTTCTAGCAGCATCATGAACAGTGATTTTAAATCCAAATCTTTTTTCTCTGGTGTGTTGGCATAACCAGGACTTGCTGATGTTGGAGAGTTTGGTTCAGATGCTGCCATATTGCCTAGATTTCTGTTAGTAGCGTTCCTGCGTTTGCCCTTTGCCATCTTGTTCTCTGGAGCTAATTGGTCTTGACTCCGGCTGGTGTTTCAGCCTCCTGAGAGGCTCTAGGGCTATTTCTGCAACACTGGAGGGCAGGGTTTCCCCTGTTGCTGATTGCTGATGTGCTTTCCTCCTCTTGGGTGCCCTTGCAGCCCTAGTGTTCTTTGCCCCAGATTGTGTCTGTGAGCCAGGAGGTGCCCGTTTGCTCCTTCAGGGAGTGCTGAGGCTGTATGCTGCAGGGACCTTTTCTGTGTGCTGATCTCTCTGCTGGGCAGCAGAACTCCCAACCGGGTTGGTGCACACAAGGCTAGCCTAGCTGCTCAGGCCCTGAGTCTAGGCAAAAGCCTGGCAGGCCAATGTCGGAGCAAAGTTCCCCTCAGCTGTGGGTGTTAATTGGGTGTGTCAGGTGGCTAGGATGGTGGCCAGCGCGAGTTCCCTGAGAGTGCTGGGAGAGTCTGCTGGGCTAACAACCTCCTGGCTGGGTCAGCACACAGATGGCCCAACGAGCAGCCCAGGACCTGGGGGCAGTCCAGGGCCTGACCGTCTGAGACCCCTGCTATGTCCGCCTAGGGCTATGCCTGTTAGCCGGTTTGGTTTTGCCTGCTAGGTCTCTCTGGCTTCCCTTAGGCAAAATGGCGATGGTGCGCAAACTGGACCAGATAAACAACCTCCTGGCCGGGTCGGCACACAGATGGCCCACGAGCAGCCCATGGCCTGGGGGCAGTCCAGGGCCTGACCGTCTGAGACCCCTGCTATGTCCGCCTCGGGCTATGCCTGTTAGCCGGTTTGGTTTTGCCTGCTAGGTCTCCCTGGCTTCCCTTAGGCAAAATGGCGGTGGTGCGCGCTGGCCCGGGAGGAAAAAAAACCTCCTGGCCGGGTTTGCACCCCTGTGCCCCCCCCCCCCCCATCAGCCCAGGGCCTGGGTGCAGGCCAACGCCCGTCGGGCTTAGACCCCCGCGATGTTGGTCTCAGGTTATATTTGCGTACCTCAGTCTGATTTCTCTGGCGACCGAGAACCAATATGGAGCCCTCGTAACTGACTGGCGGGAGGCAGAGTTCTGATGTGGCTTCTGTGTGGTGAAAGGCACCGTAAATCCGCCGCTGCTTGCAGCAGCCTGGCTGGCCAGCGATGGCCAGTGGTCGTGGGCGCAGGGTCTGCCTGGACCCTGTCCGCTTGGTTCTACTGCTGATGGCCCTTCCTCTGGACCAGCCGCTACTGCTGCTGCTGCTGCTGCTGCTGCCCCGACTGGTCTATTATTATTTTCTATATTCTTTGTTTACATTCCATATGATTTTCCCGTTCCCGGTTCCCCTCTCCCCATAAATCCCATAAGCCCTCTTCCCTCCACCTGTTCCTCAATCAACAACCCCCCCCCCCCCCCACACACACACACACTTCTTTGTCCTGGTACTCCCCTACAATGCTGCATCAAGCCTTTCCAGGACGAGGGCCCTCTCCTTGCTTCTTCTTGGGAGTGATTTAATATGTGTGTTGTGTTTTGTGTATTCAAAGCTTTTGGGCTAATATCCACTTATCAGTGACTGCATTCCATGCATGTTCTTTTGTGAATGAGTTACCTCACTTAAGATGATAGTTTCCAGTTCCAACAATTTGCCTAACAATTTGATGAATTCATTGTTTTTAATTGCTGAGTAGTATTCCATTGTGTAAATATACCTCATTTTCTGTATCCATTCCTCCATTGAGGGACATCTGGGTTCATTCCAGCTTCTGGCTATTGTAAATAAAACTGCTATGAACATAGTGGAACATGCGTCCTTATTGCATGCTGGGGAATTCTCTGGGTATATGCCCAGAAGTGGTATAGCAGGGTCCTCCGGAAGTGTCATGCCCAGTTTTCTGAGGAACCGCCAGACTGATTTCCAGAGTGGGATTGCAAGAGGGTACACAGAAAGTTATCAAGGCTGACAAATTAAGGAGGAATGCAAAATTAAACATAAAACAGAAGCAGAAACCACAAAAAACAAAAACAGAAGGAAAAGAAATGAACAAAGAGGCATTTCTATTGACACAATAAGAAACCAGACATTTTTTAAATTAACCATTCTACTTGTTTACATCTCAAATGATACCCCCACTTCCTGGTTACCCCTCCACCAAACCCCCATCCCATGCTGTCCCACTTTCCAGTTACCCCTCCACCATCCCCATGCATCCCACATCTGCCCTTTCTCCTCCACTTTGCCTGTATGAGAGTACTCCCCCAACTACCCTCACTCTTCTGCTCCACTGCTCCATCATCCCCCTAAGATGGGGCATCAAACCTCTCAGAGACCAAGCATCTCCTCTCCAATTGCAATTAGGCAAGGGCATTCTCTGCTATATATGTGTCTGGAGTCATGGATCCCTCCAGGTTCATTCCTTAGGTGGTGGACTAGACTCTGGGAGAACTGGGTAGTCAGGCCAACCTGTGCTGTTCTTCCAATGGGGTTTTAGTTCCCCTTTGCTCCTTCAGTCCTTCTGCCAGCTCCTCTGCCAGGTTCCCTGAGCCCAGTCTGATGGTTGACTTTAAGCATCCACAACTGCATTGGTCAGTTGCTGCAGGACCAGACAATTTTAAATCATGAAAATTTAACATAAATAGACTAACAGTCAGCATTGATGTGTTTAGTTTGTAAAAAGTTCTGCTTCTGTTTTGAAAATTTCTGATTTCTTGTTAATAATATCATTTATCAATATACCTAATATGCTTTGTGACATTGTAGATATACATGTGCTATGAATTCTTTTGTTTGTGTGCTTTAAAGTTCTTTCTTTAAGCTTTTAATTTTTTGGCTTGATTTATTTCTAAAATAAAAACTGCATTAATATCTTAAATTTATTTATCTTTTAAGACACTGATGATCATATCTACTCCTTGTATTATGCAAGGATTTTCTTTAAAAATATCCACTTTTCTCTGTTCAGCAAATCCTTTCTTCATCTTTAGGAGATAACAATTTTTATGTATATTTTTCTCAATTTATTCATAAATTTTCTAAGCTTGTCTCATGCTGTCTATTTGGCTAAACACATTCCAATTAGTAATATACACAAATATGCTCATGACTTATATAGGCAGTTTATTAATAGAATTTTTTGCTTTAATTAATATTATTTGTAATCTGATTTTATGTAATTGCATAATTAAAGGGGAAAGGCTAGAGATAAGGATGGCTAAGTGGATAAGATCCTTTATTGGAGAAGGATTGGGAATTGAGTTGGGATCCCCAAGAGCTATGTAAAGATCCAGTACTCTCCATGGCCACACATGCTTACAGCCATGTGCTGATAGAAGTTGAGGACACAGGTAGCCAGCTGAAAATCAAGCTGCAACTTAGATCCAGGTTCAGTGAGAAAGCACCTCTGTCCCGTTAATTCAAGATGGAGTGTTATATAGTGGGACACTCTTGTATCCACACACAGTACACAAAGATGTTAATATTTTTGTCCAACAATTTTGATTTTCAAATTTCAAATAGAATTTTTCTTAAAAATTTTAACTTTTGCTTTTATATATGCATCATCTTCCTAACAGATTATGAAAATAGTATTATCTTACAGACAGGTTTTATGATTTTGCCATCTTATGTCAAATACCGTATCTTCGTGTCCACTCATATCTAGTATGTCAGCAAAAAGAAAGTTTCTTAATGTTACTTTTACTTGTGGGCTCCTGGTGATTTTTTTTAGTCATTTAAATTAGTTTTACACATTTACTTCTTCAAGTTTGTTCTGTTTTTCTCTGGGATATATTTAGATGTGTACTAACTTCTTGGGTAACATTTTTCTAGAATTTTAAAGATGTTATTTAGTAGTAAGTAGTTGTTTCCTCATTTTCCCCAAAAAGGCAACATATTTTTAATATGAATTTTGAAAACAGAAGTGTAAAATAAGTGATACTAAGTTAAAATGAAGTAGTTTCAAAGCAGAGGCTGCAAGCCGCTGGTCACTCCTGCCACCCCTTGGATACCAGGTCCATCAGTACCTTCTCTGATGTTCAGAACAGACTCCTTGTTTCACGTCTGCAGTCAATCAGCACTCCTTCCCTGCTTTTAAGGAGGTTAGCAATCACATGTTAAGTCCATTCAAATAACCTGAAAACAGCTTCTCAGATATTCTCAGTTATCTGAAAAAGTTTTGATATTCTCACTTATCTGAAAACCTTTGTCCAAAAATTAGAATGGGGATATTTTGGTGGAGAAGGCACTTCTTGAAAAAGTTACTCTTAAAATATCTTGCCTGTTGATATATGTATATCTGTGGGTTAGTTTGCAGTTTAGTTTTAATTCTTTAGTTCAAGAAATAAGTCTGTCTACATCATTGCACATGGTGAGGAATATTTTGTCATTAGGAAAATTAACAATTCTTCATAATTAAAACATATTTCTACTTTTTCTTTTTTATATTTTTTCTTCCTTAGTTTTAAATAATCTGTTTTTCTCTGCATACTGGGTATATTTCTGAAATGTATCCCTCATACTGTTAACTTGATTTTCTGCAATCAATCCAACAGGGATTACATCCAATGTAGATTTTTATTATGACAGTCTTATGTTGCAGGCCCCCACCAGCTCTTACATCTTAACTCACTTGTTTTCCTTAAGGCTTCTTACTTCTGTTTCATATAACTCATTTCCTCTTGAATTATTTTGAGGACAACAAGCTGCTACTTGCTTGAAAAAAGTCTATTTTTCTTATGAAGGTTATTTTCAAGGATATATTTTCCCATGGCTATTAGGCATAATTTCCTCTTTCTTTATATTACAGCAGTAATTCATAGAAGCATTTTATTTGCCTTGAATGGGCAGAATGTCTGCCCTCAGGGTAGATGCTTTGTCTCTTAGTTCCAATTACTATTTATTGGAGTGGTAGGTGGTAGGTGATCCTCTTAAATCTCAGCCCAGAGCACAAGTGTAAGCTTGATTTGCAATTCCTAGAATAGTTCTATAAACTAAACTCAGATCATCTGCTGCTTGAAGGCTAAGCTCCTCTGCTTCCAGCATACACTTACTGTGAGAATTCCTTGGACAAAAAAAGCAGCATACTGTCTTATTCCGTCTGCCCCTGTACTTCCTCACCTTTTCAGTCTCTGCTTCTGAACATAACTTTAGATTAACACAGTTTTACTTAGGCATAAGCAGCAGAGAAGCTAATGGTTTATACAAATGTTTTCTGACACTAGGTATACTTCATTTCCTTACACTATATTCTGAAAACAAATTAAATTTTAGTGATTTCTAATTTGTCATTTTGCTCATGTTTCTCATTTGATATTACTAAAATAAGTTTCATACCTTAATCCACATATCTGTTTCTAGATAAGGTTTTATTGGTATACTTTTAGTATGTTCTGTTTGTTAGGTTGATTTTCTATATTTACTTAATTGATTTTGTCTTCATTTTTACTTTTTGTTTCCTTCTGTTGGAAATTTTTCTGATTTTACTTAGTTTCCTTGGATGGAAACCAAATGACTAATCTTAGCTATTTCTGCTCTTCTAACATTCATTCAACACAATAAGCATTGTTTACATTTTCAACAAATGGTGCTGGTTCAACTGATGGTTAGCAGGTAAAAGAATGCAAATTGATCCATTCTTGTCTCCTTGTTCAAAGCTCAAGTCCAAGTGGATCAAAGACCTCCACATAAAACGTGATACAGTGAAACTAAAGATCTTTTCCCTATTTGTAGGTTGCCTTTTGGTCTTTTAAAAGTGTCCTTTTGCCTTACAGATGCTTATCGGTTTTATGAGGTCCCATTTTTCAATTGTTGCTCTTAGGATCTGAACCATTGCTTTTCTGTTTAGTATATTTTCCCCTATGCTTGAAGCTATTTCCCACTTTCTTTTCTATTTGATTCAATATATCTGGTTTGATGTGGTGGTCCTTGATCCACTTGGATTAGAGGTTTGTAGAGGAGATAAAAATAGACCAATTCGCATTCTTCTATAAGCAGACTGCCACTTGAACCAGCCATTAATTGAAAATATTTTCTTTATTCCACTGTATGGTTTTGGCTTCTTTTTCAAAAATCAAGTAACCATAGGTGTGTGGATTTATTTCTGGATCTTCTATACTATTTCATTAATCTACCTGTCTGTCTTTGGAACATAAACTTTTTATCACCATTGCTTTATAGCAGAGCTTGAGGTCAGGGAAGGACATTTCTTCAGAAATTCTTTTCTGGTTGAGAACTGTTTTTATTATCTTGGATTATTTGTGATTCCAGATGAAAGTAAGAATTTCTCTTTCTATCTTTCTGAAGAATTGAGTTGCAATTTTGATGACAGTTGCACTGAATTTGTAGATTGCTTTTTAGTAATGTGGCCATTTTTGCTATGTTAATCCTATTGGTCCATAAGCATAGGAGATCTTTCCATCTTTTGAGGTGTTCTTCCATTTGTATTTTGGAGACTTGAAGTTCTTGTCATACAGATAATATCCACAAATTGTGATATCTTGACTTCTTCATTTCCAATTTGTATATCTTTGACCTCCTTTTGTTTTCTAATTTGTCTAACTAGTATTTAGTAAATACTGAGTGAGCCTTGTACATGATTTTAGTGAGATTGCTTCAAGTTTTTTCCATTTGGTTTGATGGTGACTAATGGTTTGCTATATATCGGTTTTTATTATGTTTAGCTATGTGCCTTGAGTTCATGATCTTTCAAAGATTTTTTAACTTGAAGGGGTCTTGTAATTTCTCAGAGGCTTTTTTGATATCTAATTAGATGATCATATATTTTTTTGAGTTTGTTTATATAGTTGACGACAGTGATGGATTTCTGTTTATTGAACTATCTCTGCATCTCTGGGATGATGCCTACTTGATGATGGTGAATAATTTTGATGTGTTCTTGGATTTTGTTTGTGAGAATGTTAATGAGTATTTTTGCATCAATAGCCATAGGCAAAATTGATCTGAAGTTCTCTTTGTTGAGTCTTAGAGTGGTTTTGGGATTAGCATAAATTTGGCATCATAGAACAAATTAGGTAGAGTTCCTTCTGTTTCTATTTTGTAGAATAATTTGTATAGTTTTGATATTAGGTCTTCTTTGAAGGTCTGATTGAATTATGCACTAAAATCTTCTGGCCCTGGGCTAGTTTTTGTTGTTGTTGTTGGACTTTTAATGACTGGTTCCATTTTACCAGGGGTTATGGGACTATTTAGATTGTTTATTTGATCCTATTTTAACTTTGGTAAGTTGTATCTCTCTACAAAATCATCCATTTCATCTAGATTTTCCAGTTTTGTTGAGTATAGGTTTTTGTAGTAGAATATTATGGTTTTTTGAATTTCCTCATTTCTGTTTTTGTTTTCTTTTAATTCCAAATCATGTTTTTAATATCTGACTCTTTACAAAGTTCCCAAGCAAGCAAAGGACATTTCTATTAAGGAGTGCATTTTCAGTGCTTTAAAGTTACCATCTATAATATAAGAACAAAGGCTAGTCTATGCACTTAGGACAAGGCTGCATGATATTGGAACAGTGACAGGCAGGTAGATCAATGGAATAGAATAGAACACCCAGAAATCAACCCACACACCTATGGTCACTTGATCTTTATTTTCTATATTCTTTGTTTACATTCCAAATGATTTCCCCTTTCCCAGATCCCCCCTCCCCATATGTCCCATAAACCTTTTCCTCTCCACCCATTCTCCAATCACCTCCCTCCTTTTTCTCTGTCCTTATATTCCCCTCCAATGCTAGATCAATACTTTCCAGGATCAGGACCCTCTCCATACTTCTTCATGGGAGTCATTTGTTATGCAATTTGTGCCTTCAGTATTCGGAGCTTCTGGGCTAATTAATATCCACTTATCAGAGATTGCATTCCATGTGTATTCTATTGTGATTGGGTTACTTCACTTAGGATGATATTTTCCAGATCAAACCATTTGCCTAAAAATTTTGTGAATTCATTGTTTCTAATTTCTGAGTAGTATTCCATTGTGTAAATATACCACATTTTCTGTATCCATTCCTCCTTTGAGGGGCATCTGGGTTCTTTCCAGCTTCTGGCTATTATAAATAAGGCTGCTATGAACATAATGGAGCATGTGTCTTTATTGCATGCCGGGGAATCCTTTTGGTATATGACCAGGAGAGGTATAGCAGGGTCCTCTGGAAATGTCATGTCCAGTTTTCTGAGGAACCACCAGACTGATTTCCAAAGTGGTTGTACCATCTTACAACCCCACCAGCAGTGGAGGAGTGTTCCTCTTTCTCCACATCCTCGCCAACACCTGCTGTCTCCTGAGTTTTTGACCTTTAGTATTCTGAGTGGTGTAAGGTGAAATCTTAAGGTTCTTTTGATTTGCATTTCCCTAATGACTAATGATGTTGAGTAGTTCTTAAGGTGCCTCTTGGCCATCCGAATTTCTTCAGGTGAAAATTCTTTGTTTAGATCTGTACCTCATTTTTAATAGAGTTATTTGGTTCCCTGGAGTCTAATTTCTTGAGTTCTTTGTATATATTGGATATTAGCCCTCTGTCAGATGTAGGGTTGGTAAATATCCTTTCCCAATTTGTTAGTTGCCGTTTTGTCCTTTTAACAGTGTCCTTTGCCTTACAGAAACTTTGTAATTTTATGAGGTCCCATTTGTCAATTCTTGACCTTAGAGCATAAGCTATTGGTGTTCTGTTCAGGAACTTTTCCCCTGTGCCCATGTCCTCAAGGGTTTTCCCCAGTTTCTTTTCTATTAGTTTCAGTGTGTCTGGTTTTACGTGGAGGTCCTTGATCTACTTGGAGTGGAGTTTAGTACATGGAGATAAGAATGAATCAATTTGCATTCTTCTGCATGCTGACCTCCAGTTGCACCAGCACCATTTGTTGAAAAGGCTATCTTTTTTCCACTGGATGTTTTCGGCACCTTTGTTGAAGATCAAGTGACCATAGGTGTGTGTATTCATTTCTGGGTCTTCAATTCTATTCCATTGGTCCACTTGTCTGTCACTGTGCCAATACCATGCAGTTTTTAACACTATGCTCTGTAGTATTGCTTGAAGTCAGAGATACTGATTCCCCCAGAGTTTCTTTTGTTGTTGAGAATAGTTTTAGCTATCCTGGGGTTTTTGTTATTCCAGATGAATTTGAGAATTGCTTTTTCTAACTCTGTGAAGAACTGAGTTGGAATTTTGATGGGGATTGCGTTGGATCTGTAGATCACTTTTGGCAAGATGGCCATTTTAACTATATTAATCCTGCCAATCCACGAGCATGGCAGATTATTCCATTTTCTGAGGTCTTCTTCGATTTCCTTCTTCAGAGACCTGAAGTTCTTGTCGTATAGATCTGTTGCTGGTTCAACTGGCAGCTAGCATGCAGAAGAAGGCAAATTGAATCATTCTTTTCTCCTTGTACTAAGTTCAAGTCTAAGTGGGTCAAGGACCTCCACATAAAACCAGACACACTGAAACTAATAGAAAAGAAACTGGGGAAGACCCTTGAGCACATGGGCACAGGGGAAAATTCCTGAACAGAACACCGATAGCTTATTCTCTAAGATCAAGAATTGACAAATGGGACCTCATAAAATTACAAATTTTCAGTTATTGTTCTTATGTCTTCCTTTTCGTTTCTTATTTTGTTAATTTAGATAATGTTTCTGTGCCTTTTTGTTAGGTTGGCTAATGGTTTATCTATCTTGTTGATTTTATCAAGAAACCAGGTCTTGGTTTTGTTGATTCTTTGTATAGTTCACTTTGTTTCTACTTGGTTTATTTCAGTCTTGCGTTTGATTATTTAGTGCCATCTACTCCTCTTGGGTATATTTGTTCCTTTTTGTACTAAAGTTTTCATATGTATTGTTAAGCTGCTAGTGTAGGATCTTTCCAGTTTCTTTGTGAAGGCACTCTTAGCACTGCTTTCATTGTGTGCATAAGCTTCTGTATGCTGTGCCTTCATTTTCATTAAATTCTATAAAATATTTAGTTTGTTTCTTTATTTCTTCCCTAAGTTATCATTGACTAGAGAGTTGTACAGCTTCCATGAGTATGTGGATTTGCTGTCATTTTTGTTTTATTGAAAACCAACCTTAGTTGGTGGTATTCAATCTTCTTGTATCTGTTGAGTCAGGTTTTGTATCTAAAATTCAATTTTGGAGAAGGTACCTTTAGGTGGTAAGAAGAAGGTATAATCTTCTATTTTGTGGTGAATCGTTCTATAGATATCTGTTAAATCCATTCAATTTATAACTTTTGTTATTTTTACTGTGACTTTTAATTTCTGTTCTTTGGTAAGAGTAGGGTGTTGAAGTATGCCACTATTATTGGGTGAGGTTTAGAGTGTACTTTGAGCTTTAGTAATGTTTCTTTGACACATGTGTGGCCGTTGGATTTGGGGAATAGATGTTGAGAATAGCGAGTTTATGTTGGTGGATTTTCCTTTGATGTGTATCAAGTATTGTTTCCCATCTTGCTTGATAACTTTTTGTTGAAAGTCTATTTTATTGAGTATTAGAATGGCTATTGCAGCTTATTTCTTGGGACCATTTCCTTGGAATTTTTTTCTAGCCTTTTACTCTGAGTTATTATCAGTCTTTGCCACTGTAATGTATTTTCTGTATGCAGCAAAATTCTGGGACATGTTTAAGCACCCAATCTGTAACCCTATATCTTTTTGTTGGGGAATTGAGTCAATTGATGCTGAGAGATAGTAAAGAATTGAGATGGAATTTGTGTTCTCTTAGGGTTTGTATGACATCTGCCCAAGACAGTCTGGATTTTAGAATCTCTGTTGAGAAGTCTGGTGTACTTCTAATAGGTCTGCTTTTATATGTTACTTGACATTTTCCCCTTACTGCTTTTTATATTCTTTCTCTGTTCTTTGCATTTGGTGTTTTGATTATTATGTGATGAGTGGATTTTCTTTTCTGGTCCAATTTATTTGACATTCCATCTTGTATGTTTATAGGCATCTCTTTCTGTTTGCTTGTTTTTTTTTTTAATTTTTTTTTACACTCCAGATTTTATCTCACACCTGATCCACCCTCCAACTGTTCCACATCCCATACTTCCTCCCCACTCCCTGTCTCCATAAAGATGTCCCTACCTCATCCCCAAACCAACCAGACCTCTAAACTCCCCAGGGCCTCCAGTTTCTTGAGAGTTAGGTACATCTTCTCTAAGTAAACCCAGACCCAGTCCTCTGCTGTACATGTGTTGGGGTCCTCATATCAACTGGTATATGCTGCCTGGTTGTTGGTCCAGGATTTGAGAGAACTCAGGGCTTCAGGTTAATTGAGACTGCTGGTCCAACTACCTGGTCACCCTTCTCCTCAGTTTCTTCCCGCATTTCCATAATTCAACCACAGTGGTCAGCCACTTCTGTCCATTGGTTGTGTGCAAATATCTGCATCTGACTCTTTTAGCTACTTGTTGCTTCTTTTGGAGGGCAGTTAGTGTTAGGTCTTGGGGCATCCCCTTGAGCTGAATTCAACATTGCACCTGTCACTGGACCTACTTTCCTCAGACTCCTCTCCATTTCCATCCCTGTAAGTCTTTCAGACAGGAACAATTATGGGTCAGAATTTTGATTGTGGAATGGCAACCCCATTCCTGACTTGATGTCCTGTCTTTCTGCTGTAGGTGGGTTCTACAAGTTCCCTCTCCCCACTGTAGGGCATTTCATCTGAGGTTCCTCCCTTTGAGTTCTGAGAGTCTCTCGCCTCCCAGGTGTCTGGTGTATTCTGGGGGATCCCCCAACCTCCTACCTATTGAGGTTGCCTGTTTCTATTTTTTTCTAATGACCCTCAGGGCTTCAGTCCTTTTCCCACACCCAATACCAGAACAGGTACGCCTCTACTCCTCTACCCCTGTCCACTTTCCCTCACAGATCTCTCGTTCCCTTTCCACTTTTGATTGCTTTCTTCTCCCTCCTGAGTGGGACTGATGTGTTCCCAGTTGTGCCCTTCAGCTTCTTGAACTTTTTGAGTTCTGGAGACTGTATCTTGTGTATTCTGCACTTTTTTCTTCCCCTTCTTTAGGTTAGGCAAGTTTTCTTTTATGATTTTGTTGAAGATATATACTGGTCCTTTAAATTGGAAATCTTCACTCCCTTCTATACCTATCCTATCACCCCTCCCCCTGCATCTATGAGGGTGTCCCTCCACCCACACACCTTGCACCCCCTTCCCCCTCTTGATTCCCTTACACTGGGGCAGCTATCAAACCTTCATAGGACCAAGGACCTCTCCTCCCACTGATGGCTGACAAGGCTGTCCTCTGTAACATATGCAGCCAGATCCATGTGTATTCTTTGGTTGGTGGCTTAGTCCATAGGAGCTCTGCAGGTCTGGTTGGTTGACATTGTTGTGCTTCCTGTGGGGTTGCAACCTATTCAGCTCCTTCAGTTCTTTCTGTAACTCCTCCATTGGGGACTTCATACTCAGTGCAATGGTAGGCTGCAAGCATCTGAGTTTGTGTTTGTAAAGCTCTGGTAGAGTCTCTCAGGAGACTGCTAAGTTGGGCTCCTTTCAGCACACCTTTTGCAGAATCCACAATAGTGTTGGATTTGGTGACTATATCTGGGATGAATCTCCAGGTTGGACGGTCTCTGAGTGGACTTTCCTTTCAGTCTCTGCTCTGGACTTTATTTCCATATTTGCTCCAGTGAGTATTTTGTTCCCCTTTCTAAGAAGGACCAAAGCACACATTTTGGTCTTCCTTCTTGAGCTTCATGTGGTCTCTTAATTGTATCTTGGGTATTCTGAGCATCTGGGCTAATATCCTCTTACAACTGAGTGCATACCATATGTCTTCTTTTGTGATCGGGTTAACTCACTCAAGATGTTATTTTCTAGTTCCATGCATTTGCCTAAGAATTTCATGAATTCTTTATTTTTTAATAGTTAAGTAGTATTCCATTGTGTAAATGGCAATTCCTGTATCCATTCCTCTGTTGAAGGAGATCTGTGTTCTTTCCAGCTTCTGGTTATTATAAATAAGGCTTCAATGAACATAGTAGAACATGTGTCTTGTTATACATTGAAGCATATTTTTGTATATGCCCAACAGTCGTATAGCTGGGTCCTCAGGTAGTACTATGTCCAATTTTCTGAGGAACCTCCAGACCTTCCATAGTGATTTTACCAGCTTGCAATCCCACCAATTGTGGAGAAGTGTCGCTCTTTCTCCACATTCTTGCCCACATCTGCTCTCACCCGAGTTTTTGATCTTAGACATTCTGATTGGAGTGAGGTGGAATCTCAGGGTTGTTTTGATTTGCATTTCTCTGATGACTACAGATTTTGAACATTTCTTTAGGTGCTTCTCAGCCCTTTGAGCTTTCTCAGCTGGGAATTTTCTCTTTAACTCTGTTGCCCTTTTTCTAATAGGGTTATTTGTTTCTCTGGAGTCCATCTTCTTAAGTTTTTCATATATATTGGATATTAGACCTCTATAAGATGCAGAATTGGTAAAGATCTTTTCCCAGTATGTTGGTTGCTGTTATGTCCTATTGACAGTGTCCTTTGGCTTATAGAAGATTTGGCATTTTATGAGGTCTCAGTTGTCAATTCTTGATCTTAGAGCATAAGCCATTGGTATTCTTTTCAGAAACTTTCCCCCTGTGCCCATGTGTTTAAGACTTTTTCCCCTGCCGGGAGGTGGTGGCACACACATTTAATCCCAGCACTTGGGAGGCAGAAGCAGGAGGATCTCTTGAGTTCGAGGCCAGCCTGGTCTACAGAGTGAGTTCCAGGACAGGCGGGGCTACACAGAGAAACCCTGTCTCCAAGAAAAAAACCAAAAAAAAAAAAAAAAAAAAAAAAAAAAGACTTTTTCCCTTTTTCCCTACTTTCTCCACTTTCTCTTTTAATTAGGTCAAGTGTATCTGGTTTTATGTAGAGTACCCTGATCCACTTGGACTTGATCTTTGTTCAGGGAGATAAGAATGGATCAATTTGCATTCTTCTACACTTTGTATTTTCTTTGACTGCTGTGTCAATACCTTCTATGGTATCATTTATGTCTAAGATTCTCCTTCCTATGCTTGTATCAGTTACACCTGCTTTCTTTCCTAGGGTTTCCATCTCCAGGGTTTGTCCCTTTTTGATTTCCTTATGGTTATATTTCCATTTTTAGATCCAGGACAGTTTTGTTCAATTCCTTCCCCTGTTTGATTGTGTTTTCCTGTATTTCTTTAAGGGATTTATTTCTTACATCTTTATGTCTTACCTGTTTCCCTGTGTACTCTGTATTTCTTCAAGGGAGTAATTTATATCCTCTATCATCTTTATGAGATGGCATTTCAGATCAGAATCTTGCTTTTCAGGTCTGTTAGCGTAGTCAGGACTTGCTGTGATGGGAGAATGGAGTTTTGATGTTGCCAAGTGACATTTGTTTCTGTTGTCTATGTTCTTGTACTTCTCTCTTGCCATCTGATTATCTCTGGTATTAACTTGCAATGCTGTCTCTAACTTTATTTCCTCCTGTGAGACTAGTTATGTTCAGCGTCTTTGGGTCAGGCTGTTTCTGAGTATGGGAGGGGGACTGGAGTACCCAATCTTTGGTCCTGGCTTTGGCAGACCTCCTGGGAGTCAAGTTGTCTTTGGATGTGGATGGGGTAGGGGAGTGGCTGGAGCAGAGGATCTGTTCCTGTGCTCAATTGTGAAACAGAAGAAATATGAGTCTCAGGCAGTGCAGGAGGTCCTGCCTCTTCTGAGATCTAGGGGTCCCAGTTAGTCCTGAGAGCCTTATGGTAACAGAACTTTTAGGGATCAAGCTGTCTCTGGGTATCGCAATGTGGAGGAATGCATTGGAGCACACAATTGCTCCAAGATGCAATTACTCTCATTTGGCTTTTATTATTAATATGACACTTTTTTCCAAAGAGAATATTAATATACCATGTGTCTTTATAATTTAATAGAGTTCTTATAGACAGTATGTATAGCTGTGTTTTGGTATATTTTTATCTTCTATGATAACATCTACTTCCTTAGCATATCTATCTTCTACTTAGTGAATCAGCCCTACTTAACAGTTATAGTTGATTCAACTGTATTAATGCATATATTTTTATTAAAACTTGTATCTCTTACTGTTTGTGTTTATTGTGTCTTCTAGATTTTTCAGAGGTTAAATTAATTTTTTCTTCATTTTTTTCCTTCCTTCATTGAATTACAGGTAGACTCTTGCTATGTAAGCAAGAATGAGGACAAACTCATCATTCTGGTACCTCAACTCTTGAGTGCTGTGGTTATAGATATATATATCATCACAACCAGCCCTATTATAGTTTCAACTGAGTGTTTTCTGTAATACTTTTTTTCTTGCTTATGTTAACTGTACTGGTTTCTTTTACTTTACTTGGTGGGACAATAGAATTTATACTACATTTACAACAAATCTCATTTTAGACACACCATTGCATATTTGGTTGCAAGTACCTAGTTACAAGAAAATACTATTGAATCCTCTCCAAGAGAGTTAGAGAAAATTAAATTCACCAACTAGGAAAGTGTAGCCACTGATTTTTAGGTAATTGTTTTTGTCTTTTTGTTTTCTGTATTTTTCCATGAGTTGTTTATCTAGTTACAGTTATTTTAACTGTTGCTAAGGTATTGTTATTGGCATCTTGCTTATTTTTGCAGAAGTAAAGAATTTTGCCTTTTGCAATAACAAAGGAAAAAGAAGATGCTAATTGTATATAGAATAAATTAGCATTTGAGAGGAGAGAAGGGAAGGAGCAAATTATGTAATTTTATTATAATATCAAAAAAGAATTAAGAAAAATTCATTAATATGAGATCAATGTTTAATTTTATAAGTATGGTCTTTGTATAGGAAAGATGTAGGCTACTCTCTACAATGAAAATACTCATACAAAAAGGATGAGGATTAGGAACTGCAAAGAAAAATCTTTGTAGGGAAGACATACTCCTACAGAAATAACTTCATATTCTGAGGTATTTCTACATACTTTAAATTTGAAATGTCATTCATTTTAAAGTGTATTTTACACAGCTTGTGGAATGGCAACCTTTGATACCTCTTACTTCATAATTTAGTTAATGAGGTATCATCTAAAAATTAGTTTCCTCTTGAAATTTCAGGTAATCATGAATGACATTGTTAACATTTTTACTAAGAATTAAATATAGATGGAATCCCACAGATTTTTTATTTGGTCTTTATAACGGTGTGTTTAAATAGTAATATCTAACTAGAAGTGCTTTTAAATAGCCCCTTTCTCAATTTGATGGACTGAAATGTAGATAATACCATATAATATCAACCAAATAAAAAGGCAGTTCACATACTTTATTCTTTGATTAGAAAAAACTTCTAGGTATAGTTTAATCTGAATTTGCAGGCAGAATCATTTTTCCTATATATGACAAATTCTCAGTGACATTATATACATTTAGGATATATTCATTAATTTCTTTTCTAATTATCTAATTAGGTTGTTGGACGAAGTAACCCCATGAACTCCTCAAAGAACCCAGGATGTTGCTGAGAATATCTGTTGCTCTGCATAATCTGACAGTTATGCCATATTGTTGAATATAGCACCTACACTTCTCATTGAACACAGAAATAGAGCTACTACCTACCTAGAACCTCCAAACTTAGGCACTAGTTAGTGTTTATGACACTTAAGGCACTCTATATAATATCAAGGGAAAATGCAAACACCAACTCTGGTATAAAGTTTTCTACCTATGATGATGATGGGCCTGTAATTTATTGTAGTGCAAAAGTGTCACAAAGCTTATGGTAGGAACCAATGAATATCTACCCAATGAATTTCTGCTTATTCATAGATCAGTGCCTTGCTCACCTACCATCAGAGAAGCTTCCTTTTTTAATAGATGAGATCAAATTCAGAGATCACAACTATACAATGTGCAGGGAGTGGGAGTTCTTAAAATAGTCCTAAATGGGCTGTTTCTATCAATTTCATATGCCCATGGCTCAAAGGATCTTACATAATGGCAGGCAAAACAATTATACAAGCAAAACTGGATCACTGACACTAATGAAACCCAGCAGTGTGGGTTTACACATGATCTCAGAGAATATGACAGCATGCATGTGGCTTGTATGGGTCTGCACTGACAGAAGAAATAGACTTAAGAACTTATTATACATAACCTAAAAGCTACATTCATTAATAACCACTCACAAACTTAAGTGAATTCTCTCAAATGGAGTCTCCCTGAGGATACACAACAGTCTAAAGATTATGACCCATGACTATCTAAAGAGGGCCAAGACAAAATAAAATCAGTAACATATTTGGAATCTCCTTATCTCATAATGTTCAGTCTGGGCTTTTAAATGTGTTTTTCTTTCATTAACTTTACAGGTTCTTCAGGATTTTGTGTTTTCACTGGATTCTTGTGCACATGAACACGTGAGTCTCATTGATATTGACTCTTTTTATTTTGTCATAGTTCAGTTTCTTTTGTATTCTTTTACTTGTTTATTATTCTTTATATGATCATTTGTTTATCTACGAAGAGACAGAAAGGATGTGGATTCTGATGGGAAGAGAGGATCTTGGAGGAAGTGGGGGAAGATTACCATAATCAGAATATATTATGTGAAAAAAATTGATAAATGGGACTTCACGAAACTGACAAGCTTCTGTAAGATAAAGGACACTAACAATAGGACAAAATGTCAACCTAAAGACTGGGAAAGGATATTCACCAATCCTTCAACTGAGATAGGGCTAATATCTAAAATTCATTAAAAAAAAACCCTCAAGAAATTAGTTACTAACTATCCAGATAATCCAATTAAAAACTGGCATACAGAGATTAACAGAGAATTTTCAAAAGTGGAATCTTGAATGGCGAAGAAGCACACGTATAAAGTTCAGTGTCCTTAGTCATCAGGAAAATGCTAATCAAAATGACCCTAAGATTCTTTCTTAAAACATCAGAGAGGTTAAAAACACTGAAGTATTTGCATATGCTGGGGAGGATGTGGAACAGAGAGAAGACTACTCCAATGCTGGTGGGAGTGCAAACTTGTATAAATGCTTTGAAAATTAATTTGGCACTTTCTCAGAAAACTGAGAATAGTTCTACCTCAAGATCAAGTTAATGTGCATATATTCAAAAGATTCCCCACTATACCAGAAGGACAGTAGTATCTTTTTTCATAATATCCAGAAACTGGAAACAACCTACATGTTCCTCAACTGAGAAAGGATAAAGAAAAATGTGGTACATATGTAAAATGGAATACTTTCTGTCCAACTGTTTAAAAAATCATGATTTTTTTCAGGTAAAAAGATGGAATTTGAGAATATCATCTTGATTTAGGTAACCCAGAACCAGAAAGACACATATGGTATCTATTCTCTCATAAGTGGGCATAAATATAACAGGCAGAATAACCATGATACAAAACACAGACCGAAATAAACTGGATAATATGGAGGTTCCAAGCAAGGATACATGACTTTCATTCAGAAGGGGAAACGCAATTGTCATTGCACATAGATGGGGAGAGGGAATTTCTGTAGGAGAGTAGTGCAGAGAATGGAGATAACAATCGGTTGTGGGAAGAGGAGAACTGAAAGAGACCTGGAGGGGAATCTCTAGGACTAGCTGAAGGCCTAGGATGTGACAGAAATTGAGGCATGTATAGAGGGGACTCTAGCTTTGTTTCCTATTAGAGAGGGATATAGAACATAAAATGGCCACCTCCTATAACCAGACAGGACATTCAATGAATAGAGCAAGACATCAATCCACTCCCACAACCTTCAACCACTCATTTGTCTTGCCTACAAGAGGGGAAGGAATAAAAATGGAGCAGAAACTGAGGGAATAGCCAAACAACTGCCCCTCCCTCAGACATCCCATGTAAGAAAGCCAACCACTGATACTATTAATGACAGCTTTCCAACAGGAACCTAGCATACCTATTCCCTTAGAGACTTCATCTATCAGTGAACAAAGGCAAATGCATCCCATAACCAAACATCATACAAGTCCTGGGGAGTCTTGTGGAAGAGTTGGAGATAGTAATGAGCAAATTGGAGGGCGTCTTACACCGACCTGACACCACAAGAAAACATACAGAGGCAACTATCCTGGAACCATAGGGGATCATAGAGCCTGTGCCAGGAATAAGGGAGCATGCAGGAGCTGGACCTAGAACCCCTACACATTTATAGCAAATGTGTAGTTTGCTAATCATGTGGCTCCCATAACAAGTAGAATGAGGGCTCTCTCTCTCTCTCTCTCTCTCTCTCTCTCTCTCTCTCTCTCTCTCTCTCTCTCTCTCTCTCTCTGTTACCTATCATTAGATCTCCTTCTCCCCTACTTGAGCTGCCTGGTTGGGCCTCATTGGGCGAGGATGTGCTTAGACCTGTAGAAATTAGATGTTCCAGGGTGGGATAGTATATAAGAAGGGCTCTTGTTCCCTGAGTAGAAGCATTGGGGCAATGGTTGAAGGGATATGTAAGGATAAGACTGAGAAGAGAGGGGGGAAGGAGTTTTAATTGAGATGTAAAGTAAATAAAAATGTAAAAATAAAAATATAAAGAAATTTACATTAAAATAATCTTAAGATTTATTTATGTGTATATCTGGTGGTTAATTAAGCTTATCTTCTGAGGCTATAAGCTCTGAAGAAATCTAGTAAAAAATGGGACACATAGAGGTAATGGGGGATAGAGGGAGTCAACACAGGGAGAAATGGTTGAAATGGAGAGGCATTAGGGACATTTTAGAAACCTAATGCAGTGTAAAATTTCAGGAATCTATGAAGGTGATCCTAGAGACTTCTAATATTGGAGTATATGGAATCTTAACTTCTATCCTTTGTAACCAGGCAAGACACTCATTGATGGGAGTGGTAGCATTTATTTTAGTTGCTGGCCAGTGGGGTAAGATGGAGATCCCTAAATAATCCAGGGTAATACTAGGGTAAAAGGCCATTCTCTAAAAATTGGCTGCTGGACCCCATTATGGAGGACAACATTCAAAGCTCATTTAACATAGAGGGTCAAGCTAGTGATTGCATGGAGCTTTCACTTCTACACTGTAGTCTTTTTGGTTCTGGGAGCTACTCTGCAGACTTCAAAAGTTAAAACTTGGATACCAACTCAGCCATAAAACCATCAATATGCAATCTGTCCCACCTGCGAGATATGTTGGAGAAATGGTGGCACCGCACTTGTGGGCATATCTAACCAATGTCTGGCTTATCTTGAGGCCCATTTCTTGAGGTCCATGCCCTACTGATTGGTCAGGAACTTGTGACTAAACAAGACACATAAAATCTAACAGAGATTGAGGCAGCAAGCACAGGTCTGCACCAGATCTCCTATTATGGCTGTAAGCCTGGTGTTATTGTGGGATTCCTAACTGTCAAGAGCAGATCTATCTCTGACCTTAATGTCTGCTCTTGAATTTTTTTTCTATTAGGTTGCTTGTTGAGCTTCAATATGAGGGCTTTTGACTCTTTTTATTGTATTTTGTTTTGTCATATTTGAATGTTTGCTCTTGCATGCTAGTTCTTTTCTGAAGGGAAGCAAAGTGGTAGTGGATCTGGGGAAAAATGGAAAATGACAGGGGTAACTTGGAGGAGTAGAGAATGGGAACCAGGTCAAGATGTATTGTATAAGACAGAAACTATTTTAAATAAAAAATAGAAATGTATAACATTAATAGTAACAAGCAGAATCTGAAAAGGAAGCAAATATCATCTTACTAGCCACAGAAAAATACATTAAAATTATGATCTTATTTATAAAGATACATTAAAAATAACACTAGATAGGCAACAATATGTGCTCTATATTTCTTCTTTAAGTCTGCCATAGAACTATTTTAATCCTTTTTAAATCCATTTCTCTTCTGAAAGTTTTTGACTTAATTTTCTTTTTCCAAGGCTAAATATAACAAACTTCATATTTGTATCATATTAAAGTGAATTTATAAATTTGTCTACTGCTATTATATTCTACCCAAGCCTAAATTCAGCATCATGACTTCATTTTACATATGACTTTGTATTTTTTGTTTTATGTTTGCCTGTTTGAGAAGAAGTAAACTAATGTTTCAATTACACAACATTTATATTTGCCTCATTCCATTTTATAAGAAAAACATGTTATGAAATGGTTACTAGACAAGTTCAAATATTATTTACAAGCTTATTCTCATTGAGAGTGGAAGTGTTTTCCTAAGTGTTACATTTACTTCTATTCTAATAACTTACTGAAGAACATTCCTGCTATTATTTTCACACATCTACATACTAAATTAGTTATAAGATCAATTACAACTATTAAACCCAGTATGTGAGAGGGTAGGTGATCTTATGAGTATCAGAATGGAGTGTGGTTACCTCCTGCACTTTGTAAGCATTCTTGTTATGCTTTGATTTTTAATGTAATCAAGTTTTTCTTTCTAATATTATTTAAATAAAATGCATAAGACAAAAACTGTACATTGGTTTCATATTGATTCTGTTCTAAAATTGAATATAGAACATAGTGTAAATTTCTTATGAAAAGGTTAATTGTAAATGTTTATAATTTACTAACCAAGATTCATATACTACTTTTCTCATATTAAGGTATAAATTTTAATACTAGAGCTATCATTACTAAAATACAGGCATATATTGCAACAGTATTTATATATTCAACAAATCAGTCCTAATTATTTTCTTTAAAACTTTTTTAAATAAATTATTTTATTTATTTACATTCCAGTGATTACCCACTTTAGTATCAGAATTCCTTATCCCATTCATTTTGCCAGACATTTTTCCAAATATTTATGCAGGTATTCTCATATATAAATATTTGACTAGGAGTCAGAAAAGAGTGTACACTCTCCTGGATTAACACTATAGCCAGTTAAGTTCTCAAATGTATGTGCTTGTAAATGAACTCAGATCATCTGCAAGATGCACAGTTACTCATCAGCAGTGACTTCTCTCCATTCTTACAGGTGATAATGACAAATCATGTGTGAGAGTTGTTCTCCCATTACATAATTCAGAGCCCATTGGTAGAAAATAATCCCTTGCTTTAGTACATATTTGAGGTGAATCTGGATTCAAGCAACTTAGGGACTCACTATCAACTCTAACTGCATTTCTAGGAGTTCCTATGTTTTTTTCTCTGTTGGTGGTTATTTGCCAGTTGCTAAATGAGACTCAGAAGAAAGAAAATTAATTCTTACATTTCAATTTGATGGAAAGGACGGACATAAGGAAAGAGAATTTAGAGTACATATAAGTTTCATTTAGATAAGAATTATTTCTTATGGAAGCCATGCAGTTTTAAAGATGGAACACATTAGAATAAATTAAATCAAAATTTGACCATTCCAAAATTAAAAAGCAGGAGCTAAACCTTTGTATATGTAAATGGGATAATTTTAAATGTATTTCTTAATCCTACTTTTTTTTAACAGAATTCTTATCGCATATCAAACTAGCTAATGTGAATCTCGGGAAGGCTTAGTAAAGGAAACAGAAAGTTAAAGGAGGTTTAGTCAAAGTAGATAATATGTGATTAGAAAGTTGGAATAACAAGTTAGGAAACTAGTATATAGCTCCTTAGACTCTGGATCAGGTCTTAGTATCTATGCTTGATGACAGTGCATGTAGAAAGGAGAGCGACAGAAACTATTTCTGCTGTCCCATGTTTCTATTAATGCTAATTTCTAGGTGATTTTCTCTTCTGTTTTCCTTCCTGTTTGTACTTCAGAATGAACAGTGATGAAAATGTACTCTTTGGGCAAAGTTGCTTTTTTTTCATCTCTCATACATTGCATTCTAACCACACTCCACCCCCATACATAGCTCCGCTCTCTTATCCACTGCTCCACTGTTTCTGATCAGAAAAATGAAGGAATATCAAAGGAACACCGCATAACAAGAGGCAATAAGACGAGACACGAGCCTTCATAGTGAGGCTGCATTAGGCAACCCAGGAGGAGGAAATGGGTCCTAAGAGCAGGCAAAAGTGTTAAGAGACACCTGCATTCCCATTGTTAGGAGTCCCAAAAAATCCTCAAGCTAAACAACCACACCATGCATGGAGAGAACCTCCATGCAGGATTCATAATTGCAGCATTTGAAAATTATTGGTGCCCTTAATTTAGGAACTGATGTATGCTTTAAAATATTTCTTTTTTGTTTTAAGATTATAATAAAATAGCATGATTTCTTCCTTTCCTCCTTCTTATCCTCAAACCCTCCTCCACATACCTTCTTGCTTTCTTTCAATTACTATTTTACATTATGTGTAGTTATACACAGATACACACACGCACGCTTCATATATAAACACATATTCTACATATATATACATATTCCATATACATTCTATATATTCCATGCACATACTCCTGTATATTCTATATATTCCATATATTCTCTATATATTCTCCACATATATATAAAATTTAGTTTTCAAATATTGAAAAGTATAGTTTTATTCAGACATTTATGTGTATTTTCCTGGAGTCTGATTTATTTGTGTTCTGTATTAAATTCACTTCCTGGTGAATTCATGGACTGTTTAAATTATTTGGATTTTGTTTTGTATTCATTCATTCATTCATTTATAGATTTAAAACCTTTTAGATTCGGTGTCCTAAGGGTTAGTCTATTTAGAAAACCTTCAGGGATGCACATATTATTTTGGACTTCTAAGTTGTTTGTGTTTTTGTGATGAGTCCTGTGCATATAGATTTATTTTACTGATTCAGTGAAAGCTAGGAGACTGAGTCCTGCCTATATTGATGCTTATGTCTATTTTTCTTTTGCCCAAACATGCTTGACTTCATATTCTGTAATAGGAATGGACAAGTCTTTCTTGTGTTCAGTGTGATTATTGGAGAGACAGGAGTTATACTTCAGTGGTAACTGGTTGTTGTGGATGTATTAGGGGTGCCATAAATTGCTTGGTAGAGGTTTAAGAAATCTCACTTGTCTAGACCTCCTTGGGTGCTTTAGAATGGAACGAAACCAGTGTATGAGACTTTGCAGACTCACAAATGAAGGGGAAAAAAAATCTCATAAATTTACGTCCTCACTGGGTCTGGGCAAGAAGGTTCAGATTCAACCTGTTTTCTAATTATCCCTTTCATACAGTTTACACAGCTTAGTAAACTCAAACCAAAACAGTGATTCCTTCATGCCCAGTTCTCTCAGTAATATCTGCCCTTTCTCTACCTTTCTCTCATGCTCTCATAAAGGTTATATTCCACCTCAGTAAAACCTGTCTTTTCTTCACTGTCTGCCAGTGCCCGAAATTCATGTGGAACTCAATAAGCAACTGTCCCTAGTGATGTGTATGATCCAGGCCATCAAGGATTGATTTCATTTATAGTATATCAAGGAAAGGCTAGGAGTTGTTATACTAGTCAATATATGACTTCTAAATCAGGCATACTGACCCCAACTTCTTTATGACTATAGTCTAGTGAGCCACAGATACCAGGCTCATTCATTGCTCATTTAAATGTCTATACCAATTTAAGCAATTTGGGTGTTGAGTTTTCCATGAATATCATAGTTTTGTTTTTGTATTTGATCACTACTGAGCATCCCTTTTGAGCACTGAATCATAGTTTTTTCCCTTCTCAGATATAATGAGTGTCCATCAATTCTATATTTTTCTTTCTTAATATGTGATTCTACCAATGATTTCTAAGACTTTGCATCCCAGAAGTGTTTCTTTATTTGAATTATATTATATGGACAAATCAAAGTCATATATGTGACTGAAGTGTACTCAAGCCTGGGTGAGAACTAGCAAAACTACATACCCATACTTCCCTGCATGACTGGGAGGGGATTAATCAGTCAGGAAATTATCTTTTCCACCAGCCCTTCCGGTTTATATAAGCTTAGAGAGGGGGTCTTGTAAATTTTGTACACTTCGGGAACTTACTGATTCTTGTTCATTATTTACTTTTTGACCATTGTAAATTATATTTACTTCTCATGTCATTAGTAACCTCATTCTAGGATGAAAGATTTCCATTCAGATAAAATCAAGAATTACTATAACAAGCTATAGCATGTTATGAAATGTAAAATGGAAATAATACCCATATTTAGCCCAAATATTAATTTATAATCATTTTCAATTAATAACTCCCTCAAATTTGTTAAGCATAATAATGTTCTTAAATATATTTTATTTTTAATTTGCATAAGTATCAATCAAGAAATCAATATTTGTAGATAGAGAATAATAAAGACATTCACAAAAAATTGTATATTAGTTTCATTCAATACTATAAGTGAATACCCGATCTTTTATGAATTTATTTGATTTCTTTTTTTCTTTTTTTTTAATTTGATATATTTTTTATTTACATTTCAAATGATTTCCCCTTTCCTGGCTTCCTACTTCCCGAAAGTCCAATAAGCTCTCTTCCCTCCCCCTGTTCCCCCATCCTTCCCTTCCGACTTCCCTGTTCTGGTATTGTTCTATACTGCTGCACTGAGCCTTTACAGAAACAGGGGCCACTCCTCCATTCTTCCTGGACATCATTTAATATGTGGATTATGACTTGGGTAATCCAAGTTTCTAGGCTAATATCTACTTATCAGTAAGTGCATACCATGCACTTCTGAGACTGGGTTACTTCACTTAGTATGATGTTCTCCAGCTCCATCCATTTGTCTAAGAATTTCATGAATTAATTGTTTCTAATGGCTGAATAGTACTCCATTGTGTATATATACCACATATTTTTTGTATCCATTCCTCTGTTGAGGGACACCTGGGCTCTTTACAGGTTCTGGCTATTATAAATAGGGCTGCTATGAGCATAGTGGAGCATGTATCCTTATTACATGCTGGAGAATCCTCTGGATATATGCCCAGGAGTGGTATAGCAAGGGCCCTCTGGAAAAGACAAGCTCAGTTTCCTGAGGCACCGCCAGACTGATTTCCAGAGTGGTTGTACCAATTTGCAACCCCACCAGCAGTGGAGGAGTGTTCTTCTTTCTCCACATCCTCGCCAGCACCTGTTTTCTCCTGAGTTTTTAATCTTAGACATTCTGACTGTTGTAAGGTGAAATCTCAGGGCTGTTTTGATTTGCATTTCCCTAATGACTAATGATGTTGAACATCATTAAGATGCTTCTCAGCCATCTGAAGTTCTTCAGGTGAAAATTCTTTGTTTAGCTCTGTACCCCATTTTTCAATAGGGTTATTTGTTTTTCTGGGTTCTAACTTCTTGAATTTTTTGTATATATTGGATATTAGCCCTCTGTCAGATGTAGGGTTGGTGAAGATCTTTTCCCAATTTATTGGTTGCTGATTTGTCCTTTTGATGGTGTCCTTTGCCTTACAGAAACATTATAATTTTATGAGGTCACATTTGTCAATTCTTGATCTTAGAGCATAAGCTATTGGTGTTCTGTTCAGGAACTTTTCACCTGTGCCCATGTCCTCAAGGGTCTTTCGCAGTTTCTTTTCTATTAGTTTCAGTGTGTCTGGTTTTATGTGGGGATCCTTGATCCACTTGGAGTTGAGCTTAGTACAAGGAGATAAAGATGGATAATTTTTAATTAATTTTAATTATCTGTATTCATATATGTCCATGTGTGGGTAAATGCTGATGAGTAGAGGGTGCATAGAGCAAAAGCATTGGATTCTCTTTTTCCTAAGTTTCAGAACATTAGTGACCTACCTGTTGTGCATTCAAGGAACCTAACTGATATCCTGTAAACAGCAGCCTTTCCACATAGTCAGTTAGTACCATCTATCCAGCCCCAAGTTCAATTGTTTATATTTTTTACAATTTTTTGTTGGTGTTAGTATTAGTATTTATTTTATTTTTTTCAAGTTTATATTTTTTATTCAATATATTCTTTATTAACTTTTCAAAGGGTATCCCCTCTCCTCCCCGAAAGTCCCATAAGCTTTTCCTCCTCCTGTTCCCCAATCACCTGCTTCCCTTTTCCCTATCCTGGTATTCCCCTGCATTGATACACTGAGTCCTTCTAGGACAAGGTTCCTTTCCTTTCTTCTTCTTGGGCATCATTTGATATGTGAATTGTTTCTTGGGTATTCCGAGATTCTGGGCTAATATTAGCTTATCAGTGAGTGTATACTATGTGTGTTCTTTTGTGATTGGGTCGCCTTACTCAGGATGACATTCTCCAGGTCCACCCACTTGCCTAAGAATTTCATGAATTCACTGTTTTTAATACATGAGTAATATTCCAAAGTGTATCCATTCCTCTGTTGAAGGATATCTGGGTTCTTTCCAGCTTCTGGCTATTATAAATAGGGCTGCTATGAACATAGTGTGGCCTGTGTCCTTATTACATGCTGGGGAATACTCTGGGTATAGGCCCAGGAGTGGTATAAGGGGTCCTATGGTAGTATCATGCTGAGTTTTGTGAGGAACCACCAGACTGATTTCCAGAGTGGTTGTACCAGCTTCCAATGCTGTCAGCAGTGGAGGAGTGTTCCTTTTTCTCCACATCCTTGCCAGCACCTGTTTTCTCCTGAGTTTTTGATCTTAGCCATTCTGATTGGTATGAGGTGAAATCTCAGGGTTGTTTTGATTTGCATTTCCCTGATGACTAAGGATGTTGAACATTTCTTTAGATGCTTCTCAGACATTTGATATTTCTTGGGTGAAAATTCTTTGTGTAACTCGGTGCCCCTTTTGTTAATAGGATTATTTGGCTCCCTGGAGTCTACCTTCTTGAGTCCTTTGTGTATCTTGGATATAAGCCCTCTGTTGGATGTAAGGTCGGTAAAGATCTTTTCCCAATTTGTCCGTTGCCATTTGTCCTTTTGACAGTTTCCATTGCCTTGCAGAAACTTTTTAATTTTATGATGTTCTGTTTGTCAGTTCTTGATCTTAGAGCATAAGGTATTGGTATTCTGTTCAGGAAAATTTTCTCCTGTGCCCATGTGCTCAATGGTTTCCCCAGTTTCTTTTCTCTTAATTTCAGTGTGTCTGGTTTTATGTGGAGGTCCTTGATTCACTTAGACTTGAGCTGTACATGGAGATGAAAACGTATCAATTTGCATTATTCTGCATGCTGACCTCCAGTTGAACCAGCACCATTTGTTGAAAAGGCTATCTTTTATGCATTGGATGGTTTTAACTTTCTTGCCAAAGATCAAGTGACCATAGGTGTATGGGTTCATTTCTGGGTCTTCAATTCTTTTTTTTTTTTTTGGTTTTTTTGGATTTGGTTTTTTTGAGACAGGGTCTCTCTGTATAGCCCTGGCTGTCCTGGAACTCACTCTGTATACCAGGCTGGCCTCGAACTCAGAAATCCGCCTGCCTCTGCCTCCCAGAGTGCTGGGATTACAGGCGTGCGCCACCACTGCCTGGCCTGGGTCTTCAATTCTATTCCATTGATCTACCTGCCTGTCACTGTACCAATACCGTGCAGTTTTTAACACTATTGCTCTGTAGTACTGCTTGAGTCAAGAGATATTGATTCCCCCAGAAGTCCTTTTACTGCTGAGAATAGTTTTAGCTATCCTAGGTTTTGGTTATTACAGATGAATTTGAGAATTGCTCTTTCTAACTCTATGAAGAATTGAGTTGGGATTTTGATGGGGATTACATTGAATCTATAGATTGCTTTTTGGCAAGATGGCCATTTTTACTATACAAATCCTGCCAGTCCAAGAGCCTTGGAAGATTTTTTCCATCTTCTGAGGCCTACTTGGATTTCTTTCTTCAAAGACTTGAAGTTCCTGTCATACAGATCTTTCATTTGTTTGGTTAGAGTTACACCAAGATACTTTATATTGTTTGTGACTATTGTGAAGGGTGTCATTTCCCCAATTTCTTTCTTAGCCTGCTTATCCTTTGATTATAGGAAGGCTACTGATTTGCTTGAGTTAATTTTATAGCCAGCCACTTTGCTGAAGTTGTTTATTAGCTGTAGGAGTTCTTTGGTGGAATAGTTAAAGTATACTATCATATCATCTGCAAATAGTGATAATTTGACTTCTTCCTTTCCAATTTGTATCACTTTGACCTCATTTTGTTGTCTAATTGCTTTAGCTAGAACTTCAAGTACAATATTGAATAAGTGTGGAGAGAGAGAGCAGCCTTGTCTAGGCCCTGATTTTAGTGGGATTTCTTCAAGTTTCTCTCCATTTAGTTTGATGTTGGCTACTGATTTTCTGTATATTGCTTTTACTATGTTTAGGTATGGACCTTGAATTCCAGTTCTTCCAAGACGTTTAGCATGAAAGGATGCTGAGTTTTGTCAAATGCTTTTTCAGCATCTAGTTAAATGACCACGTGCTTTTTCTTTGAGTTTGTTTATGTAATGGATTACATTGATTGATTTCCGTATATTGAATCATCCCTCCATTCCTGGGATGAACCCTACTTGATCATGGTGAATGATTGTCATGATGTGTTCTTGGATTCTACTGGCAAGAATTTTATTGAGTATTTTTGCACTGATATTCATAAGGGAAATTGGTCTAAATTTCCCTTTCTTTGTTGGATGTTTGTGTGGTTTTGGTATCAGCGAAATTGTAGCTTCATAGAATGAGTAGGATAGTGTTCCTTCTGTTTCTATTTTGTGGAATAGTTTGAAGAGTATTGGTGGTCTTCATTGACGGTCTGATAAAATTCTGCACTAATACCATCTGGTCCTGTGTTTCTTTCGATTGGGAGACTGTCTATGACCACTTTTATTACTTTAGGGCATATGCGAGCATTTAGATGGTCTATCTGGTCCAGATTTAATTTTGTTATTTAATATCTGTCTAGGAAATTGCCCATTTCATCGAGATTTTCCAGTTGTGTTGAGTGTAGCCTTTTGTAGTGCGATCTGGTGATTTTTGAATATCCTTAGTCTCTGTTAATATTTCTCCCTTTTCATTTCTGATTTTGTTAATTTGGATACTGTCTCTGTGCCCTCTGGTTAGTCTGTTTAAAGGTTTATCTATCTTGTTGATTTTCTCAAAGAACTAGCTCCTTGTTCCATTGCTTCTTTGTATAGTTCTTTCTTTCTTTTTTTTTTTTTTTAAAAGTCACTGATTTTAGCCCTGACTTTGATGATTTCCCGCCTTCTACTCCTCTTGGGTGTATTAGCTTCTTTCTGTTCTAAAGCTTTCAGGTGTACTGTTAAACTGCTAGGGTATACTCACTCCAGTTTCTTTTTGGAGGCAGTCAGAGCTATAGACTTTCCTCTTAACAATGCCTTCACTGTGTCCCATAAATTTGGGTATGTTGTGCTTTCATTTTCATTAAATTCTAAAAAGGTTTTATTTCTTTCCTTATTTCTTCCTTTACCAAAGTATCATTGAGTAGAGCATTGTTCAGCTTCCATGTGTATGTGGGCTTTCTCTTGTTGGTTTGTTTGTTTGTTTTTGCTATTGAAGACCACCTTTACTCCATAATGATCTGATAGGAGGAATGGAATTAGTTTGATCTTCTTATATCTGTTGAGGTCTGTTTTGTGACCAATTTTATGGTCAGTTTTGGAGAAGGTATCATGAGGTGCTGATAAAAAGATACATTCTTTTGATTTAGGACGAAATGCTCTATAGATATCTATTAAATCCATTTGGTCCAAAACTTCTGTTAATTTCAATGTGTCTCTATTTAGTTTGTGTTTCCTTGATCTGCCCATTGATGAGAGTTGGGTGTTTACATCACCCATAATTATCTTGTTGGGTGTGACATGTGCTTTAAGCTTTAGTAAAGTTTCCTTTACAAATGAGTCTGCCCTTGTATTTGGAGCATAGATATTCAGAATTAAGAGTTCTTCCTGGTAGATTTTTTCTTTGATGAGTATAAGGTGTGCTTCTGTGTCTCTTTGATGACTTTTGGTTGAAAGTCTATTTTATTGGATATTAGAATGACTACTACTCCAGCTTGTTTCTTGGAACTATTTGCTTTGAAAAGTGTTTTCCAGCCTTTTACTCTGAGGTAGTGTTTGTCTTTGACACTGAGATGAAGTTTCCTGTATGCAGCAAAATGTTGGGTCTTCTTTACATACTCAGTCCATTAATCTATGTCTTTTTATTGTAGAATTGAGTCCATTGATGTTAAGAGATATTAAGAAATAGTGATTGTTGCTTTCTGCTATTTTTGAGGTAACCCAGACTCAAAAGGTGAATCATGGTATGCACTCACTAATAAGTGGTTATTAACCTAGAAAACTGGAATACCCAAAACATAATCCACACATCAAATGAGATACAAGAAGAAAGCAGGAGTGGTCCCTGGTTCTGGAAAGACTCAGTGAAACAGTATTTGGCAAAACCAGAACGGGGAACTGGGAAGGGGTGGGAGGGAGGACAGGGGAAGAGAAGGGGGCTTACGGGACTTTCGGGGAGTGGGGGGGGGGCTAGAAAAGGGGAAATCATTTGAAATGTAAATAAATTATATCAAATAAAAAAAAAAGACAAAAAAAAAAAAAAGAGGCAAGAGGGGCTTCCAGGCAGCCAGCAGGGAGAAGTTGGTGGCTCCGGTGAATCCAGCGGGCCCCAGCAGGAGCCTTCAGGTGACTGCTTTGGGATCTGAACAGCCTGGGCCACAGCACTCGGTCTCCAGGAAGTGTGGGAGACCTGGTGTGCACCCAGAGGCAGTCTGGGAGCTCACAGCACAGCTTGCTCCTGTGGCCCAGAGCTTAGGTTCCAGTCCTGAGGCCTCTGGCGGGAGCCCTCAGATCTCTCCGCTTCCGGATCCAGATCAGCCTGGGCAGCAACACCACATCTACAGGTCCAACAAGAGGCAAGAGGGGCTTCCGGGTGGCCAGTGGGGAGAAGTCGGTGTGCTCCGGTGAATTCAGCAGGCCCCAGCAGGAGCCCTCAGGTGTCTGCTTCGGGATCTGAACAGCCTAGGCAACAGCACCCTGTCTCCAGGCAGTGCAGGAGGTAAGCTGTGCACCAAAGGCCACCTGGGAAGGGGCAGCTTGCACTGGTGAGTCCAGCATTGACAAGACCAACTAATACCAGTGAGAACTAGATGGCAAAAGGCAAACGCAGGAACGTCACCAACAGAAATCAAGGCAATATGGCAACATCTGAACCCAATTCCCCTTTACCAGCGTGTCCTGGATACCCCATCACACCAGTAAAACAGGATTTGGATTTAAAATCACTGGTCATGATGCTGGTACAGGAACACATGAAGGACATACTTAAAGAAATTCAGGAGAAAATGGATCAAAAGTTAGAAGCCCTTGCAAGGGAAACACAAAAATCATTGAAAGAAATCCAGGAGAATACAAAAGCCAATAATAAGGAAACACAAAAAACACTTAAAGAAATACAGGAGAAATGTGGTCAGCAGGCTGAGGTCATGAAAGAGGAAACACAAAAATCTCTTAAAGAATTACAGGAAAGCACAAACAAGCAAGTGAAGGAGCTAAGCAAAACCATCCAGGATCTAAAATCAGAAGTAGAAACAACTAAGAAAACTCAAAGGGAGACAACTTTGGAGATAGAAAGCCTTGGGAAGAAATCAGGGGACATAGATGCAAATATCAACAACAGAATACAAGAGATAGAAGAAAGAATCTCAGATGCTGAAGATACTATAGAAACCATGGACTCAACAGTTAAAGAAAATGCAAAATGCAAAAAGCTTGTAACCCAAAATATCCAGGAAATCCAGGACACAATGAGAAGACCAAACCTAAGGCTTATAGGCATATATGAGAGTGAAGATTTACAACTTAAAGGGCCAGCAAATATCTTCAATAAAATTATGGAAGAAAACTTCCCTAACCTAAAGAGAGAGATGCCCATGAATATACAAGAAGCCTACAGAACTCCAAACAGACTGGACCAGAAGAGAAATACTTCCCGTCACATAATAATCAAAACACCAAATGTACTAAACAACGAAAGAATATTAAAGGCAGTAAGAGAAAAAGGCCAAGAAACATATAAAGGAAGACCTATCAGAATCACACCAGACTTTTCACCTGAGACTAGGAAGGCTAGAAGATCCTGGGCAGATCTCATGCAGACTCTAAGATAACACAAATGCCAGCCAAAACTATTATATCCAGCAAAACTCTCAATCACCGTAGATGGAGAAACTAAGATATTCCATGACAAAACCAAGTTTACCCAATATCTATCCACAAACCCAGCCCTACAAAGGTTAATAAGAGCAAAACACCAATACAAGGAGGGAAACTTCACCCTGGAAAAAGGAAGATAGTAACCTTTCATCAAACCCAAAAGAAGTTAACCAATCAAATTTAAAAAATGACGTTAAAAATGACAGGAAGTAAAAATCACTATTGCTTAATATCTCTTAACATCAATGGACTCAATGCCCCAATAAAAAGACATAGACTAACCGACTGTATATGTAAACAGGACCCTACATTTTGCTGCTTACAGGAAACACACCTAAGGGTCAAAGACAAACACTACCTTAGAGTAAAAGGCTGGAAGACAATTTTACAAGCAAATGGTCTCAGGAAACAAGCTGGAGTAGCCATTTTAATATCAGATAAAATTGACTTTCAATCCAAAGTCATCAAAAGAGACTCTGAGGGACACTTCTTGCTGGTCAAAGGAAAAATACAACAAGAAGAACTCTCAATCCTGAATATCTATGCTCCAAATGCAAGGGCACCCTCTTTCGTAAAAGAAACTTTATTAAAGCTCAAAGCACACATTGCACCTAACACAATAATTGTGGGTGACTTCAATACTCCACTTTCCTCAATGGACCGATCAGGAAAACAGAAACTAAACAGGGACACAATGATACTAATTGAAGCTTTGGACCAATTAGATTTAACAGATATGTATAGTACATTCTATCCTAAAGCAAAAGAATATACCTTTTTCTCAGCACCTCATGGTACCTTCTCCAAAATCGACCATATAATTGGTCACAAGACAGACCTCAACAAATATAAGAAGATCGAACTAACCCCATGCCTCCTATCAGATCACTAAGGAGTAAAAGTGGTCTTCAATAGCAAAAAAAAAAAACAAGAGAAAACCCATATACACGTGGAAACTGAACAATATTCTACTCAATGATACCTTGGCCAAGGAAGAAATAAAGAAAGAAATTGAAGACTTTTTAGAACACAATGAAAATGAAGACACAACATACACAAATCTATGGGACACAATGAAAGCAGTGCTAAGAGGAAAACTCATAGTCCTGAGTGCCTCCAAAAAGAAAATGGAGAGAGCATACATTACCAGCTTAATGACACACCTGAAAGCCCTGGAACAAAAAGAAGCTATTTCACCCAGGAGGAGTAGAAGACAGGAAATCATCAAATTCAGAGCAGAAATCAATCAAGTAGAAACAAAGAGAACCATACAAAGAATCAACAAAACCAGGAGCTGGTTCTTTCCGAAAATCAACAAGATAGATAAACCCTTAGCCAGACTGACCAACGGGCACAGAGAAAGTATCCAAATTAACAAAATTAGAAATGAAAAGGGAGATATAACAACGGGAACTGAGGAAATCCACAAAATCAACAGATCCTACTACAAGAGCCTGTACTCAAAAAAACTGGAGAATCTGGAGGAAATGGACAATTTTCTTGACAGATACCAAATACCAAAATTAAATCAAGACCAAATAGATCATCTATACAGTCCCATAATGCCTAAAGAAATAAAAGGAGTCATAGAAAGCCTTCCAAACAAAAAAAGCACAGGACCAGATGGTTTCAGTGCAGAATTCTATCAGACCTTCAAAGAAGACCTAACACCAATACTCTTTAAACTATTCCACAAAATAGAAACAGAAGGAACACTACCCTATTCCTTCTATGAAGGTACAATTACGCTGATACCAAAACCACACAAAGATCCAACAAAGAAAGAGAACATCAGACCAATTTCCCATATGAACATCGATGCAAAAATACTCAATAAAAATTCTTGCCAACCGAATCCAAGAACACATCAAAATGATCATCCACCATGATTAAGTAGGCTTTATCCTGGAAATGCAGGGTTGGTTCAATATATGGAAATCCATCAATGCAATCCACTACATAAACAAATTCAAAGAAAAAAACCACATGGTCATTTCATTGGATGCTGAAAAAGCATTTGACAAAATTCAGCATCCCTTCATGCTTAAAGTCTTGGAGAGAACAGGAATTCAAGGCCCATACCTAAACATAGTAAAAGCAATATACAGCAAACCGGTAGCCAGCATCAAACTAAATGGAGAGAAACTTGAAGCAATCCCACTAAAATCAGGGACTAGACAGGGCTGCCCCCTCTCTCCTTATCTTTTCAATATTGTACTTGAGGTACTAGCTCGGGCAATTCGACAACATAAGGAGGTCAAAGGGATACAAATTGGAAAGGAAGAAATCAAACTATCATTATTTGCAAATGACATGATAGTCTACCTGTGTGACCCAAAAAAACTCCACTAGAGAACTCCTACAGCTGATAAACAACTTCAGCAAAGTGGCAGGTTATAAAATCAACTCAAGCAAATCAGTGGCCTTCCTATACTCAAAGGATAAGCAGGCTGAGAAAGAAATTAGGGAAATGACCCCCTTCACAATGGCCACAAACAATATAAAGTATCTTGGGGTGACTCTTACCAAACATGTGAAAGATCTGTATGACAAGAACTTCAAGACTCGGAAGAAGGAAATGGAAGAAGACCTCAAAATATGGGAAAACCTCCCATGCTCAATATAGTTAAAATGGCCATTTTGCCAAAAGCAATATACAGATTCAATGCAATACCCATCAAAATCCCAACTCAATTCTTCACAGAGTTAGAAAGAGCAATTCTCAAATTCATCTGGAATAACAAAAAACCCAGGATAGCTAAAACTATTCTCAGCAACAAAAGAAATTCTGGGGGAATCAGTATCCCTGACCTCAAGCAATACTACAGAGCAATAGTGTTAAAAACTGCATGGTATTGGTACAGTGACAGGCCGGAGGATCAATGGAACAGGATTGAAGATCCAGAAATGAACCTACACACCTATGGCCACTTGATCCTTGTCAAAGAGGCTGAAAACATCCAATGGAAAAAAGATAGCCTTTTCAACAAATGGTGCTGGTTCAACTGGAGGTCAGCATGCAGAAGAATGGGAATTGATCCATCCTTGTCTCCTTGTACTAAGCTCAAATCCAAATGGATCAAGGACCTCCACATAAAGCCAGGCACTCTGAAGCCAATAGAAAAGAAACTGGGGAAGACCCTTGAGGACATCGGTACAGGGAGAAAGTTTCTGAACAGAACACCAATAGGGTATGCTCTAAGATCAAGAATTGACAAATGGGACCTCATAAAATTGCAAAGTTTCTGTAAGGAAAAGGTCACCATCAAGAGGACAAATCGGCAACCAACAAATTGGGAAAAGATCTTCACCAATCCTACTTCAGATAGAGGGCTAATATCCAATATATATAAAAAACTCAAGAAGTTAGACTCCAGAAAACCGAACAACCCTATTAAAAAATGGAGTACAGAGTTAAACAAAGAATTCTCACCTGAAGAGCTTCGGATGGCGGAGAAGCATCTTAAAAAATGCTCAACTTCATTAGTCATTAGGGAAATGCAAATCAAAACAACCCTGAGATTTTACCTTACACCAGTCAGAATGGCTAAGATTAAAAATTCAGTAGACAGCAGGTGTTGGAGAGGGTGTGGAGAAGGAGGAACACTCCTCCACTGCTGGTGGGGTTGCAAATTGGTACAACCACTCTGGAAATCAGTCTGGTGGTTCCTCCGAAAACTGGGCACCTCACTTCCAGAAGATCCTGCTATACCACTCCTGGGCATATACCCAGAGGATTCCCCACCATGTAGTAAGGATACATGCTCTACTATGTTCATAGAAGCCCTATTTATAATTGCCAGATGCTGGAAAGAACCCAGGTATCCCTCAACAGAAGAGTGGATGCAAAAAAATGTGATATATCTACACAATTGAGTACTATTCAGCCATTAGAAACAATGAATTCATGAAATTCTTAGGCAAATGGTTGGAGCTAGAGAACATCACAGTAAGTGAGGTAACCCTGACTCAAAAGGTGAATCATGGTATGCACTCAGTAATAAGTGGATATTAACCTAGAAAACTGGAATACCCAAAACATAATCCACACATCAAATGAGGTACAAGAGGAAAGGAATAATGGCCCCTTGTTCTGGAAAGACTCAGTGAAGCAGTATTCGGCAAAACCAGAACGGGGAAGTGGGAAGGGGTAGATGGGAGGACAGGGGGAGAACAGGGGTCTTGCGGGACTTTCGGGAAGTGGGGGGCTTGAAAATGTAAATAAAAAATATATCGAATAAAAAAAAGAAAAAAAATCAACTGTTCCAACTTTTAAAAGGAGTTGTATAGCAAACAGAATTTAAAAACTTTTAATTATTTTTAGTCTATAGGGATGTTAGACATAAAATCCTAGAACAAATAATGGATGAATATAAAAGATGCTCCCATTTAGAAGACAACATTAACTTTATCATCTTAAATAAAATTTGCTCTGTGCTATAAAAATGATTATCAGTTATACCCTTCATCTTATTTTTGCTTAATCACATCAACTTTGGAAATAGTGGTTTTTGATTATAAATAATAGAAAAATAGATATAAAATTAAGTCATTTTGCCTTTATTTTGAATTTAGTCAGGATTTAGATTAGCAACACCAAAGAAAGTTTTGTTATTAGAACAAGTAATTATTTTACTTACTATTGTGATTTAGAAATGTAGCACCCAGAAAGCATGTGTTTTCTTTAAATTATTGCAGTATACTTAACAAACTTCAATTTTATTTCAGCGTTTGCTTCCTGATGAAATTCTCACCCAGAAAAGAATCAGTATATATCTGAAAGTCACACAAAAAATTACAGGTATTAAAACATATGTGTGAGGGTACTGATTGCCATAAATTTTACATGAGTGAATGGCTTGGCTAGTCTGTCTGTAGGTTTTGGGTTCTGAATTGTGTTTCTGTGGCTAGAGCAATTTATTGCAGCATCTCCTCAAAGCAAGCCTCACTTTTTCAATCCTTAGGAATTAAAGTTCACTGTTCACCTCTATGACTGGAATTGAACCACTTTCTAATTAAAATGTATTCTGAACATTTTCTTGCTTCAATATTGTGGAAGCAAGAAACTGGGTCTCTAGTTCTCATATATCAATGTTTTGTGGCAGTTTTACATGGTAAAGCAACTTTAAAACAAAATATAACATAACCTATCTGCTATACTTTCTGTCTTAAACCTCACTCCATTTGAACGTTAATTATGTTAGCATGGGTATTGTAATGTGGATTAATAGTTTTATTGCATTTCTGTGGTTAGTCTCTGTTTTTTCTAATTTCGTCTTAGCTCCTTTTTGATTTTGCAGTTAAAAAAAAATAACCAGAAGATGTATTCCTTCAATTTAATGCCAGTTTGAGGTGTTTCTCCTGCATCATTGGATCAATGAAAAGTAAATAGCCCACACTTCTTGCTTCACAGTGCAGTATTGATCTCTCTTCAGCTTTTGCTTTCCGTTCCCTGCATGTTGTGTCTTCCAACCCCTGGGACTGAAGTGATTGCCATAGATTGGACAAGCTAACAAGCACATGATAAGGAAGTGGTATTTTGCGTCCCACACTCACACACAAGCTTGGGATATAAAGCCTGCCTCTGTAGAGAGAGGACAGTGCCATTTTGTTTACATGACATAAACCACTAAAGAAAGGAAATGGAAATTAAAAAATTAAACCAGGAAGAAAGAGCTTATTTTCTATTTCAATCATTCGATGAAGTGCTAAGTTGACTGGTGAACTCCTTTGTGAAGTGATAGAGAAGTAGCCTTCAGGAAAAAAATCGCAAACTATTTTGGCAAATGACTGGATCTTGGCAGCTGTGGGTAAGTCACAATTCTTTAGCACATATGATCTCTCACTAGTATTACTTATTATTTTAAGGGGTTTTGTTTTGTTTTGTTTTCAGACTAATTGTTTAAACTATGAGTTTGAGAATAATATAATTAATTTTATTTGATATCTAACACTTTGAATATGTTTAACTCATATTTTATCTCAAAATAAATATTTGAAGATTTGCTTTATTTAACAGTCTCACTTATTTTGGCTATTTTTGAGGTAAATATTTAAATGAGTCAATATACATTTTAAATTTTCAAGGAATTAATGAAACCAGAAAAACTTTGTAAAACTTAAAACAAATGTATCTCTTATGTTTTGAAACATATATACTATACACTGATATGAAAAATAGAATTGAAAAATGGGAAAACAAATAATTGATATTCTCTCATCAGCAACTGAATCATTCTAGAAGAAAATGATACAGTGGGTAATTCTCTAGCTTCCTGACCTTACGGAAGGATGCTAGGGTCTGTTTCCCTGACTAATGTTTATTAACCTTGGTCCCACTGCTTCTTAGGTCTGTAAACTAACATGTGTTCAAATTAGTTAACTTTTTATTGTCTGTTGAATTTAGATTAAGAATCTGTAGTAGGGATATCATTCTGGAATTGATTGGCAGAAGAGAGTCACATAATAGAGGGAATAAACAGAGATTGTACTTCCTATGGGAAATTCATTCTCCAATAAACATTGGCATGATTTCCAGGGTAGAACCTTTTGTTTATATTTAACAAAATTATGGATCAATACAGGTTCCACATTCTAGTATGTGTACTGTTATTCTGAGAGTCAAAATGATTCAGAGATCATAGATGACAATTCATTGTGACTTTTAAACACACTTTGTCAATATGATGCTTTTAATCACAAAGGTGGTTTTGGCTAGGAAACATATTGTATATGCAACAAAATAAAATACAATGTTGGAAGAATTGTTCATTATTTGAATTTTATGATATCGCACCTCTTTTGGAGTAGGGAGATCATTTTAATCCAAGCTATTATGTAATATATAGGGTAACCATGATACATATTTAAAGCTATTGATTTTGTATTGTAGTGCACAAAGGGTGTTCCACAGTGTGACACTCACCTGTATTATTGAGTCAATGATCAATTGCAGTATGGGCGAGTAAAGGTTGGAGCATAACTCAACCCTCTGGGACCTCATTTATTATTTGTAGATATTGATTTTGGAAAAAGAAAAGCTAGGATGTATGAATATAGTGCAACTTGAACCTGGTCTGAATATTTTATATCTTAACATTTAAATTGTATATGTATACGTATATATATATATATACATATATATACACATATATATAATTGTATATATATATGTATAGTGTCTGTGTGTATAGTTCCATATATATTTAACAAGTAAACATATGTATATTTTATACAAATAATTTTAAGTATTTATTATATATACATATATATTACAATAATATATTTTAATCCATTCAGTATAAGAACTCATTAAAATCTATAAAGAATTTCTAAAGTAGTCTGCAAATAGTCTTGGTATGTATTTAGAGTCTGTACTTAGCTTAGTCAAATTTATTGAGTTGACAAATAATAATAAACATGTTGATTTATAGTGTGTATGGGACTTATATAGTGTGTTTTTGTAGATATACATATTTGTGAAAGTATGGCGGTGTATTTAGAAAAATTATAGATGCTTACATATAGACTTGATCTTTTTAAAAAAGAAGAACAATGTAATAATAACAATTTCCTTAGCTGCTTGGAGACTCAAAAGCAAAGGCAAAAACATTTTTAATGAAGATTTTTTACCTGGATGCATCTAAAAATCAAGATGAAGTCAGAGTTATGTTACACTATGAACTAAGTGATGTCTTTACTGAACAGGTACTGGGTACCTGTTGTGACACCATTGCTTTGTGCAAAGCTGAGAAAAATCATGAATCCATGCTTGTGTAAGTTCTGTGTTGTCATCTTTCCACTCCCTCATGTTTGTAGTAAAACATAAAGTATATACATCCTTAGGCTAAGTATTTCACCCAAATATCTTCATTAATGCTACAAAAATAGAATTTACATATTATATATTAAAATATTGACTACAGAAACTTAAATATGGAAAGATTATATTTTCCATTAACAATTTATTGCCACAAATCAAGTGAAAATAATTAGCACTTGTTACAACGTATTCTTTGAAGTGGCTTTTCTCTTCATGATCCTGACCTGTAGCAGAATATTCTGTGCCATGGGTCATCGAGAGAGCATACAGCATCTGCAGCACATTTGCCTTCTCCCTCTATTACCCAGATTTTGGTTCCGATATGAATAGTGCTAACAGGTTGCCTCTCTCTCCTTCATGGAAAGGAGCTCTTGTCTAACAGCCTTAGTCAACCACATCTATGTTAGTGTATGCAGAAATATATTGAACTCTTAAATATTAAGTATTCTACATGTTAGAACTGACAAAAAAATCAAAGCTTCTAGGAGAAATTCAATGTGTATTAAAATAAGAGTAGACCAGGTCTTTAATTTTACAAGATTCCAAAATTAAGAAAATCCATTTAAAGACAGCTTATAAGCATATCTTATGTGATAATAAAACAAATACAAAAATAATAAATTATTGGCAGAGTACCTGAACTGTAATTTTTTCTTTGAATTACATGTTAGCTTAAGATGTAAAAATACATTTTTATTAATATACAGGATGTCTAACAATCTCAACAACTGACAGTATCATGTGTGTTTCAACATTTATGTTGTAAGACTTAGAAAAAACCAGTTATACTGCCAACCCATGCAATCTAGTATGCTAGAAAGGAAGACACACAACCTCCTCCTCCATGTCTCCACTCTTTTTAATATGCCCACTTAATGTAGACTGCTTATTAACTATCAACGTCAAACTTTTGCTTTTCTCATACCTAAAAATAGTTCTCAAGGTTATATCATGCTTACAGTTCATATACATATTTTACTGTTATTTATATTTAGCATGTGCATGTGTGCACATATGTGTATGTGCATGTGAATGCTGGGACATACATGTAGGGAACAACTTGTGAAAGTTGGTTTATTCTTTTGAAAAATTGAACTTGGGTCCTCAGGTCTCAACATCATGTGACTTTACATCCTAAACCCTCTTGTCAATCTTCAATCATCAATTGACCTTCTAAATGAATATGTGTTGCTATTTTTAACAATTGCTTCTTCCTGTAGATTAAATTGTCCAAGAATAACAGTTACAATCAGTTAACTGTAGGAAGCAGTGTTAGAAATGGTTTGAATGAGTTAATATTGCTAACTTCAAGTTAACATTGCTCATAAATACCATTACTTATAAATATGGAGACAAAATAGTTGCATCATTAATTTTCAGTTATGATCCTTAGCTTCCTCAAATTAGTGTATGACTAGTAATTTATTTTATGTCATCATTATCATTATTATTATTACTATTATTATTAATGTGTCTGTAAAATATATACATGCAAGGATCTGTGTCCTTCGATTATCTCTTACTAATTTATTAGATAAATTTCATTGGCACACTGTCTGTTCAAAGTCAAAACATAATCCTTTGATATCAAAATCAAACATAATCTTTTATTTCTTATTGGTTTCTGAAATAGTGTCAAGTCATCCACAATACTAAAAGCATCAGTAGTATGATTGGGAAAGGGTCTGCCATGCAGAAAGTCAGGGTTTACACAAGAGGCAATTTCAGCCAAAGGCCACTGTTGAGGGTAGACATGAGTACTCAGTCTATTCATCCCTATATATTCATTCAATAGAACAATTTTATTTGGAATTTAAGAGTTCAGGGATGCTATCAGCCCTTGATCATCAAACATGATGCTGACTATGGCCCTTCTGGTTACTATTGTAATTTACCTACTCATATGTCTATGCACCCACAACATTGATGTCCAATTAAACATATGAGATTTATACACTTTCTGCTTAATTCAGCATTCGCCTATACTTTATAATTCTCAAGAGAATTGTTATGAGTGTCCTCATAGTTATTGTATAAAACAGTTTCTTTAATATTTCTAAATATGTTATTAATATTTCTCCTTATATACCTCAAAACTCAAGAGGCCACAAAGAAACAAACAAAAAAGTATGATAACTAATTTAATATTCTATATTCCATGATAAAATTTTCATTAAACTTTTCATGAGATTTTTCCAGATCTCCAGTTACCACATCAATTTTGTTTTGTTTTGTGTTTTTATTTTTTAATCTGTTTTTAGAGTACAGATTTATCCCCATCCTGGTCCACTCTGACTATTCCACATCACACTCCCTCCCTCAGAGTCTCTAGGAGGATGTGCCATTCCATGCCCACCCCACCAGACATTTCTACTCCTAAGGCTTCACAGAATGAATTGGGTATTGCACCTTCTGTTTTTGTTTTACGAAATAGTCTTGGAAAATTGGTATAAGGTCTTCTTTGAAGGTCTGATTGAATTATGCACTAAAGCATTATAGCCCTTGGCTTTTTTTGTGGGGGATGTGTGTGGGAGGGGAGATTTTTAATGAATATTTCTATTTCCTTAACGAAATATGGTCCTGTTTAGATAATTTACCTACTCTTGATTTAATTTTGGTATGTAGTGTCTGTCTAGAAAAGCATCCATTTCATTTATACTTTCCAGTTTTGTTGAATATAGGCTTTTGTAGTAGGATCTGATGACTTTTTTGAATTTCCTCAGTTTCTGTTGTTATGCTTCCCCTTTCATTTCTGATTTTGTTAATTTGAATACTGCCTCTTGTCCGTTTAGTTAGTTTGACTAAGTGTTTATCTATCTCATTGATTCTCTCAGAGAACCAACTTTTGTTTTTGTTGATTCTTTGTATTGTTCTCTTTGTTTCTATTTGGTTGATATCAGCCCTTAGTTTAACAATTTCTGGCAAACTTGGGTGAATTTCCTTCTAGAGTTCTCAGGTGTGCTGTTAAGTTGTTAGTGTAGGATCTCTCCCATTTCTTTATCAAAGCAATTAGAGCTAAGAATTTTAGCACTGATTTCATTGTGTTCCATAAGTTTGGGTATAATATGTCCTCATTTTCATTGAATTTCAGGAAGTCTTCAATTTCATCATTATTTTTTCCTGACCAAGTTATCATTCAGTAAGTTGTTCAGTTTCCATGGGAATGTGGGTTTTCTTTCTTTTCTTTTGTTTTTTTTTTTTTTCATTATTGAGGAAGAGCATTGGGCTGTGGTAGTATGATAGGATACATAGGAGTATTTCAATCTTTTATTGGGTGTGGCTTCTTTTTTTGACTAATTATATGGTTAATTTTGGCTAAGGTACCATGAGATGCTGAGAAGAAGTTGTATTCTTTTGTTTTAGGGTGAAATATTCTGTAGATATCTGTTAAATCCATTTGGTTCATGTCCTCTATTAGTTTCACTGTGTCTTTGTTTGGTTTCTGTTTTAGTGAACTGTCTATGAGTAAGACGTAATATTGCGTGTGGTTCAATGTGGGTTTTGAGCTTTAGCAAAGTTTTATGAAAGCAAGTACCCTTGCAGTTGGAGCATACATGTTCAGAATTCAGAGTTTCTCTTGGTGGATTTTCCTTTGATGAATATGAAGTTTCCTTTTTCGATTGATAATTTTTGTTTGAAATTTTGTTTCATTGAATAATAGATGTCAACTCCAGATTATTTCTTGGGACTACTTGCTTAGAAGACATTGTTCTTGACTTTTATGCTGAGGAGGTGCCTGTCTTTGTATTGGGGTGTGTTTCTTATATGCAGCATAATTCTGGATCCTATTTGCATATCCAGTCTGTTAGCTTATATCTTTTTATTTTATTTTATTTTTAGCATCCCTAATGTTTTTTTTATTTGATATATTCTTTATTTACATTTCAAATGATTTCCCCTTTTCTGGCTCCCCATGTTACCCCACCTACCCCTTGCCACATCCCTGTCTGGTATTCCCCTATACTGCTGCACTGAGTCTTTCCAGAACCAGGGGCCACTCCTCCATTATTCTTGGACAGCATTTATTATGTAGATTATGTCTTGGGTATCCAAAGTTTCTGGGCTAATACCACTTATCAGTGAGTACATACCATGACTGATCTTTTGAGACTGGGTTACCTCACTTAGTATGGTGTTCTCCAGCTCCATCCATTTTTCTAAGAATTTCATGAATTTATTGTTTCTAATGAATGAATAGTACTCCATTGTATAAATATACCATAGATTTTTAATCCATTCCTCTGTTGAGGGACAGCTAGGTTCTTTCCAGCTTCTGGCTACTACAAATAGGGCTGCAATGAACATAGTGGAACAAGTGTCCTTATTGCATGCTGGGGAATCCTCTGGGTATATGCCCAGGAGTGGAATAGCAGGCTCCTCCAGAAGTGTCATGCCCAGATTTCTAAGGAACCACCAGACTCATTTCCAAAGTGGTTGCACCATCTTGCAATCCCACCAGCAGTGGAGGAGTGTTCCTCTTTCTCCACATCCTCGCCAACACCTGCTGTCTCCTGAGTTTTTGACCTTAGACATCTGACTGTTGTGAGGTGAAATCTCAGGGTTTTTTGATTTGCCTTTCCCTAATGATTAATGATGTTGGACATTTCTTAAGGTGCTTCTCAGCCATCCGAAGTTCTTCATGTGAAAATTCTTTGTTTAGCTCTGTACCCCACTTTTTAATAGGGTTATTTGGTTCTCTGGGTTCTACCTTCTTGAGTTCTTTGTATATTTTAGATATTAGCCCTCTGTCAGATTTAGGGTTGGTGAAGATCCTTTCCCTATCTGTTGGTTGATGTTTTGTCCTTTTGACAGTGTCCTTTGCCTTATAGAAACTTTGTAGTTTTATGAGGTCCCATTTGTCAATTCTTGATCTTAGAGCATATGGTATTGGTATTCTAATCAGGAATTTTTTCCCTGTGCCCATGTCCTTAAGGGTCTTCCCCAGTTTCTTTTCTATTAGTTTCAGTGTGTCAGGTTTTATGTGGAGGTCCTTGATATACTTGGAGTTGAGCTTAGTACAAGAAGATAAGAATGGATCGATACACATTCTTCTGCATGCTGACCTCCAGTTGAACCAGCACCATTTGTTGAAAAGGCTACCTTTTTTGCACTTGATGCTTTCAGCTCCTTTGTCGAAGATCAAGTGACCATAGGTGTGTGGTTTCATTTATCGTTCTTTAACCCTATTCCATTGATCTGCTTGGCTGATATTGTACCATACCATGCAGTTTTTATCACTATTGCTTTGTAGTAATGTTTGAGGTCTGGGATCTGATTCCCCCAGAAGTTCTTTTACTGTTGAGAATAGTTTTAGCTATCCTGGGTTTTTTGTTGTTCCAGATGAATTTGAGAATTGCTCTTTCTAGCCCTATGAAGTACTGAGTTGGGATTTTGATGGGGATTGCATTGAATCTGTAGATTGCTTTGGTAAGATGGCCATTTTAAATAAATTAATCCTGCCAATCCAGGAGCCTGGAAGATTTTTCCATTTTCTGAAGTCTTCTTAGATTTCCTTCTTCAGAAATCTGAAGTTCTTGTCATATAGGTCTTTCACATGTTTGGTTCTAGTCACTCCAAGATACTTTATGTTGTTTGTGGCTATTGTAAAGGGTGTCATTTCCCTAATTTCTTTCTCAGTCTGCTTATCCTTTGCGTATAGAAAGGCTACTAATTTGATTGAGTTTATTTTGTAACAAGCCGCTTTGCTGAAGTTGTTTATCAGCTGTAGGATTTCTCTGGTAGATTTTTTTTGGGTCACTTAAGTATACTATCATATTGTATGCAAATAGTGATAGTTTGAATTCTTCCTTTACAATTTGTATCCCTTTGACCTCCGTATGTTGTCTAATTGCTCTAGCTAGGACTTCAAGAACTATTTTGAAAAGATATGGAGAGAGGGGGCAGCCTTGTCTAGTCCCTGATTTTAGTGGAATTGCTTCAAGTTTCTCTCCATTTCATTTGATGTTGGCTACCGGTTTGCTGGATATTTCTTTTACTATGTTTAGATATGGGCCTTGAATCCCCATCCTTTGCAAGACTTTTAGCATGAAAGGATCCTGAATTTTGTCAAGTGCTTTTTCAGCATCTAATGAAATGATTATATGGTTTTTTCTTTGAGTTTGTGTATGTAGTGGATAGCATTGATGGATTTCCTTATACTGAACCATCCCTGCATCCCTGGGATGAAGCCTACTTGATCCTGGTGGATGATCGTTTTGATGTGTTTTTGGATTTGGTGGGCAAGAATTTTATTGAGTATTTTTGCATCAGTATTCATAATGGAAATTGGCCTGAAATTCTCTTCCTTAGGTGGATCTTTGTGTGGTTTTGGTATCAGCGTAATTGTGGCTTCATAGAAGGAGTTGAGTAGTGTTCCTTCTGTTTCTATGTGGTGGAATAGTTTGAAGAGTATTTGTGTTAAATCTTCTTTGAAGGTCTGATAGAATTCTGCACTAAAACCATCTGGTCCCGTGCTTTTTTTGGTCAGAAGGCTTTCTATGACCCCTTCTATTTCTTTAGCGGTTATGGGTCTGATTAGATGATTTATTTGATCCTGATTTAATTTTGGTATTTGGTATCTGCCTAGGAACTCATCCATTTCCTTCAGTTTCTCCAGTTGTGTTGAGTACAGTTGTGTGTGAGGCTTTTGTAGTAGGATCTGATGGTTTTTTTGAATTTCCTCAATTTCTGTTCTTGTATCTCCCTTTTCATTTCTAATTTTGTTAATTTGGAGACTTTCTCTATGCCCTTTGGTTAGTCTGACTAAGGGTTTATCTATCTTGTTGATTTTCTCAAAGAACCAGCTCCTGGTTTTGTTGATTCTTTGTATGGTTCTTTTTGTTTCCACTTGATTGATTTCAGTCCTGAGTTTGATGATTTCCTGTCTTCTTCTCCGGCTGGGTGAATTAGCTTCTTTTTGTTACAGGGCTTTCAGTTGCTCCATTAAGCTTCTAGTATATGCTCTCTCCAATTTCTTTTTGGAGGCACTCAAAGCTATGAGTTTTCCTTTTAGCACTGCTTTCATTGTGCCCTATAGATTTGGGTATGTTGTACCTTCATTTCCGTTAAATTCTAAAGTATCTTTGATTTCTTTCTTTATTTCTTCCTTGACCAAGGTATCATTGAGTAGAGTGTTGTTCAGTTTCCATGTGTATGTGGGCTTTCTGTTGCTTTTATTGTTACTAAAGACCATTTTTACTCCATAGTGATCTGATAGGAGGCATGGGATCATTTTGATCTTCTTATATTTGTTGAGGTCTGTCTTGTGACCAACTATATGATGGTTTTGGAGAAGGTCCCATGAGGTGCTGAGAAAAAGGTATATTCTTTTGCTTTGGGATGAAAAGTTCTATATATATTTATTAAATCCAATTGGTCCAAAGCTTCAATTAGTTTCACTGTCTCCCTGTTTAGTTTCTGTTTTCCTGATGGTCCGTGGAGGAGAGTGGAGTGTTGAAGTCACCCACAATTATTGTGTTAGGTACAATGTGTGCTTTGAGCTTTAGTAAAGTTTCTTTTATGAATGAGGGTACCCTTGAATTTGGAGCATAGATGTTCAGGATTGAGAGTTCTTCTTGTTGGATTTTTCCTTTTACCAGCAAGAAATGTCCTTTCATGTCTCTTTTGATGACATTAGGTTGAAAGTCAGTTTTATCTGATATTAGAATGGCAACTCCAGCTTTTTTCCTGAGACCATTTGCTTGTAGAATTGTCTTCCACCCTTTTACTCTAAGGTAATTTTTGTCTTTGACACTGAGGTGTGTTTCCTGTATGCAGCAAAATGTAGGGTCCTGTTTAGGTATCCAGTCTGTTTGTCTATGTCATTTTTGGGGGAATTGAGTCCATTGATGGTAAGAGATATTAAGGAGTAGTGGTTATTGCTTCCTATCATTTTTGATGTTATTTTTATACTTGTGTGGTTATCTTCTTTTGGGTTTGATTAAAGAAGTTTAATAACCTGCTTTTTCCACGGTATAGTTTCCCTCATTGTAATGGTGTTTTCCCCCTATTATCCTTTGTAGGGCTGGGTCTGTGGAAATATATTCCATAAATTTGGTTTTGTCATGGAATATCTTGGTTTCTCCATCTATAGTGATTGAGAGTTTTTCTGGGTATAGTAGGCTTGGCTGGTAGTTGTGTTTTCTTAGAGTCTGCCCAGGATCTTCTAGCTTTCATGGTCTCTGGTGAGAATCTGGTATAATTCTTATAGGTCTTTCTTTATATGTTACTTGCCCTTTTTCTCTTACTGCCCTAAATATTCTTTCTTTGTTTAGTACATTTGGGGTTTTGATTATTATGTGATGGGAGGTATTTCTGTTCTGGTCCATTCTCTTTGGAGTTCTGTAGGCTTCTTGTATATTCATGGGCATCTCTCTCTTTAGGTTAGGGAAGTTTTCTTCCATCATTTTGTTGAGGATATTTACTGGCCCTTTAAATTGTAAATCTTCACTCTCATCAATGCCTATAATCCTTAGGTTTGGCTTTCTCATTGTGTCCTGGATTTCCTGGATGTTTTGGGTTACAAGCTTTTTGCATTTTGCATTTTCTTTGACTGTTGAGTCCATGGGTTCTATGGTATCTTTGGCATCTGTGATTCTTTCTTCTATCTCTTGAATCCTGTTGCTGATATTTGCATCTATGGCCCCTGATTTCTTCCAAACGTTTTCTATCTCCAAAATTGTCACCCTTTGTGCTTTCTTAATTGTTTCCACTTCTGTTTTTAGATCCTGGATGTTTTTGCTAAGTTCCTTCACTTGTTTGTTTGTGTTTTCCTGGAATTCTTTGAGAGATTTTGTGTTTCCTCTTTCATTACTTCTGCCTGTTGATCAAAGTTCTTTATTTCTTTAAGTGACTTTTGCATTTCCTCCTTATTGGCTACTAACTTATCACCCATATTCTCCTGAATTTCTTTAAGTAATTTTTGTGTTTCCCTTGAAAGGGCTTCTAGATTTTGATCATTTTTCTTATGAATTTCTTTAAGAGATTTATTTATGTACTTCATGTGTTCTGCTAACAGCATCCTGACCAGTGATTTTAAATCCAACTCTTGTTTTTTCTGGTGTGTTGGGCTATCCAGGACTTGCTGTTGTTGGCGAATTGGGTTCAGATGCTACCATAATGCCTTGGTATCTGTTAGTATCTAGTATCGTTCACACCTTTGCCTTTAGCCATTTGGTTCTCACTGGTGTTAGATGGTCTTATTGTCACTGGCTGGTGCTTCAGCTTCCTGTTGTCCTTTAAGGCTATTTCCGCAACACTGGATGTCTGGGTTTCCTCTGGCACAGATTGCTGATATGCTGTCTTCCTCTTTTTTACTTTTGGAGCCTTGCTGAGTCTTGCCTCAAGCAATGTTATACTTTGGTTGTTCCAGTGAAACAGGTGTTCCCTGACTGTTCTGTCATGGTGCCGTTCCCTCTGTTGATCCTTACATAGAACACAGGCCCCATGACAGGCTAGCTGGCAGACAAACCGCCTATGTACTCAGGTCCTGGGCACAGGCAGAACCCTGGCAGTTTGCACCCCCAGAGATCTTAAACTCGGGATAATACAGTAACTTTTTTTCTTTCTTTTTTTTCGATATATTTTTTATTTACATTTCAAATGATTTCCCCTTTTCTAGACCCCCACTCCCCGGAAGTCCCATCAGCCCCCTTCCCTTCCCCTGTTTTCCCACCCACTCCTTCCCACTTCCCTGTTCTGGTTTTGTCCTACACTGCTACACTGAGTCTTTCCACAACCAGTGGCCACTCCTCCGTTCTTATTGTACCTCATTTGATGTGTGGATTATGTTTTTGGTATTCCACTTTTCTAGGTTAATATCCACTTATTAGTGAGTGCATACCATGATTCATCTTTTGAGTCTGGGTTACCTCACTTAGTATGATGTTCTCCAGCTCCATCCATTTGCCTAAGAATTTCATGAATTCATTGTTTCTAATGGCTGAATAGTACTCCATTGTGTATATATACCACATTTTTTGCCTCCATTCTTCTGTTGAGGGATACCTGGGTTCTTTCCAGCTTCTGTCTATTATAAATAGGCTGCTACGAACATAGTAGAACATGTATCCTTATTACATGCTGGGGAATCTTCTGGGTATATGCCCAATTAGTCATTAGGGTAATGCAAATCAAAACAACCCTGAGATTTCATCTTACACCAGTCAGAATGGCTAAGATTAAAAATTCAGGAGACAGCAGATGTTGGCGAGGATGTGGAGAAAGAGGAACACTCCTCCACTGCTGGTGAGGTGGCAAATTATACAACCACTCTGGAAATCAGTCTGGCGGTTCCTCTGAAACCTGGGCACCTCACTTCCAGAAGATCCTGCTATACAGTAACTATTGATGCTTTTCTGCCCAGGCAGACAGCAAAGATGGCCGTGGGGAATCATTCCCTCTGTTGCTCTCCCATTAGAACACAGGCCGCCCGACGGGCCTGCTGTCAGAGGACCCGCCTATGTGCTCGGGTTCTGGGCATAGGTAGACCCTGGCTGTTTGCACCCCCAGAGATCTTAAGCTCAGGATAATTCAGTAACTAGTGATGCTTTTCTGCCCAGGCAAGCAGTGTAGATGGCCGTGGGGAGTCACTCCCTCTGCTGCTCTCCAGGTAGGACACCCCCCCCCCCAACTTATGTCTTTTTTAGGTAAGTTGAGACCATTAATGTTGAGAAATATTAAAGAACAATGATTGTTAGTTCCTCTTATCTTTGTTTTTGTAGGTGACATTATATGTATGTGATTCTCTCCTTTTGGCTTTGTTGTGAGATGGTTAGTATATCATTTTTCTTTGGTGTAGGTACTCTTGTTTTGTTAGAGTTTTCCTCTCAGAGTTCTCTGTAGTGTTAGGTTGGTGGCTAGACATTGTTTGAATTTGGTTTGGTCCTGGAGTATTTGGGTTTCTCCATCTATGTTGATTGATAATTTTGCTTGGTATAGTAGCCTGGGCTGACATTTTTGTTCTCTTAGGGTTTACTTGACTTCCATCCTGGCTATCCTGACTCTTAGTGCCTCTGTTAAGAAGTCTGGTATAATTCTGATAGGTCTGCCTTTATAGATTTCTTGGCTCTTTTCTTTTGCAGCTTTTAATATTCTTTCTTTGTTCTGTGAATTTAGAGTTTTGATTATTTTGTGTCAAGAGAATTTTCTATTCTGGTCCAATTTATATGTTGTTCTATGGGCTTCTTGTACCTTTTTGACTATCCCTTTCTTTAGGTTCAGAAAGTTTTCTTTTATGATTTTGTTGAAGTTGTTTTTGGGTTCTTTGAGCTAGGAATCTTAGCTCTCCTCTATTACAATTATTCTTAGATTTGGTCTTTTCATTGTGTCCTAAATTTCCTGGGTGTTTTGAGTTATGAGTTTTTTATGTTTTGAATTTACTTTGACAGTTGTGTCAATATCTACTAGGGTATCTTCTACACCCGAGATTCTCTTTTCTATACGTTGTATTCTGTTGTTGATGCTTACATCTATAATTCTGACCTAATTCCCAGGATTTCCGTTTCTAGGTTGTTTACATTTGTGTTTTCTTTACTGCTTCTGCTTTCACATTTAGGTCTTGGACTTCTTTCTTCAATTCCTTCACCTGCTTGATTGTATTTTCCTATATATCTTTAAGGGATTTATTTGTTTGCTCTTTGTGTGCTTCTACCTGTTCACCTGTGTTTTCCTGTATTTCTTTCAGTGATTTATTTATATCTTCCTTATAGGCCTCTATTATCTTCATGAGATAGGATTTTAGATCATCTTCCTGGTTTTCAGGTATGTTAATGTATCCAGGGCTCGCAGTGGTGGGAGAACTGGATTCTGATGATACCAATGTATATTGGCTACTGTTGCTTATGGTCTTGTACTTGCCTCTAGACAGCTGGTTATCCCTAATGTGTGTTGATCTGGGGGTTCTCTGTCTGTAGCATTCCTCTTGTGTCCCTGGATTGCTTCAGGTCTCCTGGTAGCCCTGTGACTCTGGATGTTACAGACCTCCTATGGAGCCTTCAGACTTTGCAGTCTTCAGAGGGGTGTGTATGCTAGTGACCTGTTGCCCTAGCTTCAGTGGCTCTATTTGGAGGCCTTCTGGGAGGCTTTCAGACTGTGAGGTCTTCAGAGTGGCAGAGAAGCTGCTCATCTGTTGCCCTCTTTGCATCAGATTTCCTGGGAGGCCTTCAGACTGTTGAGTCTTCAGGGGAGCAGTCAAGGTGTTGCCCTGTGTAAAGCTGTTCTCCATGTAGGCCTTTGTCATGTGGGGTCTATTGCCCTGTTGCCCTGCAGAGGAACTCCTAGAATGGCCTCAGGCTGTGGTATTGGTTTTCCTGTGTGCAGAAGAACTCCTGTGTTGCCTTCAGCTATGCTGTTTTCTGGGGAGCAGATAAGCAGGCAGTCTGACCAGGCAAAAGGTACTGACTGGAAGATACCACAGTAATTTCTTAATTATTTTAATTTTGAAATGTTAATAAAATTTTATGATTTCCCCTTCCCTTTCTTCTCTCCAAACCATGTGATCTCTTTGTTCTTTTTTAAATTTGTGCCTTCTATTTAAAATCTAATCTTGGAAGCTGGAGAGATGGCTCAGAGATTAAGAGTACTGACTGCTCTTCCAAAGGTCCTAAGTTCAATTACCAGCAACAACATGGTGGCTCACAACCATCTATAATGGGGTCTGATGCCCTCTTTTGGTGTATCTGAAGACAGCTACAGTGTATTCATATACATAAATTAGTAAATAAACATTTTAAAAAATCTACTCTTGTTACACATACATGTAACTACACACACACACACACACACACACACATATACACACATTCTTAAAAACAACTTGTTTAGAGAGCATGCTCTTATTTGTATGTATGTTTTCAGAGATGACCATTTGGTATTACATATACAATTTGTGTGCCCATCCTCGGGAGAAACTATTGCTTCAGTGTTCTGCATTCTTTAGTTGCCCTATGCTTCTTTGTGTTATGGACTCTTCCCTGTCCACATTAACATGTTTGTTGTTGCTGTTATTTTCTAGTTTATGTTTATGCAGTCATGTTGTTGGAACTTTGTATATGTAATTCCTGACATTACTTGGAGAAACAATCTTATAAAGATCTCTTTTTTCTCTAGTTCTTCCAAATGTGTGTCCCTTCTTCCACAGTGTTTCCTGAATCTCAGTTTTCATAGTTACATATATGCATATCTCTTGCAATTAAGCTTTGATTTCTGGATTTTGATTGGTTGTGTTTCTGTAATGGTCTCCACATGTAAAAAATGTTTCCCTGCTATTGGGTGATGACAATACTTATCTGTGGGTATGAGATCAAACTATTAGAATTTAATTAAGGATTATGCTGAATTAGTGAAGTGGCAATTGTAGGCTCTCTTTCAAGATCTATGTCTTTACTATTAACCCTTGGAAGTTGTCTCGATTCTGAGTACCAGGCACAATTTTACTCTTTTGAGGTTGCCTTAAATCCAATTAGAGAACTCCAAATTACTGACGAGATAGGTGTGCCACCACTATACTCTTAGGGTTCCATCACATACTGGTTGTTGTGGTAAATTGCAGGCATCACATCTGAGCTGTTGATACCTTCCCTCATTCCAGACTGCCTTATGACACCTTGAAAGCTAGTCCACTGCCAGAATCTTTCAGCTCAGTTTGTTGTCTTCTACATTAGGTACTTAACATTTTATCTCTGAGAATCAACCAAGAGCAATACTCATAGCCTATCTGTTTTGGGAGTGTCTTGGACAACCCCGACTAACTAAACTCAAAAGCAGTTTCTCACACCTTGTACTGGGATTTTTCTTAAATGATCATTAGCTCTTAGAGCAAGCATTCTTGGCCCCAATAGGACAATTCATTACACATGCATACATAGTCTTAAAATTAATCTACCATATGATCAAACTATAAGTGTTCTTGAAATATGCACAGTGACTGGCATGTTAATGGATGAAGTAGAAAGGATCTTATTGAATGAGGTATCACAGGCATGTCAGTATTCCATTATGTATAAAGAGGTAAGTAAATAAATACATATAATAATTATTTGTCAACTAAATCACATGCACTATAGGCATTTTAGGTACAGAGTTAATATGGTTAATTCAGAGTTTCTAATTATTAATCCTTTCTGTTCTTTTATAACCCTCACTACTTCTTATATACTTATCTTCCCCTCCAAAATTAGTGCTTCACATTTTCTAATTTCTGCCATCAGATCACTTGTACTTGTATTATCCTGTCTATGCTCCTTCATACACCTCAATGCCAGTAGTGGTATATTTTCCTTTCCTTCTTTCTCTGTGATATGTACTGACATCTGAAGAGTTTGAGCTACGAGCCTCTAAAGGGTAAGAAAATGAAATGTGTGTCTCTCCTTCTGGGTTGTTGCACTTAATATGATATTTTCTACATCCAGCCATTAACCTGCAAATTTTATCATTTTAGTTTTCTTTACAATCAGCTAAATAATAATTCAGAGTCTGTGTACTAAAATTTGGCTGCCATTCCCTCAGTCTCTGCTGCATTTTTGTCTTTGAACTACTTGTTAGATGGATAAAATTTGGGTTGAAGGCTCTTTTTCTCTGATGAATGGCATGCAGATATTGATTTAAATTGCATTGAATTTATACATAGTTTTTGGTTTAAAGGTAATTTCACAGTGTTAATTCTACCAATCCACAATGATGGGATATCTATTTTTTAGGGTTTTTCTCTATGTTTTTCTCCATTGATTTAAAGTTTTCATTATAAATATTCACTTCTTCCCTTAGGCTCATTCTTATATATTTTGTTTTCCTTGATACTATTTGAATGTGAGTATATCCTTTATCTCTTTCTCTGGATGTTTGTTGCATGGTTATCAAAATATATGTTTATATGTTTTTTATAATATTCGATATTTCTGAATATATTTATTATTTTAGATTTTTTGGTAAAAGATTTAGAATTTCTAATGTATAATACATAATCTACAATGAGAATAGTTTTTCTTATTTTCCTATTTGTATCCTTCAATTTCCTTCTCTTGCCAATTGTTCCTGCAAGTGTTTCAAGCACAATATTGAAAGTGGGGGACTTTGTAGGTAGGTACTACCAGGGGCACAGGGAACACAGAAGTGGCAGAGCAGCTGGGACAGGGTCCTTCTAGAGTCCATTTGCACACAGAAGCTGAGCAGAGACACAGCCCTCTGTGCCAGGGGAGAGCTGCTTTCCCAAGGGTACTGAGACAGGTTTGCAAGCCCACAGGAAGGACAAGCTCCAGCTAGAGAAAGAAGGACCAACTAACACCAGAGATAACCAGTTGGTGAAAGGCAAACATAAGAATGTTACCAACAGAAATCAAGGCAACATGGCACAATCTGAATGCAGTTCTCCCACAACAGCAAGTCCTGGATGTCACAACACAATGGAAAAGCAAGATTTGGATTTAAAATCACAGCTCATGGTGCTGATAGAGGATTTCAAGAAGGACATAAATAACTCCCTTAAAGAAATACAGGAAAACACAACCAAAATGGTGAAGGAAGTGAGCAAAACCATCCAGGATCTAAAAATAGAACTAGAAACAATAAAGAAATCACAAATGGGGAAAAAATCTGGAGATGGAAAACCTAGGAAATGAATCAGGAGTTATAGATGCAAACATCAAACATCAACAGCAGAATACAAGAGATAGAAGAGAGAATCTCAGGTGCAGACAATACCATAGAAAACATTGACACAACAGTCAAAGAAAATGCAAAATGAAAAACGCTCCTACCCTAAAACATCCAGGATATCCAGGACACAAGGAAAAGACCAAACCTAAGAATTACAGGTATAGAGGAGAGCAAGGATTTCCAAGTTAAAGGGCCAGCAAATGTCTTCAACAAAATTATAGAAGAAAATTTCTTTAACCTAAAGAAAGAGATGCCTGTGAATATGCAAGAAGCCTACAGAACTACAAAAAAATTGGATCAGAAAAGAAATTCCTCCAATCACATAATAATCAAAACACCACATACACTAAACAAAGAAAGAATATTAAAAGCAGTAAGGAAAAAAGGGACAAGTAACATAAATGCAGACTTATCAGAATTACACCGGGTGTCTTGCCAGAGAATATAAAAGCCAGAAGATCCTGGGCTTACAGACCCTAAGGGAACAAAAATGCCAACCTAGGCTATTAGTAGTAAAACTCTCAATTACCATAGATGGAGAAAACAAGGTATTCCATGACAAAAACAAATTTACACATTATCTTTCCACAAATCCAGCCCTTCAAAGGATAATGAAGGGAAAACACCAACAAAAGGAGGGAAACTATACCCTAGAAAAAGCAAAAAAAAAAAAATTATCTTTTAACAAACCAAAAAGAAGAGACCACACAAGTATAACTCTACCTCTAATAAGAAAAATAACAGCAAGCAACAATCACTTTTCCTTAATATCTCTTAATATCAATAAAAAGACATAGACTAACAGACTGGATACATAAACAGGCCCCACTGTTTTGCTGCATAAAGGAAACTCACCTCAGGTACAAAGACAGACACTACCTCAGAGTAAAAGGCTGGAAAATAATTTTCCAAACAAATGGTCCCAAGAAACAAGGTGAAGTAGCTATTCTAACATCAAGTAAAATCTACTTTGAACCTAAAGTAATCAAAACAAATAAGGAAGGACACTTCATACTCATCAAAGAAAGATCTACCAATATGAGAACTCAATTCTGAACATATATGTTTCTTATGCAAAGATACCCTCATTCATGAAATGTTACTAAAACTCAAATGCTCGTGGATTGGCAGGATTAATATAGTTAAAATGGCCATCTTGTCAAAGGCAATCTACAGATTCAATGCTATTCCCATAAAAATCCCAACACAGTTCTTCATAGAGCTAGAAAGAGCAATTCTCAAATTCATCTGGAATAACAAAAACCCAGGATAGCTAAAACTATTCTCAACAGTAAAAGAACTTCAGGGGGATTCAATATCCCAGACATTAAACTCTACTATAGAGCAATAGTGATAAAAACTGCATGGTATTGGTACAATATCAGGCAAGTGGATCAATGGAATAGGATTGAAGACCCAGAAATGAACCAACACACTTATGGTCACTTGGTGTTCAACAAAGGGGCTGAAAGCATCCAGTGGAAAAAAGATAATCTTTTCAACAAATGGTGCTGATTCAATTGGAGGTCAGCATGCAGAAGAATGCGCATCGATCCATTCTTATCTCCTTGTACGAAGCTCAACTCCAAATGGATCAAGGACCTCCACATAAAACCTGACACACTGAAACTAATTGAAAAAAAACTGGGCAAGACCCTTGAGGACATGGGCACAGGGGAAAAGTTCCTGAATAGCTTATGCTCTAAGATCAAGAATTGACAAATGGGACCTCATAAAACTACAAAGTTTCTGTAAGGCGAAGGACACCGTCAAAAGGACAAAACGTCAACCAACAGACTGGGAAAGAATCTTCACCAACCCTAAATCCGACAGAGGGCTAATATCTAATATATACAAAGAACTCAAGAAAGTAGAACCCAGAGATCCAAATAACCCCATTACAAAGTGGGGTACGGAGCTAAACAAAGAATTTTCACATGAAGAACTTTGGAGAGCTGAGAAACACCTTAAGAAATGTTCAACATCATTAATCATTAGGGAAATGCAAATCAAAACATCCCTGAGATTTCACCTCACACCAGTCAGAATGGCTAAGGTCAAAAACTCAGGAGACAGCAGGTGTTGGCGAGGATGTGGATAAAGAGGAACACTCCTCCACTGCTGGTGGGATTGCAAGATGGTGCAACCACTTTGGAAATCAGTCTGGTGGCTCCTCAGAGAACTGGGCATGTCACTTCCTGAGGACCCTGTTATACCACTACTGGGCATATATCCAGAGGATTCTTCAGCATGCAATAAGGACACATGCTCCACTATGTTCATAGCAGCCCTATTTGTAGTAGCCAGAAGCTGGAAAGAACCTAGATGTCCTTCAACGGAGGAATGGATACAAAAAATGTGGTATATTTACACAATGGAGTACTATTCAGCCATTAGAAACAATGAATTCATGAAATTCTTAGACAAATGGATGGAGCTGGAGAACATCATACTAAGTGAGGTAACCCAGTCTCAAAAGATCAATCATGGTATGCACTCACTGATAAGTGGATATTAGCCTAGAAACTTTGAATACCCAGGACATAATCCACACACTGAATGATGTCCAAAAAGAATGGAGGAGTGGGCCCTGGTTCTGGAAAGACTCAGTGCAAGAGTATAGGGGAATTCCAGAACAGGGAAGTGGGAAGGGGTAGATGGAAGAATAGGGGGACGGAAGAGGGCTTATGGGACTTGCGGGGAGTGGGGACCCAGAAAAGGGGAAATCATTTGCAATGTAAATAAAAAATATAAATAAATAAAAATAAAAATGAAAAAAAAAAGAATATAAATGCTTAAAAAAAACTCAAGTGCACATTGCACTTCACACAATAATAGTGGGAGACTTCAACACCCCATTCTCATCAATGGACATATCATGGAATCAGAAACTAAACAGAGACACATTGAAACTAACAGAAGTTATGAACCATATGGATTTTACATATCTATAGAACATTTTATACTAAAACAAAAGAATATACCTTCTCAGCACATCACAGTACATTCTTCGAAATTGCCCATATACTCAGTCACAAAATAGACCTCAACAGATAAAGATTGAAATAATCACATGCACCCTATCAGATGACCAGGGACTAAGGCTGGCCTTCAATAACAACAAAAACAACAGAAAGCTGACACACGCTTGAAAACTGAAAAACATTCTACTCAACTATAACATGGTCAAGGAAGAAATAAATAAATTAAAGACATTTTAGAATTTAATGAAAATGAAGGCACAACATACCCAAACTTATGGGACACAATGAAAGCAATGATAAGAAGAAAACTTATAGTTCTGAGTGCCTCCCAAAAGAATCTGGAAAGAGGATACACTAAGAACTTGACAGCACATCTGCAGGCACTAGAACAAAAAGAACCAAATATAGCTAAGAGAAGTAGACAGCAGTAAATAATCAAACTCGGTGCTGCAATCAACCAAGTAGAAACAAAAAGAACTATACAAAGAATCAACCAAACCAGGAGCTTGTTCTTTGAAAAAAAAAAACAAACCACAAAATAGATAAACCCTTAGCCAAACTAACCAGAGGGCACAGAGACAGTATCCAAATCAACAAAGTCAGAACTGAAAAGGGAGAGATAACAACAGATACTGACGAAATCCAAAAAAAAATCATCAGATCCTTCTACAAAAGTCTATACACAAAAAAACCTCGAAAATCTAGATGAAATGGACAGTTTTCTAGATAGATAGCAGGTACCAAAATTAAATCAGGATCAGAAAAATGATCTAAACAATTCCATAACCCCTAAAGAAATAGAAGCAGTCATTAACAGTCTCCCAAATAACAAAAGTCCAGGACCACATGGAATTAATGCAGAGTTCTTTTAGACCTTCAAAGAAGGCCTAACAGCAATACTCTTCAAACTATTCCACAAAATAGAAACAGAAGGAACACTATCCAACTTGTTTTGTGAAGCCACAATTACTGTAACATGTAAATCACAAAGAGACACAACAAAGAAGGAGAAATTCAGACCAATTTCCATCACAAAAATTGAAAAAAATACTAAATAAAATTCTAGAAAACTGAATCCAAGCACACATCAAAAGAATCATCCACCATATCAAGTAGGCTTCATCCTAGTGATGTAAGGATGTGGAGATAGAGGAACACTTCTGCATTGGTTGTGGATTGTGAGGTGGTAAAACCACTCTGGAAATCAATGTTGTAGTTTCTCAGAAAACTGCACATAGCACTACCTGAGAACCCCGTTATAGCACTCCTGGGCATATACCTAGAAGATGCTTCGACATATAGTAAGGATACCTGCTCCACTATATTCATAGCAGACTTATTTATAATAGCCAGAAGCTGGAAAGAACCCAGATGTCCCTCAAAAGATGAATGGATACAGAAAATGTGGTACATTTACACAATGGAGTACTGCTCACCTATTAAAAACAATGAATTCACGAACTTCTTAGGCAAATGGATGGAACTAGAAAATATAATCCTTAGTGAGGTAACTCAATCGCAAAAGAACACACATGGTATGCAGTAGTTGATAAGTGAATATCAGCCCAAAATCTTGGAATAAACAAGATACAACTTACAGTCCACCTGAAGTTCAAAAAGAAGGAAGACCAAAATGTGGATACTTTGATCCTTCTTAGAGGGTGGATCAAAATACCCATGGCTCACAGCCAATAGACTGAGCAAAGTGTCCCCAGTGGAGCAGCTAGAGAAAGGACCCAAGGAGGAGAAAAGGTGTGTAGCCCATGGGAGGAACACTAATATGTACCAAATAGTACCCCCCACCCCCGAGCTCCCAGGGACTAAACCGCCAACCAAAGTTTAGACATGGAGGAACCCGTGGCTCCAGATACATATGTAGCAGAGGATGGCCTTTTCAGACATCAATGAAATTAGAGTCCATTGGCCCTGTGAAGGTTTGATGCCCCTGTGTAGGTGCAGGTCAGGAAATTCGGGGGGGGGGTTGGTAAGAAGGGGGAGTGAGAATGGGATATTTTGGGAGGTGTAAAGAGGAAAGGGGATACCATTTGAAATGTAAATAAAGTAAATATCTAAAAAAAAAAATGTAAATCGGGATATCAGAAAGTCCAGTCTCATTCCTGACTTCATTTGTATTGTTTCAAGTTTTTCTATATTTAGGATGGTGTTACCTGTGCATTTCTAATATATAACTCTTATTATCCTGAGGCATGTTTCCTCTAGTCCCACATTTTTCTAGAGCATTTTTTTATGAAGGCATGTTTAATTTTTCAAAGGCCATTTAGGTATCTATTGAGATACTTTTTTCTTAATTCCATTAGTTTGGTCAATTACATTTATTTTCTTGAGCATGTTAAAACATCCTCACATTTCAGGCATGAAGCTTACTTGGACATGGTATATAATCTTTTTTATGTACAACTCTATAGGGTTCTGAGGTACTTTATTGAGTTTTTATGAGTCTATACTGCTCAGGAACACTGGCCTATGATTTTGTTGTATTTTTTTTAATGTTTTTTAAAAAGGATTTTCTTTAACATTGTTTTATATTTAAGACTTTATCCCCCTCCTAGTTCATACTTCTACTGTTCCACATTCCAAATCTTCCCCCTACCCCCACTTTCTCAGAGAAGATGTCTCTATCCTACTCCTACCCCACCATACCTCCCCTCTCTCTGGGTCCTCAAGTCTTTTGATGGTTAGGTGCATCTTCTCACACTGAGTCCAGACAAGGCAGTTCTCTGCTGTATAAGTTTTGGGGTCCTCATATCAGCTGGTATATGCTGCCAGTTTGGTGGCTCAGTGTCTGAGAGATCCCAGGGGTTGAGGTTAGTTGAGACTGCTGGTCTTCCTAAGGGTTCACCCTCCCTCTCAGCTTCTTCCAGCATTTCCCTAATCTAACCACAGTGATCTTCTGTTTCTCAACTGCCTGGGTATAAATATCTGCATCTGACTCTTTCTGCTGCTTGTTTGGCCTTTTGAAGGGCAGTCATGCTAGGCTCCTGTTATTAAGCAAACTGTACTATCAATAATATTGTCAGGCCTTGACATCTCCCCTTGAGTTGGGTTCCGATTTGGGCCTGCCTCTGGACCTCCTTTTCTTCAGGATTTTCTCCATTTTTGTCCCTGTAGTTCTTTCAGAAAGGAACAATTCTGAGTCAGAATATTTAATTGTGGGATGGCAACCCCATCCTTACTGTCCTGTCTTACTACTGGAGGTGGACTCTACAAGTTTCCTCTCCCCACTGTAGGGCATTTCATTTCAGGCCCCTGCCTTTAAGTTTTGAGAGTCTCTCAACTCCCTGATCTCTGGTAGATTCAAGAGAACTCCTTAACCCCTACCTCCTGAGGTTTCTGGTTTCCATTCTTTCTACTGGCCCTCAGGACTTCAGTCCTATTGCCCCTCCCTTTCAATACCTGATCTTGTTCCTCTCTTTCCCTCCTTGTCTCCTTTTCTGCCCAGATCCCTCCCTCACCACCTATCTTCATAATTGCTTTCTTCTCCCTCCTAAGTGGGACTGAGGCATCCTCACTCGGGCCCTTAAGCTTGTTAACCTTCTTGAGTTCTGTGGATTGTATCCTGGGTATTCTGTACTTTTTTTTGCTAATATCCATTTATTACTGAGTACAAATCATGCATGGTTCTGATATTTTCTAGTTCCATTCATTTGCCTGCAAAACTTATTATGTTCTCATTCTTAAGAGCTAAGTAGTATTCCATTGTGTAACTGAACCACATTTTTGTATCCATTCTTCCATTCAGGGACACCTGGACTGTTTCAAGCTTCTGGCTACCAAAAATAAGGAAACGAGACTGCTATGAACATAGTTGAACATGTGCTCCTGTGGCGTGTTGGAGCAGTGTTTGAGTATATGCCCAAGAGTGTATCTATATCTAGTTTTGGTATTGGAGTGATACTGACTCTAAAGAAACTGTTAGAAAACTTCCTCTTCCTGCTGCTCCTGCTCCTTGTCCTTCTGGCCCTCCTCCTTCTTCTCCTCTACCTCCTGTTCCTGCTTTTCTTTGTCCTCCTCCTTTTACTTCTCCTTCATCCTCCCTCTTCTTTTTCTCCTTCCGCTTTTTCGTGTTTCTTCTCTTCCTTCTTCTTTGTCTTCAAATCTTTTTGAATAATTTAAGAAAGGTTGGCTTTGGCTCATTGAAAAACTCAGGATTCTATTGTGAATACTTGGACTTTTACATTTTTTATTGAAAATAGCCTTTTTCTCAACATAATATACATTGATTATGATTTTCTTTCTACTTGTCTCAGTTCTGCCCTACACCACCTCCCATTCTGACTCATCTTTTTCTCTCTTTTCTTAGAAAACAATCATGCTTTTAAAGGAATATAATATCATATAATACAAAAATTAATGCATCAAAATAAAATAAATTAAATAAGCAGATAAAGAAAAAAGAAGAGATAAAGAATCAAACACACTTGCAATATGCTCAAAAATCTCATAAAAATATGATCCTTGATACCATATGGACCTGTAGGATAAAAGATATATATATGTGTGTGTGTGTGTGTTTATAGAAATATATATATATATATGTTTATAGAAATATATATGTGATATTCATTTATGTATGTATATGTATACACACAAATAAAAATTAAATAAAAAAGAAAAAATTAAAAGATTCTGACATGGCTTTGAGACAAAAATATCTAATTATTCTACTGAGTTTTCTGTTGGTCAACACATAGGCATTCAAGCTTCTCTTAACAAGTATTTAATGATTTGTGTTTTGTTCTTCTGTAATTAGAGAAGCTTCCTCCTGCAGCAGATGAGAACAAAAAAGAGACCCACAACCAGATATTGCACAGAGGGAGAGACATTGGAACCCTATGCCCTAAATGGGTATTTCCACAAATCCCTCCCCAAAGAGCTCAAGAAAGTCTGGGAGAGGAATTAGAAATGGTGTATGAGACAGAAGTGATGGAGAAGAAAACAAGGACTTATGAATCAACAAAGCAGGGCTCACATGATCTCACAGAGACTTAAACACCATGAATTGGGCCTATTCTGGTCACCCAAGCAGTGTTGGTTCAGGTTCCAACTTGTAAACTTGTAGAGTGAAACTAAAGTCAAGCCAGTTACTCCTACAAGCTTTATGATACAATTGCACTAGCATATCCTGCATTCAGAACACCATTGTAGATGGAAGGGTTTGTGGCAGTAATGGTGTTTACATCTCTCCTTCAGCAGCAAGCAGAGAATCTTCCTGCACCCAAGACACAAGCATGTAAGGATGAAGGCTCTATATGGACTTCTCAGTATGCAATGAGTAGCTAAGGTTGTGTCTTCAGCAATGGGGTCTTGCTATCAGTTTGTGGAGAGCAACATCCAGCTGGGAATGACTTGTGTTGTTTTGGGGGTTTCTATGGATCCCTTCAGTCAACAACTCAATTAGATGTAACCCAATTTCAGTACTCTGGGCTTTTTCAGCCAGAAGTCTTTTATTCTTATTTCAATCTCCTTGTATTTTGTGCGTCTTTTTAGCTTGCTAATTTCTTCTTGTCTTAATTTTGGTAGTTTGTCTAGATCCAAAAATTCATCCATTTCTTTTAGGTTTTATAATTTAATAGAGTACAGGTTTTTATATTTCCTTAAAGTAATCTGAATTTCTTGGCAGTACTAAATATTTCCCCATTTACTTCTAATTCTATTTATTTTCATGCTTCCAATTTTGTTCCATTTGACTACCTTATAAAAAATATTTCAGTATTCTCTTCCTTTTCGCAGAAATATCCAAGACTCTGGTTCTTTGTGAGGCTTCTTTCTTTTTATTTCATTACCTACAGCATTGGGTTTTATTATTCTTTTCTATCACTTGTGTTTGGGATTGGCTTGTTCTTTTTACTCTAAAAGTTTGAGGACTTTCTTAAGCCATTAACTTGTGTTGTTTTTAGTTTGTTAGTATAGGTGAATAGAGCTAAATTTGATTTTGTTTATATTAGCATCTTTTCACTCATCCCAGAAAATGTTACTGTGATTGTTTTCACTTTCCTTTAATTCCAGGAATATTTTGTCTTTCTTTCTTGACTTCTTTGACCCACTCATCATTCAGTAATGAGTTCTTTAATCTAGGTGAGTATCTGTATTTATTTGAGACTAGTTTGCTGTTAATTTTAAGTTTTATGCACTCTAGTCAGATAAGATATTAGAAGTAATTACAATCCTTATAAATTCATTAGTTTGTTTTGGCCTCAACATGTGTCTATTTGCTTCAAAGTACATTGTATATTCTTTAGTGTTTGACTTGAATAGTCTACAGATATCTGTTAGGTGTGTTTGATATTTAATGTCATTTACTTCTGACATTATTATTTGTGTTGATGCTGAAGGTATTGTTTGTTTGTTTCTTTTGCTTTGTTTTTGTTTTTGTTTTTACTGTTCAGATGACTGGTCTATTGAGAAAGTAAGGTATTGACATCACCTACTATTATGTATTGATGTCAATTTCTGTCTCTAAATCACAAGGACATATTTTTATGAACTTGGGCACACAGACTCAGGTGAATCTGTGTTTAGGATAATAATACACTTTGGGCTAACCCTTCCCCGGATTAGACTGAAGTGTCTCATTCTATATTTTCTAATTAGCTTTAGTTTGAAGTCTATTTTGTCATATACCAGAATGGCAGTGTCTTCTTAGTTTTCAGTTCCTTTTGATTAACGGATATTTTCCCATAGTTTTAGTCTAAGGTAGTGCCTGTATTTAAAGTTGGGATATCTTTCTTATACATAAAAGGTAGATGAATTGTTTCTTTATACAGTGAGTTATCATATGGTTTTTTTTAACTAGAAAATTGTGACTGTTGACATTTATTTATTTTTTTTATTTTCTATATTCTTTATTTATATTCCATATGATTTTCCCCTTCCTGGTTCCCCACTCCCCATACTTAGTGTTTTAAATATGATATGTTAGAGGGATTTTCTTTTGTGGTTCTCTGTGTTTGATATGCTGTATATTTTTGTACCTGTATGAGTGTATTTTTCCTTAATTTGAAGAAGTTTCCTTGCTGAAGTTCTGAGTTATGAAATTGACTTTGAATTGTTTTCCCTCTCTCCCTCCCCCTCTCTCTCTTTCACCCCCCTCTCTCTTTCTCTCTTCCCCCCACCGTGAGTGCATGCATGTGTGTGTGTGTGTGTTTATTTCATACCCCTACATTGTTTGGTGTATATTATCTGTCTTTAACTCCTGATTTTTTGATATTCTATCTACTGTTTGCTTCACTCTACTTGTAAAGTTTTTCTTTGAGTTTCTATTTGGGATATTGTGTTTTCCTTCAAACACATCTTATTGCAAATTGAGAATTTTTCCATATTTCTATCTCTTTGTTGAATTCCACTTTTACATCCTGAATTTTCTTTTTCATTTAATCAGCCTTATGGTTATAATTTTATGGGGAAATATTACATAGGTGTTTATTTTTCTTAAGTTAATTTTCTTTACTCTTTTTTCTTCCTTTCTTTCTTTCTTTCTCTTTCTCTTTCTTTCTTTCTTTCTTCCTTCTTTCCTTCCTTCATTTCTTTCCTTCTTTCTCTCTCCTTCCTTCCTTCCTTCCTTCTTTCCTTCTTCTTTCTTTCTTTCTTTCTTTCTTTCTTTCTTTCTTTCTTTCTTTCTTTCTTTCTTTCTTTCTTTTTTCTTTCTTTCTTTTTTTCTTTCTTTCTTTCTTCCATCCCAAATGCTTTGCCCCTTACTAGTCATTTTGTCACAGAATCACTTCCCTCTTTCAATCTCCTTTTCTCCTCTGAGATGTTAGGGTACCTTGGGGTATCTGCCAACCCTGGTACAAAAAGTTTCTGCCAGATTAGGTGCATTCTCTCCCACTGAGACCAGACAAGGCAGCCTTGTTGGGACTTAGACACCACAGTCAGGCTATAGCTTTAGGGAGGTCCTCTGCTCCAGTTGGCAGGGGATCCACATGGAGGCTGAGCTGCATGTATACTATATCTGTACCAAGAATCATATTCCAGTCCATTTATATTCTTTTGTTGGTAGCTGTCTTGTTAGAATTTTACTGTTGTGAACAGACACCATGACTAAGGTAAGTTATAAAAACAATAATTAATTGGGACTACCTTAGAGGTTCAGAGGTTCAGTCCATTATCACCAAGGTTGGAATATGACAGCATCCAGGCAGGCATGGTTCAGGAGGAGATGAGAGTTCTACATCTTCATCTGGTGCCTGCTAGCAGAATGCTGACTTCCAGGCAGCTAGGGCTAGGGTATTAAAATCCCAAACCAACTGTGACACACTGATTTACATCTCTCAATAGTGACACTCCTGGGGCCAAACAATTACAGGCCATCATAGTGGCTTAGTCCCAGAGAACTCTTAGGGGTTGACTCTCTTGGTCTTCCTATGGTGTTACTATCACTTTCAGGGCCTTCAATCCTTCCCCCAACTCTTCCATAAGGGTCCCTGACCTCCATTCAGTATTTGGCTATGCACATCTGTAAATCTTTCAGTTATCTGCAGGATAGAGCCTCTCAAAGGTCAGTTATACTGTGGTCTTTACTGTGAGCATAACAGTATCATTAATAATGTGAGGGATTAGTGCCTGCCCATTACATGGATTTCAAATTGGGCTGGTTATTGGTTGGTTATTCCTTCAAAGTCTGCTCTACCTTTTTCCTTGCATTTATTCTATACAGGAAAAATTTGGGTTTGAAAGTTTTGTGGGTAGGTTGGTATCTTTATATATCAACTGGAGATTCTGCCTGGCTAGAGAAGGTGGTCTCATCTGGTTCCACATCCCCACTGTTAGGCATCTTAAATTCTGGTAGCCTTCCCCAACCCAGATCTATGGGATTTTCTAAAGATTGTACCAATTACCCCACCCTCAGCAGCTGCAGATGTCTAATCATTCTTTTAGCTTGCTGTGCCTCTCTCCTGTCTATTCTCCATTCCCTTCCATCATCCTGTTTCCTTCCTCCATGTGAACCCTGTGGCTCCTTTGTTCCTCATTTTAAGTGTGATTCTAGCATCCTTTTCGGGCCTTCCTTCCTGTTTAACTTCTTTGGGTCTGTGGGATCTAATATAGATATTCTGTACTTTATGGCTAATATCCACTTATCAGTGTTCCATACAGTGCATACACATTTGGGTCTGAGTTATATCACTATCTTAGGGATTTACTGCTGTGAAGAGAAACCATGACCAAAGTAACTCTTATAAAGGACAACATTTAATTGGGGCTGAATAACAGGTTTAGAGGTTAAGTCAATTTTATCACCAAGGTGGGAACATGGCAGCATACAGGTATAGGCAGAGCTAAGAATTCTACATCTTCATCTGAAAGAGATTAGTGGAAGACTGACTTCCAGGCAGCTAGGATGAGAGCGTTAAGCCCATACCCACGCTGACACACCTACTCTAACAAGGCCATACCTCTAATAGTCCCTTTCTCTGGGAGTGGCATATATAAATTGTCACAATCACTCTAGTTCCATCCATTTACCTGCAAATTTGATGATGTCCTTGTTTTTAATTGATGAATAGTATCCCATTATGCAAATGAACCACATTTTCTGTAAATATTCTTTGGTTGAAGGACATTTGAGTTGTTTCTAGTTTCTGGCTATTACAAATAAAGCTGTTATGAGCAGAGTGAAGCATGTGTCCTTGTAATATGGTGGATAATCTTTTGGGTATATGCTCAAGAGCAGTGTAACTGGCACTTCAAAAATAATTACAGTAAACCAATAGGCAACATCAAACTAAATAGAGAGAAACTTGAATTAACACCACTAAAATCATGGATAAGCAAGGTTGTTCTCTCTCTCTCTCTCTCTCTCTATATATATATATATATATATATATATATATATATATATATATATACATACTATATATATATAGTATTTACATATATATCTATGTATATATACACATATATGCATATATAATACAGTAGTTGAAGCTCTATGTAGAGCAATAAAGACAACAAAAGGGATACTAGTTGGAAAGGAGGAAACAAGGAATCACTATTTGCAGAGGATATGATAGTATTACAAATGACCCCCCAAATTCTACCAGAGAACTCCTACAACTGAAAAAGAACTTCAGCAAAGTGTCTAGATATGAAATTAAGTCAACAATATCAATATCAGTAATCAATAGTTGTATATTTATACAACTAATAAATGAATGGAGAAATAAAATAGGGAAACAATAGCCACAAATATTATAAAATATCTTGGTGTGATATGAAGAACTCAAGGGGAAAGTTTGTATAAAAACAACTTCCAGTCTCTGGAGAAGCAAATTGAAGGAGATATCAGAAGATGTAAAAATCTCTTAAGCTCATCAATCAGTTGGATTAATATAGTGAAAATGGACATCTTACAAAAAGCATTCTATATGTTCAATGCAGTACTCATGAAAATTTCAATATAATTTTCCATAGCCCTTGAAAGAGAATTCCCAACACCATATGGAAAAGCAAAAAAAAAAAAAAAAAAAAAAAAAAATGCAGGATGGCCAAACGAATCCTGAGCAATCAAAGGACTTGTGGAGGAATCACCATCACTGGCTGAAAGCTGTACTGCAGAGCAATAATAAGAACTGCATTATATCCGAACAGAAACAGACAGGTTGAGCAATTAGAAATGAAGATTCAGAAATAAAGTCACATACTTATGAACACTTGGGTTTTGACAAAGAAGCCAAAACTGTACAACAGAAAAAATGCATTTTAAACAATTGGTGCTAGTTAACCTGATGTCTCCATGTAGAAGGATGGAAAATATTCATATTGACCACCCTGAAAATATCTCAAGTATAAGTGGAACAAGGACCTCAAAATAATACTATATATTTTCTCTAATAGATTGAAAAATTGAAGCTTTATTTTTCGCCAATTAATTCTCTTTTTTAAGTTATACAAGTCACTTTATTGAAGGCTCATGTAGTAGTAAACATGGTATAGATGAGAAATCAGTATATCTTTAACCTTCTTGAAGCTTACAAGTAAATCATTCTTATTTAGCAAGATTCTTACAGAAAAATAAATATAAAAGTGTAGGATTATTATGACTCTTTCCATACCAGATCTATGTCTTTTTTTATTAGATATATTCTTTATTTACATTTCAAGTGATAACCTCTTTCCTGGTTCCCCCCTCTCAAAAGTCCCATAAGCCCTCTTCCCTCCCCCTGTTACCCAATCAACCCCCTCCAGATTCCCTGACCTGGTATTACCCAAATTGCTGCATCAACCCTTTCCAGGACCAGGAGCCTCTCCTTCCTTCCTCTTGGACATCATTTGATATGTGAATTGTGTCTTGGGTATACAGAGCTTCTGGACTAATATCCACTTATCAGTGAATGCATGCCATATGTGTTCTTTTGTGACTGGGTTAACTCACTTGGAATAATATTTTTCCAATTCTACCTATTTGCCTAAGAATTTCATGAGTTCATTGTTTATAATAGCTGTGTAGCATTCCATTGTGTAAATATACCACGTTTTCTGTATCTATTCCTCAATTGAGGGACATCTGGGTTCTTTCCAGCTTCTGGCTATTATAAATAGGGCTGCTATAAATATAGTGGAACATAAGTCCTTATTACATGCTGGGGAATTCTCTGGGTATATACCTAGGAGTGGTATAATGGGGGTCCTCCAGTAGTATAATCCCCAGTTTTCTGAGGAACCACCAAACTGATTTCCAGAGTGCTTGTACCAGTTTGAAATCCCACCAGCATTGAAGGAATGCTCTTTGTTCTCTACATCCTCCCCATCACCTGCTGTTTCCTGAATTCTTGAACTTAACCATTCTGACTGGTGTGTGGTGAAATCTCAGTGTTGTTTTGATCTGCATTGCCCTGATGACTAAGGGTGTTGAACATTTCTTTAGGTGCTTCTCAAACATTTGATATTCATCAGGTAAAAAATTTTCATTTAGCTCTGTACTCCATTTTTTAGTAGGGTTATTTGGTTCTCTGTGGTAAAACTTCTTGAGTTCTTTGTATATATTGGATATTAGTATTCTGTTGGATGAAGGGTTGGAAAAGGTCTTTTCCCAATTTGTTGGTGTGGTTTTGTCCTATTGACAGTATCCTTTGCCTTACAGAAACTTTGTAATTTTATGAGGTCCCATTTGTGAATTCTTGATCTTAGAGCATAAGTTATTGGTGTTCTGTTTAGGAAATTTCCCCCTGTGCCCATGTGCTCAAGGATCTTCCTCAGTTTCTTTTCTATTAATTTCATTGTGTCTGGTTTTATGTGGAGATCCTTGATCCACTTGGAGTTGAGCTTAGTACAAGGAAATAAGAATGGATCAATTTGCATTCTTCTGCATGCTGACCTCCAGTTGAACAAGCACCATTTGTTGAAAAGGCTATAATTTTTCCACTGGATGTTTTTAGCTCCTTTGTCAAAGATCAAGTGACCATAGGTGTGTGGGTTCATTTCTGGGTCTTCAATTCTATTCCATTGGTCTACTTGCCTGTCACTGTGCCAATACCATGCAGTTTTTAATGCCATTGCTCTGTAGTACTGTTTGACGTCTGGGATACTGATTCCACCAGAATTTCTTTTACTGTTGAGAATAGTTTTAGCTATCTTGGGTGTTTTGTTATTCTAGAAGAATTTGAGATCTGCTTTTTCTAACTCAGTGAAGAATTGAGTTGGGATTTTGATGGGGATTGCATTGAATCTATAGATTGCTTTTGTCCGGATGTCCATTTTTACTATATTAATCCTGTCAATCAAAGAGCATGGAAGATTTTTCTATCTTTTGAGGTCTTCTTCGATTTCTTTCTTCAGAGACTTGAAGTTTTTGTCATACAGATCTTTCACTTTTTTGGAAATCTCATAGCTCTGAGTGCCTCCAAAAAGAAGCTGTAGAGAACATACACTAGCAGCTTAACAGCCCACTTGAATGCTTTAGAACAGAAATAAGCTAATACACCCAAGAGGAGTAGAAGGCAGGAAGTCATCAAAGTCATGGCTGAAATCAGCGAAGTAGAAACAAAAAGAACTATACAAAGAAGCAACAAAACAAGGAGCTGGTTCTTTGATAAAATCAACAAGATAGATAAACATTAAGCCAGACTAACCAGAGGGTACAGAGACAGTATCCAAATTAACAAAATCAGAAATGAAAAGGGAGAAATATCAACAGAGACTGAGGATGTTCAAAAAATCATCACATTGTACTACAAAAGCCTACACTTAACACAACTGGAAAATCTGGATGAAATGGACCATTTCCTAGACAGATAATACCGAAGTTAAATCAGGACTGGATAGACCATGTAAACTGTCCCACAGCCCCTAAAAAAAATACAAGTGGTCATTGACAGTCTCCCAACCAAAAAAAAGCACAGGACCAGATGGATTTAGTTCAGAATTTTATCAGACCTTCAAAGAAAACCTAACACCAATATTCTTCAAAGTATTCCACAATATAGAAACAGAAGGAACACTACCCATTTCCTTCTATGAAGCCACAATTTTGCTGATACCAAAACCACACACTCAACAAAGTAAGAGAACTTTGGAAAATTTCCTTTATGAATATCGATGCAAATATACTCAATAAAATTCTTGCCAACTGAATCCAAGAACATATCAAAACAACCATTCACCATGATCAAGTTGGCTTCATCCCAGGGATGCAGGGATGGTTCAATATACAGAAATCCATCAATGCAATCCACTACATAAACAAACTCAATGAAAAAAACAAGATGGTTTAATTAGATTTTGAAAAAGCATTTGACAAAATGCAGCATCCTTTCATGTTAAAGGTCTCAGAAATAATAGGAATTCAAGACCCATATCTAAACATAATAAACGCAATATACAGCAAACTAGTAGACAATATCAAACTAAATGGAGAGAAACTTGAAACAATCACACTAGAATCATGGACTAGACAAGGCTGCCCTCTCTCTTCATATTTAATAAATATAGTACTTGAAGTTCTAGCTAGAACAATTAGAGAACAAAGGGAGGTCAAAGGGATACAAATTGGAAGGGAAGAAATCTAATTATCACTATTTGCAGATGATATGATAGTATACTTAAGTGACCTAAAAAAACTCCACCAGGGAACTCCTACAGCTGATAAACAACTTCAGCAAAGTGGCTTATAAATTAACTCAAATATAAAATTAACTCAAGTAAATCAGTAGCCTTCCTATACTCAAAGAATAAGCAGGCTGAGAAAGAAATTAGGGAAATGACACCCTTCACAATAGCCACAAACAATGCAAAGGATCTTAGTGTGACTCTACCCAAATAGAAACTTTAAAGGAATTGATACAGGAGATAAATTCCCTGATCAGAACACTAATGGCTCAGGCCCTAATGCTGGCAACTGATAAATGCAACTTCATGAGGAACTTTTGTCAGGCAAAAGACACTGTCCACAGTACAAAATACAGATTACAGACTAGGAAAAGATTTTCACTAACTATGCATCTGACAGAGAGCCAATATCCAATATATAGACTCCTTTTATATTCAGCCACTTTGCTGAAGTTATCAGCTTTAGGAGTTCTCTGGTGGAAGTATTGGAGTTCATAAAATGAGGTACATTTAGATAATGGAAAACTATTTAGCTATTAAAATCGAACATCATGAATTTTACAGGTAAAGGAATGGAACTAGATACTATCATCCTGAGAAAGGTAACCCAGACAGAAAAGGACATGCATCACAGGAGCCTAGTGTGGCTGTCCTCTAAGAGGCTCTACCAGCAGTTGACTGAGATCATTGGTCTGAAGTAGGAGACTTCTTTTCTATGAAAGAGTTAGGAGAATTGAAGAGGCTGAAGGTGATGGCAACCTCATATGAAGAACAACATTATCAACTAGCCTGGCCTCTCATAGCTCCCAGAGGCTAAGCCATACACTGTAGAGCATACATGGGCTTATCTGTGGAACCCAAGTACATATGTAGAAGAGGACTGCCTTGTCTGGCCTCAGTGGGAGGGGGAATTGGAAAGGGGGGCAACATCTGGAATGTCAATAAATAAAATAATGTAATAAAATTTATTTCATAAACGAATTTTCTATGCTCCTGAGTTCTGTGCCACTGGAATGAATAAATTCTATGAAGTTTCCTATGGACTATAATTTCATAGTACCCCATATTTTAATCTGTTGGTCAATAAATTTTTAATCATTAAGCAATGACATTTTCAGAAACAAATAATAATATTGATAGGACATTAGTAAAGTGATAGAAAATCAAAAGGGATGGAAGTACCAACAAATCTTTTCTTATGTATTAGTATAGTGTAATAGATTTGTAATCACTTTCTGTAACAGAAACACTCTAATCTCTATAAATATCAGTCTTCACAAGCATTAATTCAGCTTCATAGTAATCGGTGTCATCTTCCCTTCCAGAGATGATATATCATGCCTTGCTACAAAAGTACTTATTTAAAATGTTATACATTTTCCAGAAACTTTACACTTTGTATATGAGCTAAAAACTTTAAAATGGGCCATTTAACTACCTTAAGTCTCAAAACCCTGCTAATATACAGATATGACACATACAGTTCTAAAATATGAGACTATTGATCAAAATATTTACTAACATGCATATTGAATTTAATCCTGGTTTTGGTATTTCCTAATAAATATGCATAGAAAGATTATATGATACACACATTTAGGTTCTATTCTTGTCAAGTGTTTGGCTCATGTGATGCTATTTCTTATGTCAGCTTTAATGCTACATGTTTTTTGAAATAGATTTCAACTCTTGTGAAAATAGAATGAATATGAAGTTATTATAGATAAACAACACTTTGACATTCAATCATAGATAACTAGTCTTATATCATTGACTTGTCATAAAATTTTAAAGGTAAAAGTTTTATCATTCTAATGATTTTTGCAAAAGCCATTAGGACTTATACAATCTTGTATTAGCATAAGCATAATACATGGAAATGCATATATGGGCATCTCTATATATCATATATGTATACATGCTAACATACATATTAACTGGAGTTATACCACTTACACTGATAATGCTCCCTCAAAGAGCCATAGACAATTTAAAAAGAAACCCTAGAACTAAGCAGAAGAGACTCCCTTTCAAGTAGCTCCTCAGATGTGTTTAAAATCTCCGAAAACTGTAAGGGTACTGCTCTTGCTTTTAGTTGTTTTGTAGATGTTGATGGTGTGTCCCTGTTGTTGAAGATGGTACATTTCCTCTCACATGTTCTGACCTGGATCTGAAGTAGAAGTCTTGTGCCTAAAGATTAGTTTTCATAGTATTAGAATGTGACATGCAAGCGACAAGAAGTACAAACAATCAACAGTCCTTCTCAGTTTTGAATCCTATGAATCACAACAGCCAACATGGCACCATGACCCTAAGGGTGCAATAGTGGCATTCAGTGCATAACAAGTAGGTGTCTAATTGGGCTTAACTATTTAAAGTATGACCAACTCTATGGCACTAACAGGATCTTGGATACTAGAGAAGAGACTACCACCACAACTTACAAACCTCCATAGTTCCTAAATGCATTTTACATATTTATTATTATATCTGTAATAATACCTCTCCTAATAATGAGAGTACCTCTCACTCCTTATACAAGAAGCTTATTTTACATCAAACAGAGACTATTTTAGAAACTCAAAAATGGTCAAAATGAAAAGAACAGCTGATCAGATGGTTCCCAGTCTCAGTGGACACACCTGTAACACAATTCAGACACATAACTTGTAAGAGGAAGCTAGCCAAGCAGTCCCAGTGGCAATGCTGGCATATGCACCACTGATACTTCTTCCCTGAGCCAACCTAGAATCGGACAGCATGGATAGAGATCACTGATGCTGGATGAGGTGATGAAGTAAGCCATTTAGAAAACGATAGCTTCACATCTGGCTATGTGAGAGTCAATGAAATGCTGGGAGCGTGCTATAAATGTTTGCCTGGTTCCTTTAATAAATTAGTCTGCTTTTGCCACTTATTCGACCCCAGAGTCTGTGCCATTGACTCTTAGCCTTCTTTCCCTAGCCCCCAAGGGTCTTGGTCAGGGTTTCAAGCAATATCTGGCACCTAATGTTGGGCTTTTTGCCCATATGGACATGGACATTGAGGTTACTTGTGTCTAGGTTTATTTATTAATTTTTTTTGTAGTCTTTATCTTCAAATTCTTCCAACTGAAATATGTTTCCTCACTACAGCATGATCAAGTCCCTCATTCAGCATTTTTGTTTTGTTTTATGTTTTTGTCATTGTTGTTTTGGTTTGTTTTATTGAGTGTATCATTTTGTTTTCAGCAAGTTGGTCCCTTCATGTTGTATGTGCTTTACCCCTGCAAGTCTTAAGCTTGAAGCTGTTTTCTTATTCCTTTGTGCCATTTGCCTTAAAAGGGAGTGACATTCTGTTTTACTTTAAATTTTTCCTGAGTCTCCACAGAAAGACTGACCATCCAGAAAATGGAATCAAGGAATGACCTTCTCAATGTCCTTCCATTGAGACACTGTGTGCACAGGGTCTAAGGAACCATGGAATTCCCCAACTAAGCACAAGACACCCAGTCCTACACCCACTTTCCTCCTTTATTACTTTTTTCCTTTATTATTAGTCTACCCTTGTGTCTTCTCTTGCCATTGGTAGCCTCCCTTCCCACTGCAAAGAGTCACAAATAAGAGCCTTTAGGTTCCTTCTTGTCCCCAGTGCCATGAAAGACAAGTCTTTAAATCTGCAATCCTGGACTTAAGTGGCAGTTCCAGCCCCCTGGATCTTTCCTGAAAACATATGGGAACTTGATTTACGGGTGACGATTTTGTTTCTAGCCTAGAAACGTGAGGTAAATTGAGGTGAATTTGGAGATAGTCCTTCCACCCCCACCTCTTTTATTCTGATTCTTCTCACCATTACTGCTATTATAAAATATTCATCCACAGAGTAAGTTATTGCTTCCTACAAGAAACATTGTTAGGAGTAGGTAAGTGTATACTTGTCCATAACTTCCCATGCTTCATCCCTCTAGGCTGTGGTAGAGGAAGAGAAGGAAGAGAAGGAGGAACAGGAGCAGGGGTCTGATGCTGAGACACCATCAAAACTACCTCAAAACTACCTCACCTCTCAAAGGTGTCCGATTCCCCAGTGACCACTGCAAGGCCCCTTCAGAGTACGCATGGCATGAAATTTGTTCCAGGGATGCAACTACTGTCCCTCCCCAACACTTATAGCCTCCTACAACCCCCTGCTGCTCAACTGCCTCCCTTGGCCCATAGGAACCAACTGGAGGTTTATCCTATCAATATCAGCATTGATGAGGCCAACAGCCATTGGGTCCCTATGCCCCTGGTTGACCTCACTTTAATTAGAATGGTAGCCAATGACTCCCCCTAACTTGAACAAGTCTTGAGACAGTTGGACACCCAATTACAAACGTATTATGATTGGCACAATCTTCTTAAGGCAGTCCTGAAGTCACCATGTTTTTAAACTGAAGATAAGTATATCAGGAAGTGGCAAGTGTCAGGCATACTAAAATCTTCATGATAACTTTAACATCACCAATACATGCTTACCAGCCATGGAGCATACATTAACCCAGTTACCCAAGCTACTATCAGCCAACATGCCTACTTTAACCAGGTGGCCAATCTGTCTTTCAAGGTTCTTAAGGCTTAGACTCCCACATATCCATCGGCTCACTTCTGTAACCTTGTACAACAATCTGGAGAGTACTTTATGGACTTTCTCAAGAGGGTTACAGAGTAGAGATAAAGGTCAATTCAGGACCCACTCGAAACATGCTTGTTAAATAATTGAATCAGGAAAAACTTTTAATAATGTTTTTCTTTATTGGATATTTTCTTTATCTACATTTCAAATATCATCTCCTTTCCTGGTCCCTCCTAGTAGAAACCCACTATTCCATCCTCTCTCCCCTGCTCTTATGAGGGTGTTTGTCCACCCACCTAGCTCCTACCTCTGGGTCATCTATCAAGTCTTCATAGGACCAAGGACCTCTCTTCTCATCAATACCTAACAAGGCAATGATCTGCTATATATGCAGCTGGAGCCATGTGAATTCCTCGGTTGACAGCTTGGTCCCTGGGAGCTCTGGGAGTCTGGCTGGTTGATATTGTTGTCCTTCCTATGAAGTTGCAAACCCCTTCAGCTTCTTCAGTCCTTTCTGTAACTCCTTCATTGGGGACCCTGTGCTCAGTCCAATGGTTGGGTGCCAGAACATGCTTCTCTATTTCCAAGGCTTTGGAAGGGACTCTAAATAAATAGCCATATCGGTACTTTTCAGCAAGCATTTCTTGGCATCCACAACAGTGTCTGGGTTTGGTGACTGGATATGAGATGAACCTGGTTTTGCCCTATTCTGCTACACTGAGCCTTTCCAGAACTAGGGGCCACTCTTCCATCCTTCTCGTACATCATTTGATGTATGGATTATGTTTTGGATATTCCAATTTTCTAGGCTAATATCCACTTATTAGTGAGTGTATACCAGAATTGATCTTTTGAGACTAGGTTACCTCACTTAGTATGATGTTCTCCAGCTCCATTCATTCGTCTAATAATTTCATGAATTCATTGCTTCTAATGGCTGAATAGTATTCCACTGTGTATATATACCGCATTTTTGCATCCATTCTTCCATTGAGGAATACCTGGCTTCTTTCCAGGTTCTGGCTATTATAAATAGGGCTGCTATGAACATAGTGGAGCACTTATCCTTATTACCTGCTGGGGAATCCTCTGGGTATAGAAGGATCCTCCAGAAGTGATTTGCACAGTTTTCTGAGGAACTGCTAGTCTGATTTCCAGAGTAGTTGTACCAATTTGCAGCCCCACCAGAATTGGAGGAGTGTTCCTCCTTCTCCACATCCTTGCCAACACCTGCTGTCTCCTGAATTTTTAATCTTAGCCATTCTGATTGGTGCAAGGTGAAATCTCAGGGTTGTTTTGATTTGCATTTCCCTAATGACTAATGAAATTGAACATTTTTAAAGGTGCTTCTAAGCCATCCAGAAGTTCTTCGGGTAAAAATTCTTTGTTTAGCTCTGTACCCCATTTTTAATAGTTATTTGGCTTTCTGGGGTCTAAGGGAAGTGGGAAGGGGTGGATGGGAGAACAGGGGGAGGGAAGAGGGCTTATGGGAAGGGGAAATCATTTGAAATGTAAACAAAAAATATATTGAATAAAAAAAAAAGAAAAAAAAAAGAGATGAACCTGAGGTGTGACAGCCTCTAGATGAACTTTCCTTCAGTCTTTGCTCTACAATTTATCTCCATATTTATTCCTGTGAGTATTCCCCTTCTCAGAAGAAGGTAAGCATCCACACTTTGAAATTCCTTCTTTAGCTTCATGTGGTCTATGAATTGTATATTTTGTATTCATAGCTTTTGGGTTAATATTCACTTATCAGTGAGTGGATACCATGTGTGTTATTTTGTGATTGGTTTAACTCACTCAGGATGATATCTTCTAGTTCCACACATTTGCATAAGAATTTACAGCCCCATGGAAAGAACAAGATTATGGCCACCCAGATGCTCCAGGATTCCCAGGGACTAAACCATCAACCAAGGGGTACAAATGGTTCCAGCCAAAAAATGTGACAGAGGAATGCCTTGTTGGGCATCAGTGGGAGGAGTGGTCCGTGGTCAGGTAAAGACTCAATAGATGCCCCACCAGAGGGAAATCGAGGGGTGGGGGAGGTGGGATTGGGTCCAGTGGAAAGGCTTATACTTAGAAGCAGGGGGTGGGAGGAGGGGTTTGGAGTCTTTGGGGAGGGGGGTAATTGGGAAAGGTTTTACCATTGGCAATGTAAATGAAGATGATATTCAATTAAAAAAAAGAATTTCCTGAGTTCATCTTTTTTAATAGCTGGGTAGTATTACATTGTGTAAATATACCAAATTTTCTGTATCTATTCTGTTGAAGAACATCTGGGTTCCTTCCAGTTTCTGGCTATTATGAATAAGGCTGCTATGAATATAGTGAAGTATGTTTCCTTATTACATGTTAGAGCATCTTCTGGGTATAGATAGTACTATGTCCAATTTTCTGAGGAACTGCCAAACTGATATCCAGTGTGGTTTTTATCAGTTTACAATCCCACCAGCAGTGGAGGAGTGTTCCTCTTTCTCCAAATACTATCCAGCATCCTGTAGCCTGAGTTTTTTTATCTTAGGGGTTCTGACTGGTGTGAAGTGAAATTTCAGAATTGTTTTGATTTGCATTTCTCTGACAACTAAGGATCTTGAATATTTCTTTAGGTGCTTCTTGGCCATTTGATATTTCTCAGTTGAGAATTTTTTTTTTGTTGTTTAGCTCTATACCCCATTTTTAATAGGGTTATTTGATTCTTTGGAGTCTAACTTCTTGAGTTCTTTGTATATATTGAATATTAGCCCTCTATCAGAGGCTAAAGATCTTTTCCCAATCTGTTGCTTGCCTTTCTGTCCTATTGGTAGTGTCCTTTGCCTAACACAATCTTTGCAATTTTATGAGGTCCCATTTTTTGATTATTTATCTTAGAGCATAGGCCATTGATACTCAGTTCAGGAAATTTTCCCCAGTGCCCATGTGTTCCAGGATCTTCCCCACTTTCTCCTCTGTAAGATTCACTGTATGTGCTTTTATGTGAGGGTCCTTGATCCATTTGGATGTGAGATTTGTACAGATAGATAAGAATAAATCGATTTGCATTTTATTGCATGCTGACTGCCATTTGAACAAGCACCATTTGTTAAAAATGCTGTCATTTACCCACTGGATGGTTTTAGCTCCTTTGTTAAGGATCAAGTGACCATAGGTGTGTGAGTTTATTTCTAGATCTTCAATTCTATTCCGTTGATCATCCTGCTTCTCTTTGTACCAATACCATACAGGTTTTTTTTCTTTTTTATCACTATTGCTTTGCTATACAGATTGATATCAGGGGTGGTGATTGCACGAGACATACTTTTATTGTTGATTAGAGTTTTTCCTAAACTGGGGTGGGTTTTTTATTTTGTTGTTGTCATTCCAAATGAATTTTCAAATTGCTCTTTCTAATTCTATGAAGAATTGATTTGGAATTTTGATGGGGATTGCATTGAATATGTAAAATGTATTTAGCATTTTCCATTTTTACTATATTAATCCTGCCAATCCGTAAGCATGGGAGATCTTTCCATCTTCTGCGATCTTCTATTTCTTTCTTCAGTGGCTTGAACTTCTTATCATACAGATCTTTCACTTGCTTGGTTAGAGTCATACAAAGGTAGATAATATTTGTGGCTATTGTGAAGTGTGTCGTTTCCCTAATTTTTTTACTTTCTTAATTTCTTTATTCTTTGAGAAGAGGAAGGCTACTAATTTGTTTGAGTTAATTTTATATCCAACCACTTTGCTGAAGTTGTTTATTGGCTTTAGGACTTCAATGGTGAAATTTTGGGAGTCACTTAGTATACAATCCTATCATCTGCAAATCGTCATATTTTGATTTCTTCCTATCCAATTTTTATCCCTTTGACATCCTTTTATTGTCTAATTATACTAGGGAGATAGTATGAAGCCTTGTATAGTCCCTGGTTTTAGTGGGATTGCTTCAAGTTTCTTTCCATTTAGGTAGATGTTGGCTATGTGTTTGCCACATATTGCTTTTATTAACTACGTTTAGGTATGAGTCCTTAATTCCTGATCATTCTGAGTCTTTTAACATGAATTGATTCTGAATTTTTTCAAAGGCTTTTTCAGCATCTAATGAAATGATAAATTTTCTTTTAATTTGTTTATGTTGTGGATTCTTTTGTTGTATTTCCATATATTGAACCATTTCTGTATCCCTGGGATGAAGCTTACTTGACTATGGTGAATGATCATATTGATGTCCTTGGATTCGGCTGGCAAGAATTTTATTGACAATTTTTTGCATCAGTATTCATAAGGGAAATTAGTCTGAAGTTCTCTTTCTTTGTTTTCTCTTTGTGTAGTTTAGGGATAATTGTGGCTTCATAGAACAAATTGTGTAGTATTCTTTTTGTTTCCATTTTGTGGAATAGTTTGAAGAGTATTGGTATTAGGACTTCTTTGAAGGTCTGATAGAATTCTCCACTAAAGTCCTAGGCCCCCCTTTTTTTGGCTAAGAGACTATTAATACCTGTTTCTATTTCTTTAGGGGTTATGGGACTGCTTAGATGGTTAATCTGATCCTGATTTAACATTGGCCCCTTTTATCTGTCAAGAAAATTGTCCATTTCATCCGAATTTTCCAGTTGTGTTGAGTATAGCATTTTCTATTAGGATTTGATTTTTTTGTATTTCTTCAATTTATGTTCTTATGTCTCCCTTTTCATTTCTGATTTTGCTAATTTGGATAAGGTCTCTGTGCCCTCTGGTAAGTCTGGCTAAGGGTTTTTTGCTCTTGTTGATTTTCTTTAAGAACCAGCTCCTGGTTTGGTTGATTCTTTGTATAGTTCTTTTTGTTTCTACTTGGTTGATTTTAGTACTGTTTGATTATTTCCTGCCATCTACTCCCTTTGGGTGTATTTGCTTCCTTTGGTTCTAGAGCTTTCAGTTATGTTGTTGTAGTGGCTCTTCCTGGTTATCAAAGACTATATCTGGAATGAACTACAATCCAGAATTGGAAGTCACACCTATGATCCTAATCTAGAGGCTCAGAGATACAGGTTTCTGACTTGAATCTTAGCATGGAGATCTTGAAGCCTAGTGGCTATGAATTCCAGAAGATTAAAACAAGGATATCTCTGAGTTCAAGGTCATCTGGAATTAAAGGCTTGCTGGCACACACCTTTAATCTGGGCCACACCCACTGCTGGAGACCTACATAAGGACCTTGGAAGAAGGAAGACTCACTCTTCCTTGCCCTCTTGCCTTGTGGGACTGAGCAACTGCCAGATCCTTGGACTTCCATCTGCAGCTGCTGCTGACTATTGTTGGGGAGTTGGACTACAGACTGTAAGCTAGCAACAAATTCCCTAACTATATAGAGACTATCCATATGTTCTGTCACTCTAGAGAACCGTGACTAATACAGCTGTCGAGTTCCTAGTGTAAGCTCTCTCCAGGTTTTTTTTTTTTTTTTTTTTTTTTTTTGAGGCACTTTGAGCTTTGAGTCTTCTTCTTTCCACTGCTTTCATTGTGTCCCATAAGTTTTTGTATCATGTGTTTTCATTTTCCTTGAATTCTAGTAAGTCTTTAATTTCTTTCTTTATTTCTTTCTTGACTAAGTTATTGAGTAGAAAAATGTTGAGCTTCCATGTGTATTTGTGTTTTCCATTGTTTTTGTTGGAATTTGAGATCAGCCTTAGTCCATGGTGATCTGATAGGGTTCATGGGATTATTTCAATCTTCTGTTAAGGCCTGATTTGTGACCAATTATGGTAAATTTGGGAGAAGGTACCATGAGGTGCTGAGAAGAAAGTACAGTCTTTTGCTTTAAGATGTAATATTCTGTAAATATCTGCTAGATCCATTTGGTCTCAAACTTCTCTTAGTTTCACTGTGTCTCTGTTTAGTTTCTGTTTCCATTCTGTCCATTGCTGAGAGTAGGGTGTTGAAGACTCCCATAATTGTGTGATGTGTACTTTGAGCTTCAGTAAAGTTTTTTTTTTGTTTGTTCGTTTTGTTTTGTTTTTTGAGACAGGGTTTCTCTGTATAGCCCTGGCTGTCCTGGAACTCACTCTGTGGACCAGGCTGGCCTCGAACTCAGAAATCCGCCTGCCTCTGCCTCCCAAATGCTGGGAATAAAGGCCTGTGCTACCACTACCCAGATTTTAGTAAAGTTTCTTTTATGAATGTGGGTGCTCTTGCATTTCAAGCATAGATGTTCAGAATTGAGAGTTCATCTTGATAGATATTTCCTTTGACCAGTATGAAGCATCTTTCCTTATGTTTTTTGATAACTTTTACTTAAAACTCTATTTTATTTGATATTAGAATGGCTACTCCAGCTTGTTTCTTGGGACTATTTGCTTAGAAAATTGTTTTACAACCATTTACTCTGAGGGAGTGTCTGTCTTTGTCACTGAGGTGAGTTTCCTGTATACAGCAAAATGCTTGGTCCTATTTAAGTATACAACATGTTTGTCTATGTCTTTTTGTTGGGAAATTAATTCCACTGATGTTAAGAGTTCTGAAGGAAAAGTGATTGTTACTTCCTCTTATTTTTGTTGTTCAGGATGAAATTATGTTTGTGTGGCTATCTTCTTTTGGTGTGATGAAAGATTACCTTGTTTTTTTCTAGGGTATAATTTCCTTCTTTGTGTTGGCATTTTCCATCTAATATACTTTGTTGAGCTGGATTTATAGAAAGATATTGTGTAAATTTGGTTTTGTCATGGAGTTTCTTGTTTTCTGCATCTACGGTCATTGAGAATTTTGTTGGGTATAGTAGCTTGGGCTAGTATTTATGTTTTCTTATGGTCTGTATGACATCTGCCCTGGACCTTCCAGCTTTCATATTTTCTGTTGAGAATTCTGGTGTAATTCTGGTAGTTCTGCCTTTATATGTTACTTGACGTTTTTCTCTTATTGCTTTTAATATTCTTTCTTTGTTTTGACTATTATGTGTTAGGAGGAATTTCTTCTCTGGTCCAGTATATTTAGAGTTCGGTAGGCTTCTTTTATGTTATGCATATCTCTTTCTTTAGGTTAGGGAAATTTTCTTCTATAATTTTGTTGAGGGCATTTATTGGTCCTTTAATTTGGATATTTTCACTCTCTTCTATACCTATCATCATAAGGTTTGGTCTTCTCATGGAGTACTGTATTTCCTGGAGATTTTGGGTTAGGAGCTTTTTGCCTTTTGCATTTTCTTTGACTGTTGTGTCAATGTTTTCTATGGTATCTTCTGAACCTCAGATTTCCTGTTCTCTTTCTTGTATTCTGTTGGTTATGCTTGCATCCATGATTCCTGATCTCTCTCCTAGGTTTTCTAAGCCTAGGGTTGTCCCCCTTTGTGATTTCTTTATTGTTTCTATTTCCATTTTTAGATCTTTCATGTTTTTTATTCATTTCCTTAAGCTATTTGATTGTGTTTACCTGTACTTCTTTAAGTGATTTTTGTGTTTCCTCTTTAAAGGCTTCTATGTGATTACCTGTGTTCTCCTGTATTATATAAGGGAGTTATTTCTGTCCTCCTTAAAGCCCTCTATCATTATCTTGAGAGCTGATTTTAGATCCAAATCTTGCTTTCCTGCTGTATCCAGGACTTTCTATGATGGGAGAATTGGGTTTTGATGATGCTAAGTTACCTTGATCTCTGTTGCTTATGTTCTTATGTTTGCTTTCTGCTGACTATCTTTAGGGCTACCTGCCCTCAATATATCTGACTAGAGTCTGTCCTTCTTGTGATACTAGCCATGTCAGAACTCCTGAGTCCAGCTGTCTCTATGGTTCTGTGATTCCAGGATCCTGAGATCTTGGGTGTGTCAGAGCTCCTGATCATCAAGCTGCATCTGGGGCCCTGAGATTCTGGTGTGACCAAACTCCTGGGATCCTGGGACTGTTAGGAGTGGAGCTTCCATTGGGTGTTATGGGACTGGATGCAGAGTTGATGTCCAAGGTAAACCAGCCAAGATTGGAAGGTACCAGTGCCACTGATGGGGGTTGGTTCCTGCATCCCTGGATTCCGCTGGTCCCAGTTACACCAGGTGGTTTCAGGACAGATGTTATGTCCTTCTCACCTCTGATCCTATGATCATGGGCATGTTAGAGCCCCTGGAAGTATCACTTCCTTCATGTGGTTGGGGTGGCTCAGGAGGATCTTAATGTACCTATCCATAATGTCCTAGTGGCATTCTATTGTGGAACCTTGAAAGGCAGCCAGTTTTCTAGTTGAGCTAGGTTTAAATCCCAGAGATGCAGCAGATAACTCTGAAAGGGACAGAAGGCATTTGCTATGCTCCTAGACAACATGCTCCTGACAGGGGTACTCAGCTCTCCATAATTCTGTGGCCATCAGTCACATAGCCTCAAGACAGATCTCCATTTTAATTAGGTACTTAAAGGCCAGAAGGGCTTAGGGAATTAAGCTCTCCTTCCCATAAATTCTACCCTGCAAAGGTATTTAACCTCAGGGCTGCCCTGAGAAAGTGGAATATGATTTCATTCATCACAGCTCTCCACCATGACAATAAATGCTTTAAAACCATGGACTGCCTCTTCTCATCAGGATCCACCATCCTGGAGCAATAGAACAGGTCTTACTGTAAAGAGCTGCATTCTCAGACACAGTTTCCATAAAGCCAAGCCACCTGACAAGCAAGCCAACCAGTTGGAACTCTCCTGCTATTTTCCCTTTAGCCCCAGCCTAGAGCCTGCCCTTGGATCCCTACACTATTCTCAGCTCTTGCATCCAGAGGCACCTGTGGTACACAAAATGAGAACCTGTTGTCCTTGGCCTCCATGCAGCCTGGGGACCCACAATCTTGCTCCTGGAAGTTCCCCCCTAGGACCTCAGACTGTGCTTCTCGATCACCGGAGAGGGGTCCTGCAACTTCTCACAGCCCAATGATGGTCTGGAGGCAGTATGGGATGTGTGCAAACTTCCCGAATGTGCATCCATGAGCCACCCTAGACCCGTGGACTGGTTGCAGGTCACCATTTTAACCCACAGTCCATAATGATGGCTTTCATAAATGGGTAGCAGCCACCAGAGACCTTGAACCTGACCCAAGCCCAATATTAGCCCTGACTGCCTCTCTCAATACCCTGTTTTCTGACTGGCAAAGATCCAACAAGACTCTTACAGAGATGTCTGCTTGATTGTTCCTCATGGGTCTTCTGAAAGAAAGGACATCTCCTTAGAGACTGTCCTAATGCTAAGTAAAGAACAAAGTACCAAGATACTGCAGGTCTCAGAACTCTGATGAACCCAGGATGATTTAGACTTCAAAGGGGAGTATTGTCCTCAGCTCTGGCAATAAGAGGGGGCCACTCCAAGCCTGCTGTATATTGTACTCTTCCAAAGTTTCCACATTCACTCATGATGACCTTATATCTAGATGGGATTCCTGTTAAAGGGCTAATAGATATTGGTATGGATGTCACCATTATCAAAATGTGCCCTTGAGGTTATCTCCCTGAAAGCTTAAACCCAGCCACACCTTTACAGGCATTGGAGGCCAGGAAACTACCAGGGCAACAATGTACCCTGAGTGTTGGAACCAGGGCTCTTTCCTCACTGTTCTCACTGACTTCCCTCATACACTTGGTGGCAGGAACATATTACAGGATGTGGATGTCGTCCTTATAATGCACAATAGGGACTCCTTTGATAGCATCATGGAAGATGAACAACTGGGCTTGACAGGCCAGCTAAAAGGGGATCATCCACAATTTGAAGGGCTACTGCCAACTCAGTGCCTCCTTCCATCATTTGACCTGACCCTATATGACTGGCTCAGTTGTTAGATGCCAATCAATATCTGGGTTGATCTTTGGTCAGTGAAAAAACTGGTTGAGAAACAACTTAAATTGGTTGTCTTAGAGACCTCTACCAATAGATATAACACCCCTATCTTTGTTATAAAAATGAAGTCAGGAAAATATAGACTTTTACAAAATCTGAGAGCTATCAATGAACCAATGGAAAAATGGAGACTACTCAGGCAGGACTGTCACATCCTAGTTCCCTCTCACCTTCTTATCACATATTAGTTGTGGATATTAAATACATTTTTTTTCTAAATCCTCCTGGCCCTACAGGATAGATGCTACTTTTCCTTTACAGTGTTAGAACCTAATACATAAAAACCAGCTAAGAGATATAAATAGACAGTCCTCCCACAGGAAATGGAACACAGTCCGACCACCTGCTAGCTTTATGTGGCTGAGGCACTGCAATTCCCATTATATTAAGGGAACATGACCCAACAAATTCTTAAACTGTTCAGTCCTCCATAGAAAGAGTATACCCAAGCTCAATGAGACCATGGTATCTATTCTTCGTTTTGATAGGGAATTCATGGAAAAAGTTTGGAACAACATAAATTTTTTTGACCTCTTTTGGATAGTGTCTTATGCTATAGTGGGCATCACCACCACCACCACTGCCACCACAACCACCACCACCATCCTCCTCCTCATCATCATCATTATCATCATCATCATCATCATCCTATTGCTTGTCTTGTACAGCACATTTCCAGGCTATGTTCTTTCAACAAATCTACATTTTAAGTACTCATGTTTCTTGAGCATCCAGACCTAAGCCCGCACAGAGAGGTGATTAGAACTTGGCTCCCAATTCCTGAGGTCTCTATTTAGGTTCTCTTCCTACAAACTGATAGGCCCACCACTGTGACTGCTGTTTTAGGGCTGGTAGTAGTAAGAACCTGCTTGTCAAAGTGGGGTCAACAAAGTCAGAACAAAGAATTTCAACTCCCACTGGGCTATGAAAAATACAAACAAAAGGGTGGAAATATAGGAGGAGTTTAGCCAAGTATGCCCAGCCACAATGGTGGCGAATGCACTGCTGATACTTCCTCCCTGAGCCAACCTAGAATCTGTCACCAAGGCTAGAGATCACTGACTAGAGATTGCTGATGCTGGACCAGGAAATGGAGGAGCCATTGGGAAAATGACAGTATCACATCTGGCTATTAGAGAGCCAGTGATGTTCTGGGAGCAGGGTATAAAGGTGGGCCCAGTTCCCGCGATAATCTGACTACTTTTGCCACTTCCCAATTCCGGGAGTCAGTGTAGTTGACTCTACACCTTATTACCTGCCCACCTCTGCCCACAAGCAACTTTTTGTTTTATGTGTTTGTTTAACTTTATTTTTTTTATTCGATATATTTTTTATTTACATTTCAAATGATTTCCCCTTAACTTTATTTTTATTTATTATTTTATTTATTTACATTTCAAATGTTATCCCTCTTCCCAGTTTTCCATACTTAGACCCCAACCCATCTCCTCTCCTGCTTCTATGAGAGTGCAGCCCCACCTACCCACTCACTCCCAAGGTCTAGATTAGAGCTGCAAGCAACAATTCTCCAGAAATATGAAAGAGAATGTATGAAATCCCATCTCTAGAAATGAAAGAGACTTTCACCAACAGAATTTCAAAAATATGTCTGCGTAAGCAAAACTCAACCAAGGACAATTCCAATAGAACATACTAAAGTAGAAGTGAGAAATGTCATTGAGACCCACTTCTAGAAAATAACTACAGGTAACTGAGCAGTATTGTGAACTGAAGAACTAGTTGATTATCTAACACCAAGGAATATCTCTGAAATTATATACAAATACAGTGAATGGATTCAGAAATGTGTGTGTGCACACACACATACACACACATTATATATATATATATATATATATATATATATATATATATATATATATATATATATAATACTATATATACTATATCAAAGAAAATGTGGCCATGAACTTGAAATAGAGTAAGAGTACCATAGAGGAGATGAAGGAAGGAAAGTGAAGGAAGGATTTTATTACAAATCCTATCACTGCTTGCATTATATGGGAAGACTGAGGTAAGCATGAGTACATGTAGATAGTGTCAAATTTTCAAGATGTAAAATAAAAAGAGAGCTCCAATTATCCCATCACAATACTGTAGGAAATTTGAAGGCCAGAGGCTCCTTCTCTCGATACTACTTTCCTAAGCTCATTAGTGTTGATATTGAGACTGATGTAAGAGCCACCATACTAATGCAGAAAATGGTGTCAGTAGTAGATATGAATGGGTTATGATGTTGACATAATACCTTGGGTTCTGAATTTTACTGTTTAATAAAAATAATTTAATAAGAATAATAATTTTAACAGGAACATCAAATGGGATATATCTGTTCATAAATTTGTAAGTAGCCATAGGTAAACCTGTAAAGAAGGCAGATATGGCATGTGATATATTCAAGCCACGATGTATACACTGTTCAGTTCAGTGAACAGTAGGTACATAAAGCCACTCTCATCCTACATAAATAACATGTACTTCTTAGGTAATGAATTATAAGCTGTAGATATAAATTGGTTTTCTTAATACGTTGTTGTGAAGGGGAAAAATGAGAAAAATAGAACAATATGGTGTATCAAAAAGAGTTAAATGCACTATATTATAATGAATTATAATGAGTTATATTCACATTAACATACCCATGAAATCAATCTCTCAAACTGTGCTATTTTTATGATCTCTTTTTGTGTGTTGTCTCTGTCTCTTTTTCTCTCTGTCCCTCTTTCTCTGTTTTTCTGTCTCTCTGTCTTTTCTCCATGTCTCTTTCTTTATGTATTTATGTATATATCTGTCTTTTTCATTTTGGTCTCTAACTTTTTATATATTTATACATTCATATGCATTTATCTTCATGAACATGATGAATAAATTATATTAAATAAAGTTATTGCCATATTTTAGTGAGATAAGATGCGGGACTGTGTTTATCTGACAGTTTCAACTGAAAATAATTACTTAATGCCATAGCTTCAGGAAAAATAAGAATCATTGCTTAATGCTAATAATTGAAATATTGACACTGTATACTTCTTAATTTCACATTAATACAAAAATATTTAGAACTCTAGATTTGAAAACACACAAATACTGTTTTATCATCATAGAGTGAAAATGTGTTAGAGTGTTTCAAGTCTCTACATCATGGAAAACCAGATCGTCTAGTAAATGTGAAAGTATGTTACCCATAGTATCTTTGACTATTCTGAAGAATAAGTATCCTCAGTATATCAGAGGCTTAAAGTTTCAAAAGCCTATGTTCATAAAAATATAATCTCTTTCCTGTATGACCCACTTTGAGTAAATAAAAGAAGTCAAACTAAAAGTGGTCTAGATAGGCTTCCTGATTGACTAAGTCTCATAGTGCCCTAGGATTGCATTAAGCTGGAAGACTGCTATCATCAAAAGGATTACTATCTGTGGATCCTGAACACAATGCTGCAATAGCCATATACTGTACATTTATTAGTACAATAGTGGCCTGACTGATATCAGGGAAATTGTTCTGATTAGAATTGGGTTTGCTCCATAGGAGGACATTCACTATTTCTACTCAGTAAAATGTCTGACTGGGGCAGTTACATTCTCTAGTAAGAACAATAATGTTGTTACTTTGATAAATCAACATTGTATGTCTATCAAATTGCCTTAAAATATGTATGTCTATGCCAATTTTCAGCATTGGTCAGCGATGTTTCTCTTTCATAGCAGCCAATGGTGATAATGACTTATAACTGGTCCCAGTGTTAGGAATACATTTTTGTTTAATTCTTAGTCACAATGCAACATCTCTATCATTAACTCCAGAGCTTATAATATATCAGAAAAGAAGTGGCAGAAAGAATTTATGATCAGGGCACTAGAGAGAATACCAATACTTTTCCTGGACACAAGTTGAATTCATAGGACACACATGGCCATCAACAACCATCTATACTTCTAATCCTGGGAGATTTGACACCTTCTTTGGACTTCCAAGGGGCAACAAACATGCATGTAGTGAAAAGAAATACATTTCTGCAAAATAATCAAGCACATAAAAGATGTAAATCTAAAGAAAATATCAAAATATAAATGAATGAGAATAAGATCCAAATGAAGTAGATCAGGAACCTGAAGGTACTACAAAATACTTGTATCTGGATAGGACTTGACTTTTTCACTATTTGAGCACATTGATGATGTGATCACCTACAGAAGATCTTCCCAAGACAGAGCCCATGGAACTGAGTCTTGGAGATGCATGGGTCTCATACAGTTTTACCTCTCTTGGGAATTTATATGCTCTTAATAGTTGATGAGGGAAGGATTGTTCATCAGCTTTGTAAGTAACACTAAAGAAACTTATTGGAAGGAAAACTGATTTCTACTTGGGGAATTCTGCCATTCCTCATTCATTCATCTAGGTTTCAAATTTTAGACTATAGAAATTTTGGTCCAAAAAGACAGAGGTGGGTAGCACTGGTTGTCTTTACTGAGAGTAAATCAGAAATTGTTTCTACAAAACTCTCAGCCCCTACCTTACACTAAGAGGTAAGAGAGTAGAAAAACAAATGTGAATTGTCACTATGTCCAACAAACATTGTGAAGTATGGGAATTTATGTTTTTTAAGTACAGAGAATAATAGACACAGATCAAATCTTAAGTCCTACACATCATTTTCCAGGGTCCAGACCAGTGAGTTTGTCTGAAACACCCTCCCTGAACTCTTATCGAATCCCCAGACCTAGCTCAAATCCCACTTTAAAGACTGAGCCAAGGCAACTTTCTAGGTGCTTCTGCCTCTACAATAAGCAACATCTAGCATTATGGTATCATATCTGCCCCTCCACACACCCTTTTCTGATACATCTAATATCTCAACCCAGCCAGACCTGCTTCAAAACTAGAGGCTGCACAATAGCCCAGTTTCCTCTGTTTACTAGATTTTATTCCACGTAAACCATATCCAAATATAAGCCCTAAAGCACCCATGCATAGCTACATTTGACATAGAACTAAAAAAATTTACATATCCAGATTTTATAAAAACAAACAAACATGGAAACACTACTAAAAATCAAGCAAGCATAAAACCTACCAGCCCTGTAGCAATGTTTGCCAATGAAATTTTCTTAAACTCTAGGAAACATTGTTCTTATAAATAATGAAATAATTTTTATTACATTATTTTATCTATTGACATTCCAAATGTTACCACCTTCAAATTCCCCCTCCCACTGAGGCCAGACAAGGCAGTCCTCTTCTACATATGTACTTGGGGATCACAGATAAGCCCATGTATGCTCTACAATGTATGGCTTAGCCTCTGGGAGCTATGAGGGGCCAGGCTAGTTGATAATGTTGTTCTTCATATGAGGTTGCCATCACCTTCAGGCCCTTCAATTCTTCTCCTAACTCTTCCATAGAAAAGAAGTCTCCTACTTCAGACCAATGATCTCAGTCAGCTGCTGGTAGAGCCTCTTAGAGGATAGCCACACTAGGCTCCTGTGATGCATGCCCTTTTCTGTCTGGGTTACCTTTTTCAGGATGATAGTATCTAGTACCATTCATTTACCTGTAAAATTCATGATGTCCTGATTTTTAATAGCTGAATAGTATTCCATTGTGTAAATGAACAACATTTTACGCATCCAGTACTCAGTTAAGTGACATCTGGGTTGTTTCCAGCTTCTGGTTATTATAAATAAAGCTACGATGAACATAGTAGAACACATGCTCTTGTTGTGTGGCAGATGCCTAGGAGTGGCTCTTCAAGTAGAACTATTTCCAGTTTTCTGAGGAACAACCAGTTTAATCTCCTGTGTTGCTATACCTGTTTACAATCCCACCAGCAATGGAGAAGTGTTCCTCTTTCTCTGAAGCATGTGACATCACTTGAGCTATTGAATTTACCCATTTGAGGTGGAACTCAGGGTCATTTTGATTTGGGTTTCCCTGATGACAAAGGAGGAACAAACTCAAAGAAAAAAAAATCCCATGATCATCTCATTAGATGCTGAAAAACCCTTTGACAAAAGACAGCACATCCCTTGCTAAAATCTTGGAGAGATGAAGAATTCATTTCACATACCTAAGTGTACCTAAATATAGTAAGAGCAATATACAGCAGACCAATAGCCAACATCAAGTTAAGTTGAGAGACTCCCAAATTAAATGAAGCAGTCCCACTAAAATCACAAACAAGTCAAGGTTGCCCACTCTCTCCCTATCTATACACAATAGTAGAAAAATACAATTTTAAGAACCAGTAATAAAGTTCACTGAAAATTTTAAGGAATGTATTCAAGTAAAAAAATTCTCGGATTCGGTTGGCAAGAATTTTATTGAGTATTTTTGCATCGATGTTCATAAGGGAAATTGGTCTGAAGTTCTCTTTCTTTGTTGGATCTTTGTGTGGCTTTGGTATCAGCGTAATTGTGGCTTCGTAGAAGGAATTGGGTAGTGTTCCTTCTGTTTCTATTTTGTGGAATAGTTTGAAGAGTATTGGTGTTAACTCTTCTTTGAAGGTCTGAAAGAATTCTGCATTGAAACCATCTGGTCCTGTGCTTTTTTTGGTTGGAAGACTTTCTATGACTCCTTCTATTTCTTTAGGCGTTATGGGACTGTTTAGATGATCTATTTGGTCCTGATTTAATTTTGGTATTTGGTATCTGTCAAGGAAATTGTCCATTTCCTCCAGATTCTCCAGTTGTGTTGAGTACAGGCTCTTGTAGTAGGACCTGATGATTTTTTGTATTTCCTCAGTTTCCGTTGTTATATCTTCCTTTTCATTTCTAAGTTTGTTAATTTGGATACTTTCTCTGTGCCCTTTGGTCAGTCTGGCTAAGGGTTTATCTATCTTGCTGATTTTCTCAAAGAACCAGCTCCTGGATTCGTTAATTCTTTGTACGGCTCGCTTTGTTTCCAATTGATTGATTTCAGCCCTGAGTTTGATGATTTGCTGCCTTCTACTCCTCCTGGGTGAATTGGCTTCTTTTTGTTCCAGGACTTTCAGGTGTGTCATTAAGCTGCTAGTGTATGCTCTCTCCATTTTCTTTTTGGAGGCACTCAGGGCTATGAGTTTACCTCTTAGCACTGCTTTCATTGTGTCCCAAAGATTTGGGTATGTTGTGCCTTGATTTTCATTAAATTCTAAAAAGTCTCTGATTTCTTTCTTTATTTCTTCTTTGGTCAAGGTGTCATTGAGTAGAGTATTATTCAGCCTCCATGTGTATGTGGGCTTTCTGTTGTTTTTGTTGCTATTGAAAATCACTCTTACACAATAGTGATCTGATAGGAGGCATGGGATTAGTTCGATCATCTTATATTTGTTGAGGTCTGCCTTGTGTCCAATTATATGGTCGATTTTGGAGAAGGTACCATGAGGTGCTGAGAAAAAGGTATATTCTTTTGCTTTAGGGTGAAATGTTCTATAAATATCAGTCAAATCCAATTGGTCCAAAGCTTCAATTAGTTTTACTGTGTCTCTGTTTAGTTTCTGTTTTCCCGATCGGTCCATTGAGGAAAGTGGAGTGTTGAAGTCCCCCACAATTATTGTGTTAGGTGCAATGTGTGCTTTGAGCTTTAGTAAAGTTTCTTTTACGAATGAGGGTGCCTTTGCATTTGGCGCATAGATGTTCAGAATTGAAAGTTCTTCTTGGTGGATTTTTCCTTTGACCAGCAAGAAGTGTCCTTCTGTGTCTCTTTTGATGACTTTAGGTTGAAAGTCAATTTTATCTGATATTAGAATGGCTACTCCTGCTCGTTTCCTGTGACCATTGGCTTGTAAGATTGTCTTCCAGCCTGTTACTCTAAGGTAGCTTTTATCTTTGACACTGAGGTGTGTCTCCTGTATACAGCAAATTGTAGGGTCCTGTTTCCTTATCCAGTCTGTTAGTCTATGTCTTTTTATTGGGGAATTGAGACCACTGATGTTAAGAGATATTAGGGAATAGTGATTATTACTTCCTGTCATTTTTGATGTTCTTTTTATATTTGAGTGGTTATCTTCTTTTGGGTTTGATGAAGTAAGGTAACTATCTTGCTTTTTCCAGGGTGTAGTTTCCCTCCTTGTATTGGAGTTTTCCTCCTATTATTCTTTGTAGAGCTGGGTTTGTGGAAAGATATTGTGTAAATTTGGTTTTGTCATGGAATATCTTGGCTTCTCCATCTATGGTGAATGAGAGTTTTGCTGGGTATAGTAGTCTTGGCTGACATTTGTGTTCTCTTAGAGTCTGCATGAGATCTGCCCAGGATCTTCTAGCTTTCATGGTCTCTGGTGAGAAGTCTGGTGTGATTCTGATAGGTCTTCCTTTATATGTTACTTGGCCTTTCTCTCTTACTGCCTTTAATATTCTTTCTTTGTTTAGTGCATTTGGGGTTTTGATTATTATGTGACGGGAGGTATTTCTGCTCAGGTCCAGTCTGTTTGGAGTTCTGTAGGCTTCTTGTATATCCATAGGCATCTCTCTCAAACGATCATTCACCATGATCAAGTAGGCTTTATCCCGGGAATGCAGGGCTGGTTTAATATACGGAAATCCATCAATGCAATCCACTACATAAACAAACTCAAAGAAAAAAACCACATGGTCATTTCATTGGATGCTGAAAAAGCATTTGACAAAATTCAGCATCCTTTCATGCTTAAAGTCTTGGAAAGAACGGGAATTCAAGGCCCATACCTAAACATAGTAAAAGCAATATACAGCAAACCGGTAGCCAGCATCAAACTAAATGGAGAGAAACTTGAAGCAATCCCACTAAAATCAGGGACTAGACAGGGCTGCCCCCTCTCTCCTTATCTTTTCAATATTGTACTTGAGGTACTAGCTCAGGCAATTCGACAACATAAGGAGGTCAAAGGGATACAAATTGGAAAGGAAGAAGTCAAACTATCATTATTTGCAGATGACATGATAGTCTACCTAAGTGACCCAATAAACTCCACTAGAGAACTCCTACAGCTGATAAACAACTTCAGCAAAGTGGCAGGTTATAAAGTCAACTCAAGCAAATCAGTGGCCTTCCTATACTCAAAGGATAACCAGGCTGAGAAAGAAATTAGGGAAATGACCCCCTTCACAATAGCCACAAAGAGTATAAAGTATCTTGGGGTGACTCTTACCAAACATGTGAAAGATCTTTACGACAAGAACTTCAAGACTCTGAAGAAGGAAATGGAAGAAGACCTCAAAAAATGGGAAAACCTCCCATGCTCATGGATCGGCAGAATCAATATAGTTAAAATGGCCATTTTGCCAAAAGCAATATACAGATTCAATGCAATACCCATCAAAATCCCAACTCAATTCTTCACAGAGTTAGAAAAAGCAATTAACAAATTCATCTGGAATAACAAAAAACCCAGGATAGCTAAAACTATTCTCAGCAACAAAAGAAATTCTGGGGGAATCAGTATCCCTGACCTCAAGCCATACTACAGAGCAATAGTGTTAAAAACTGCATGGTATTGGTACAGTGACAGGCAGGCAGATCAATGGAACAGGATTGAAGATCCAGAAATGAACCCACACACCTATGGCCACTTGATCCTCAACAAATGGGCTGAAAACATCCAATGGAAAAAAAGATAGCCTTTTCAACAAATGGTGCTGGTTCAACTGGAGGTCAGCATGCTGAAGAATGTGAATTGATCCATCTTCATTGCCTTATACTAAGCTCAGATCCAAATGGATCAAGGACCTCCACATAAAGCCAGACACTCTGAAGCTAATAGAAAGAAACTGGGGAAGACCCTTGAGGCCATTGGTACAGGGAGAAAATTTCTGAACAGAACACCAATAGCGTATGCTCTAAGATCAAGAATTGACAAATGGGACCTCATAAAATTACAAAGTTTCTGTACAGCAAAGGACACCATCAACAGGACAAATCGACAACCAACAAATTGGGAAAAGATCTTCACCAATCCTACATCAGATAGAGGGCTAATATCCAATATATATAAAGAACTTAAGAAGTTAGACTCCAGAAAACCAAACAACCCTATTAAAAAATGGGGTACAGAGTTAAACAGGGAATTCTCACCTGAAGAACTTCGGATGGCGGAGAAACATCTTAAAAAATGCTCAACTTCATTAGTCATTAGGGAAATGCAAATCAAAACAACCCTGAGATTTCACCTTACACCAGTCAGAATGGCTAAGATTAAAAATTCAGGAGACAGCAGGTGTTGGAGAGGATGTGGAGAAAGAGGAACACTCCTCCACTGCTGGTGGGGTTGCAAATTGGTACAACCACTCTGGAAATCGGTCTGGCGGTTCCTCCGAAAACTGGGCACCTCACTTCTAGAAGATCCTGCTATACCACTCCTGGGCATATACCCAGAGGATTCCCCACCATGTAATAAGGATACATGCTCTACTATGTTCATAGCAGCCCTATTTATAATTGCCAGATGCTGGAAAGAACCCAGGTATCCCTCAACAGAAAAGTGGATGCAAAAAATGGTATATCTACACAATGGAGTACTATTCAGCCATTAGAAACAATGAATTCATGAAATTCTTAGCTAGAAAACATCATACTAAGTGAGGTAACCCAGACTCAAAAGGTGACTCATGGTATGCACTCACTAATAAGTGGATATTAACCTAGAAAATTGGAATACCCCAAACATAATCCATACGTCAAATGAGGTACAAGAAGAAAGGAGGAGTGGCCCCTTGTTCTAGAAAGACTCAGTGAAGAAGTATAGGGCAAAACCAGAACGGGGAAGTGGGAAGGGGTGGGTGGGAGGACAGGGGGAGAAAGGGGGGCTTATGGGACTTTCAGGGAGTGGGGGGCTAGAAAAGGGGAAATCATTTGAAATGTAAATAAAAAATATATCGTATAAAAAAAAGACAAAAAAAATCCTCAGTAAAATTAAAGAAAACTTTCTGAAAAACCAGCAGATAATTTCCAGCATGGTTGTATATGTTTAGAAGGGAGGAGAGTTCACCTTCTCCATATCCTCACCAGCAAGTGTTGTCCCTTGAGCTTTTGATCTCAGTTATTCTGATTGGTATAAGGTATCTCAGGATGGTATTTGTTCGCATTTCCCTGATGACTAAGGTAATTGAGTCATTTTTTTTCTTGAATATAATCTTCATTTACATTTTAAAGTCTAAATCCTTTCCTGGTTTCTTCTCTTCCCCCCAAAAAACTCTCAACCCCTCCTCCCACCCCCTGCCTCCAATTATATGCCACTCCCCTCTCCCAATTTCCCTTTGTTAGGGCATCCATTGAGCCTTCATAGGACCAAGGACCTCTCCTCTCACTGATGCTCAACAAGGCATTCTTCTGCCACATTTTTGGCTGGAACCATGTGTACACCTTGGTTGATGGTTTAGTTCCAGGGAGTCCTGGGGCTTCTGGGTGGCCAATATCATTGTTCTTCCCATGGGGCTGTAAACCCCTTCAGCTCCTCCAGTCTGCCCTCCAATTCCTCCACTGGGGACCCCATGCCCAGTCCAGTGGTTGGCTGCTAGCATCTGCCTCTGTATGTGTAAGGCTCTGGCAGGGCCCCTCTGGAGACAACCATAACAGGCTGCTTTTGGTATACACTTCTTGTCTTCCATAATAGTGTCAGGGTTTGGTGACTGTTTATAGGATGAATCCCCAGGCAGTGCAGTCTCTAGGTGGCCTTTCCTTCAGTCTCTGCTCCTCACTTTATCTCCATTATTGCTTCTGTGAATATTTTGTTCCCTTTCTCAGAGGAATCAAAGCACCCCCACTTTGGTCCTCCTTCTTCTTGAGCTTCCTGTGGTCTGTGAATTGTAACTTGTTTATTTTGAGCTTTTGGGCTAGCATCTACTTATCAATGAGTGCATATCATGTGTGTTATTTTATGATTGGGTTACCTCAATCAGGATGATGCTTTCTAGTTCCTTTTCTTTGCCTAATAATTTCATGAATTTGTAGTTTTTAGTAGCTGAAAAGTACTCCATTGTGTATATACCACAATTTCTGTAACCATTCCTCTATGTTCTTTCCAGCTTCTGGCTACTATAAATAAGACAGCTATGAACATAGTGAGTGGGGCATGTGTCCTTATTACATGTTGGAGCATCATCTGGGTATATCCCCAGGAATGGAGTAGCTGGGCCCTCAGGTAGTACTATGTCCAAATTTCTGAGAAACTACCAAACTGGATTCATTTCTGGGTCCTTAGTTTTAATCCATTGATCTATCTGCCTGTCTCTGTACCAATACCAAACAGGGTATATGATGATTGTTTTGTAATACAGCTGTGGGTCAAGGATGGTGATTCTGCTAGAAGTTCTTTTATTGTTGAGAATAATTTTCCCTATCCTGGGTTTCTGTTTATTCCAAATGAATTTGAGAATTGTTCTTTCTAACTCTATGAAGAATTGAGTTGGAATTTTGATGGGGATTATATTGAATCTGTATAAGTATGGGAGATCTTTCCATCTGCTGATATCTTCTTTGATTTTTTTTTTTTTCTTCTTTTAAGTTCTTATCATACAGATCTTTCCTTTGCTTTGTTAGAGTCACACCAAGGTATTTTATTTTATTTGTGACTATTGTGAAGGTATTTTTTCCCTAATTTCTTTCTCAGCCTGTTTATCCTTTGAGTAGGGGAAGGCTACTGATTTGTTTCATTTTATATCTAGCCAGTTGCTTGAAGTTGTTTTTCAGCTGTAGGAGTTCTCTGGTGGAATTTTTGGGAACACTTAAATATACTGTCATATCTTCTGCAAATTATGATTCTTCTTTCCAATTTGTATCCCTTTTACCTCTTTTTGTTCTCTAATTGCTCTGACTAAGACTTTTTTTTTATTATTCGATATAATTTATTTACATTTCAAATGATTTCCCCTTTTCTAGCCCCCCCACTCCCCGAAAGTCTCACAAGCTCCCTTCTCTTCCCCTGTCCTCCCACCCACCCCATCCCACTTCCCCGTTCTGGTTTTGCTGAATACTGTTTCACTGACTGACTAAGACTTTTAATGCTATATTGAGTAATTAGGACACAATAAGCTGCCTTGTCTAGTACCTGATGTCAGTGGGATTGCTTTAATTTTCTCTCCATTTAGTTTGATGTTGTCTACTGGTTTATTGCATATTGCTTTTACTATGTTTAGGTATGGGCCTTGTATTCCTGATCTTTCCAAGATTTTTACAATGATTGGGTATTGAATTCTGTGAAATGCTTTCTCAGCATCGAATGAGATAATCATGTGGCTATTTCTTTGACTTTGATTACATAATGAATTACATTTATGGATTTCAAATATTGAAACATCCCTATATCACTAGGATGAAGCCTACTTGATCTTGGTGAATGATTGTTTTGATGTATTTTTGTATTTAGTTTGTAAGAATTTTATTGAGTATTTTGCATGGATGCCCATAAGGAAAATTTGCATGAAGTTCTCTTTCTTTGTTAGATCTTTGTGTGGTTTAGGTACTAGCATAACTGTGGCTTCATAGAACAAATTGGGTAGTGTTCCTTCTGTTTCTATTCGTGGAATACTTTAAAGAGTCTTGGTACTAGGTGTTCCTTGAAGGCCTGATAGAATTCTGCACTAAATTTATCTGGTCTGTTTTTTTGTTGTTGTTGTTTTGTTTTTTGTTTTTGGTAGAGTTTTAATAACCACTGCTATTTCTCTAGGGTTTATGGGGACTGTTTAGTTTATCTGATCCTGATTTAATATTGGCTCCTGGTATTAGTCCAGAAAAATTGTCTATTTTATCCATATTTTCCAGTTTTGTTGAGTATAGGCTTTTGTACTAGGATCTAATGATATTTTAATTTCCTCAGTTTCTGTTTTTATGTCTCTCTTTTAATTTCTCTTTTTATTAATTTGGATATTGTGTACATGACCTCTGGTTAGTCTGAATAAGGATTTAATCAATGTTGTTGATTTTCTCAAAGAACCAGTTCCTGGTCTTATTGATTCTTTCTGTTTTTACTTGTTTGATTTAGGCCCTGAGATTGATTATTTACTGTCTTCTACTTCTTTTGGGTGTGTTTGCTTCTTTTTGTTCTAAAGGTTTGAGGTGTGCTATCAAACTGCTATGGTTTACTCTCTCCAGTTTCTTTTTCCAGTCACTCAGAGCTATGAGTTTTCCTCTCAGGACTGCTTTCAATGTGTCCTATAAGGTTTGGGTATGATATGCCTTCATTTTTATTAATTTTTAAAATGTTTTTAATTTTTTTCATTATTTCTTTCTTGACTAAGTTATCATTGATAGGCCAAGTAGAGCACTGTTCAGCATCCATGTATGTGGGGTTTCCACTGATTTTGTTGTTATTGAAGTCCAACCTTAGTTCTTGGTGATCTGATAGGATGCAAGGGATTGCTTCAATCTTATATGTATTGAGTCCTGTTTTGTAACCAATTTTGTGGTCAACTTTGGAGAAGGTACCATGAGGTGCTGAGATGGTATATTCTATTGTTTTAGGGTGAAATGTTCTATAGATATCCATGATTCTCTAATTTCTGTTTCCATGGTCTTTCCATTGCTGAGAGTGGGGTGTTGAAGTCTTCCACTATTTTTAGTGTGAGGTACAATATGTGATTTGAGCTTTAGTAAAGTTTCTTCTATAAATATGGTTGCCCTTGCTTTTGAAGCATAGATGTTCACAATTGAATGTTCATCTTGGTAGATTTTTCCTTTGACCAGTATCATTTTTGATAACTTTTGGTTGAAAGTCGATTTTATTCAATATTAGAGTGGCTACTCCTGCTTGCTTCTTGGGACCATTTTCTTGGAAATTGTTATTCCAGCCTTTTTATTCTGAGCTAGTGTCTGTCTTTGTCATTAAGATGTATTTTCCGTATGCAGCAAAATGCTTGGTCCTGTTTACATATCCAGCATGTTGATCTATGTCTTTTTATTGGGTAACTGATTCTATTGATGTTAGGAGATATTAAGGAAAAGTGATTGTTGCTTTCTGTTATTTTTGTTGTTAGAAGTTGAATTATGTTTGTGTGGCTATCTTCTTTTAGGTTTGTTGAAAGAAGATTGCTTTAGTGCTTTCTCTAGGGTATAATTTCCCTACTTGTGTTGGGATTTTCCATTGGTTATCCTTTGTAGGGCTGTATTTGTGGAAAGATATTGTGTAAATTTGGTTTTATCTTGGAATGTCTTATTTTCTTCATCTATGGTAATTAAGATTTTTGATGTGTTTATCAGCCTGCTCTGCCATCTGTGTTCTCTTTGGGTCTATAGGACGTCTTCCTAGGATTTTTTGTCATTTAGAGTCACTGATGAGAAGTCTAGTTTAATTCTGATAGGTTTGCTTTTATATGTTCATTGATCTTTTTCCCTTACTGCTTTTAATATTCGTTCTTTGTTTTGTGCATTTGCTGTTTGGATTATCCTTTGAAGGTAGGAAGTTCTTTTCTGGTCCAGTCTATTTGGAGTTCTGTAGGTTTCTCGTATATTCATGGACATCTCTTTATTTATGTTATATAGTTTTCTTCTATAATTGTGTTGAACATATTTACTTGCTGTTTAATTTGGGAATCATCACTCTCTTGTATACTTATTTTAATTAGGTGTTTTCTTCTCATTGTGTCCTTGATTTCCTGGATTTTTGGGATTAGGAACTTTTTGCTGTTCGCAATTTTTTGACTGTTGTTTCAATGTTTTCTGCGGTATCTTCTGCACATGAGATTTTCTCTTCTATCGCTTGTATTCTGTTGGTGATGCTTGAGTCTATGACTCCTGATCTCTTCCCTAGATTTGCTATCTATAGGACTGCCACCCTTTGTGATTTCTTTATTGTTTCTATTTCCATTGTTAGATCCTGGATTTTTTTCATTTCCTTCATCTGTTTGGTTGTGTTTTCCTGTAATTCATTAAGGGTTTTTTGTGTTTCCTAGGTAAGGGTTTCTGCCTGTTTATCTGTGTACTCTTATTTTTCCTTAATAGAGTTATTCATGTCTTTCTTAAAGTCATTTATCATCATCATGAGAAGTGATTGTAAATTCTAATCTTGCTTTTTCTGGTGTGATAGGGTATCTAGAACTTGGTATGGTGGGAAAAATGGGTTTTGAAGATGCCACATAACCTCGTTTTCTGTTGCTTATATTCTTGTGCTCACTATTCACCATCTGGTTATGTTTAATGCTACCTGCTCTTTCTGTCTCTGACTGGACCGTGTCCCTCCTTTGATCCTGGTTGTGTCAGATCTCCTCATAGTCCATCTGTCTCTGTGATCCTGTGCCTCTGGGATCTTATTGTCCTGAGATCTTGTGTGTATCAGAACTCCTTGGAGTCAAGTCACTTCTAGGATCCTGAAATCCTGGTGTGAGCAAGCTCCTGAGATCCTGTGTTTCTGGGTGTTTGTTAGAACAACTGGGATTTAAACTTCCTCTGGGTGTTGTGAGATTGAATGTTTATCCAGCATCCAAGATCTGTTCAGATCACAGGCTCAGATTGGAAGAACCTGTGCCATTGGCCCTGGATCTCTGGGGTCACAGTTATTCCTGGTGTTTGGTGCAGCTGTTGTGGCTGCCTCACCTGTGATCCTGGGTGTGTTAGAGCACATTGGATTTGAGCTTTCTCTGGGTGTTGTTTCTTTTCTCAAATTCTTAAAACTTCCAAGACCTCCCCAAACTCTGTCTGGCAACCTGGTATTCTAGTGCATAAGCATTTTCATGCTGTGCCTGCTGCCCTGCTGTGGTTCTACTGCCCAAAACCTGAGTGCAACTATAGTGTATGTTCCTGAAGCTTCTGTAGCTGTTCCTTCCTGCTTCCTCAGCCTCTGTTCCTGCAAGGTCCCTCTTGCTTACATATCTGAGGCTCAGACTGTAGTGAAGCTCTTATCTATGTGTCTCCTACCCCAATTATCTTCTTTAAATCATCTTTCAACTTTTCAATTCTCCCATCTCCTTACTCTGCAAACTCCATGCTATCTATTTGTCTATGTATCTATATGTATTTACGTATGTATGTATCTACATATCTATGTATCTATATATATTTATGTATCTATATATATTTATGTATCTATATATATGTATCTATGTGTATCTATGTATCTATATGTATCTATGTATCTATATATGTATGTTTTATGTATGTATGTATTCATCTATCATCTACTTTCTGTCTATCTCTATTTATCTGTTTGTTTATCTCTATCAACTATCTACCTATCTACCTACCTATCTATCTATCATCTATCTCAGTAAAATTAGAAAAGACTTCTCACCCCCACCCCCAAAACACCCTGAAAATCAAAACAGCAAAGGCAACCCAAAAAGACAAAAGATAATTCAGATAGTAATCTCAAGTGTTTAACTGCTCTATAGAGGAATTTTAATCCAGCACCATGGCCGCTCTGGCAAGAGACCACAACCAAAAACCAAGACCTAGCCAGAATAAATACATGCCAAACACCTTTAATACCTCTTGGTGCAATACACCCATCCATGCCTTTAGTACACATATTTAAGGTAAAGTGAGTTTCTAAAATTGAGCAGCCATGTTTGAAAATGACATCTAATTGAGGGACAATATGCCAAATCAGAGAAAGATTTGAAAGAATGAACCCAAGATTGGATATACCCCGTTGCCAGGAGCCAAACCGACCTTACTTTATCTTTAGAGTTCATTTTAAACATAGGCTTGGGTTTTGACTTCTTCTTAGCTACAGATCTTGGAGAGATCAGGTGGTCAATTGTCATTGTGCCCTCCCAGAAGAAGAAAACATCTTACAGTTGCCAGAGATTCACCTTTGCAGAATGCCTGGGCTTTGTGGAAAATCCTACTTGCCTTACTTCTTCCATGCCTGTATAAGTTCCCTGAGAAAATACAGTTTTGGGGGCCTTGAATAAAGTTGGACTTGGCCTTGTCCTGTCTCTCTCCTGTCTCTATTTCTCTGCCCTTCTCTCAAAGGGTCCCCTGTCGAAAACCCCAGCTGGCCTAGATGTCCTTCAACGGAGGAATGGATACAAAAAATGTGGTATATTTACACAATGGAGTACTATTCAGCCATTAGAAACAATGAATTCATGAAATTCTTAGACAAATGGATGGAGCTGGAGAACATCATACTAAGTGAGGAAACCCAGTCTCAAAAGATCAATCATGGTTGTACTCACTGATAAGTGGATATTAGCCTGGAAACTTTGAATACCCAGGACATAATCCACAAATTAAATGATGTCCAAAAAGAATGGAGGAGTGGTCCCTGGTTCTGGAAAGACTCAGTGCAAGAGTAGAGGGGAATTCCAGAACAGGGAAGTGGGAAGGGGTGGATGGAAGAATAGGGGGATGGAAGAGGGCTTATGGGACTTGTGGGGAGTGGGGACCCAAAAAAGGGGAAATCATTTGCAATGTAAATAAAAAAAATAAAATAAAAAGAAAAAAAAAGACAAAAAATGCTCAACTTCATTAGTCATCAGGGAAATGCAAGTCAAAACAACCCTGAGATTTCACCTTACACCAGTCAGAATGGCTAATATTAAAAACTCAGGAGGCAACAGGTGTTGGCGATGATGTGGAGAAAGAGGAAAAAATAGATTATTTAAAACTGAGTTTTGTTCTTCAAAATTATGGGCATGCTCTAATATTACTAAAAGAAACTCAAAAATATTTAAATTGCCAATGTTCCATTAGTTTCAGTTTACAATTCAATCACAAGCTTAAAATTTTATCTCATCCATATTTGTAATTAAAACATATATCAGGCAAGTAAATAAGTTATATCCTAGACGAACTGTCTATCCTCTTTTCCCCATGAGAGGAACTGGCTCACTGACTGCTTCCCCCCTTTTGGTTAATGCACACTCTCACATCAACGATACCTATAGATGTCCACTTTCTCACCAGTCTCACAAAAATAAAATAAAAAGGGAGGAGATGCCAGGAGCCAAATTGACCTTACTTTATGTTTAGAGTTCATTTTAAAGATAGGCTTAGGTTTTGACTTCTCCTCAGCTACAGACCCTGGAGAGATCAGGTGGTCAATGGTCACTGTGCCCTCCCAGAAGAAGAAAACATCTTACAGCTGCCAGAGATCCACCTTGGCAGAATGCCTGGGCTACGTGGAAAATCCCATTTGCCTTACTTCTCCCCTGCATGTATAAGTTCTCTGAGAAAATACAGTTTTGGGGGCCTTGAACAAAGTTGGTCTTGGCCTTGCTCTTCACATCTCCTGTCTCTATTTCTCTGCCCTTCTCTCATAGGGTCCCCTGTCAAAAACCCCCCACTGGCCAGGGCACCCAATTCTCAAAAGAACAACACAGGAAAGTGAAGATATATTAAGCACAGGGGCGAGAGGAGAGAGAGAATCAGAGAGAGAGAGAGAGAGAGAGAGAGAGAGAGAGAGAGAGAGAGAGAGAGAGAGAGAGAGAGTAAAATATAAACAAAATCAAAAACATGGGATCAGTTTTGTTTTGTGTGGGCACATGGAATCTGTGTTTTTCTTTATGGCCCAACTACCTTTGCTCATGTGTCTTGTCTAGAGTATACTTGATATACCCAATGACAATCCATTTGAGAAAAATGGTTCTTCCATTTCCCATAAGAGGCAGTTTTTAGTCAGGGATGTGAGTTTTGGGACCATTTCCCCTTCTCAGTGCTAGGATTTTGGTTTGATCCTTTGCAGGTCTGGTGCATGCTGTCATGGTTTTTGTGAGTTCATATGTGTTTGTGTCATCAGTCCCCTCTGACTCCAACAACCTTTTCATCTCTTGTTCTGCATAGATACTGTGTACTGAGGGGGGAAATTAGATAAAGGCACCTCATTTAAGACTCCATGCTCCAAAGTCTAGCACTCTCTTCACATTTTCAAGTTGTGTAAATCTCTGTATTAATTACAAGGTCTTACAAGTGAAAGTTCTCTTATGAGATTTAAGTGATTTTCTGATCTGTCAATAGAGCAATATGTCATTAGAAGCTATTTTCTTACTGTGGTCTTTTAGTAAAAAAATAAATATGTGAAGTTTTTCCATGAGCTCTACAACTTACCCAACCTTAACCTCTTTAAAATTGGGTTCCAGTATCATGGCGTGAGCTTACACTCAAAGGTTTTGGTTACTCTCATAAAATTTGTGATTTCACAATTATCTCTCACCAGCAGGCCTGCTTTATAGGTCATAGGGTTTGAAGTTAGAAGACAATGATGATTTTTTTCTCTAATACTGAAGAAAGTGCTTTAAGGTGGCATGGACAAGAACACTAGTCAGTTGTGTTGATGCTCGTAGTTTGGCACCAGTTTTATTGTCATGTTCTAAGACTATGTCCAAGAAGGTGTATCTCCAGCCTAGGGCCTTAGCATAAGGTAATGGAGAATAATCAGTAGTCTATGGTTGTGTCTGTGGAAACCTTTCACCAACAGCTCTATTAGATAGAGCCCATTGCTGGCACTGGGACATTTATTTGGTGGATTAAGTTGTCTGTTCCATTTTTCACTATATGGTGACTCCATTTAACTTTATTTCATGCATGTATATGTCTTTGGAGTCTTCTACAGTAATGGATTCCCATATGACTTTTAAAATGACTTTGTGACCTTATATTTACTCCTTTATTTGTCCCTCCCATATCCTGCCCCATGTAATTTTTATACTCTAATTTTCCCTTCGCCTTATATAACACTATTCTTTATTTCCTTTTCCTTGGAAGATTCACTTATCTCCCCTGTTACCTTATTAGCTTTGTAACTTCTGTGGTTACTTGGTTTAACCACATTTAACTTTAAATATTTAAGTTTTAAGATAAACATTCAATATTTTACTTTTTTGGTATGCATTACCACATAAGATGCCTGTGTCTGGTTCTATTCATTTATCTACAGGTTTAGTAATTTTATTTTTCTAAAGACCTTAAGAATATTCCACTGTTTGAATGTCCTATATTTTCATTATCCATTTATCAGTTGATAGACATCTAGGCTATTGTGAATATTTTGCATAATATGAATTATTCGTGTTATTATGAGTATAGCACCAATGAACATGGATGAATAGATCTCTGAATTAAGATACAGAATTCTTAGGTTACATTCCAAGAGTAGTATTGTAGGACCTTGTGGCATATCCTTTTTCAGATATATAAAGTATATCTACACTAATTTCCATAGAAGCTGCAACATTGCTTACTATCACTACTAGTAAATAATTATGTGCTTTTCCACACATCCTCATCAGCATGTGCTATCATTTGTTTTACTGAAGTTGGCTATTCTGACTAGTATAAGATGATATCTAAAAGTAGTTTTAATTTGCATCTACATGATGCCAATGGATATTGAACATTTCTTTGGATGTTTCTCAGCTATATGTTTTTTTTTCTTTTAGAACTTTCTGTTTAGATCTATAATCCAATTTCTAATTAAGTTATTTGTTTTCTTCATAGTCAGTTTTAAATTCATCATGTATTCTAGATATGTAGTCTCTACCAGACATAATTGGTAAAAAAAAATTCCCATTCCAATGTTTCTCAATCTGTGGTGTACTTTGCTATACAGAAGCACTTGAGCTTTGTGAAGTTCCACTTATTATATCTTATTTTTAATGCTTGTATTATCCATGTCCTGTTCAAAAGTATTTTCCTATTGTAAAAATGAGTTCAAGCCTATTCCATAGTTTCCCTTCCAGAAGATTCAGGGTTTCCAGTTTTATGTTGATGTCCTTGGTCCATTTGTAATGTGTTTTGTGCAGGGTGCTAGTTATGGAACAATTTTTACCCTTCCATATGCAGCTACCCAATTTAACCAGAATGATTTGTTGAAGATAGAGTGTTTTATTCAATTGATGATTTTGGGTTCTTTGCCAAAAATCAGATCTGAATTATTTGATGTATCTTCTTTTATGATGATACCATGCTTATTTACTACTATACCTCTATAATACAACTGGAAATTTGGAAGGGCAATACCTGTAAAAGTTCTTTTATTATTCATGAATTTTTAAGCTTCTCTGACTTTTGTGTTTTTATATAAAGTTGAAGATGTTTTCTTTGCATTTTTGCAAAGGGATCATTTTGTAATTTTAATAAGGTTGCCTTGAGTGTATAGATTTCTTTTTGTAGGACTGCCATTTTCCCTACCAATTCATGGTCATGATCATGGGAGTTCTTTCCATTTTCTAGAAGATTTTTGATCAATTTCTTTACTCAGTGACTTGAAGAGTTTCTTGTTTTTGGACAAGTATTTTTCTTATTGAGAAATAATTTTCTTTAGATTTTTTTCATGATCTTTCTATTGTGAAAGATATATTGCTTATTTATTTATTTCTTGGTATGTATGCCATTTGTATATAGGAGAGCTAGAAGTGTGTGTGTGTGTGTAAATATTTATCCTGCTACTTTACTGAAATGTTCATTATCTGTTGAGATTTCATGGTTTTGTAGAGGTGGAATTTTTCTCAGGGTCTCTTTTTTGTATAAAATGATTATATCTGCAAATAAAGGTAGTTTAATTTTCTCCTTCCCTTTTTGTAATTCTTTGCTCCCCTACAGTTATTGCTCTAGCTAAGACTTCTAGTAGTATACTGAACAGATATAAAGTAAGTGAGCATTATTGTATTTAATCCTGTTTGCAGGGGGAGTGCTTCCTCTTATGTGTGATGTTGGTTGTGGCCTTGTTGTAAAATGTCTTTTTATGTTGAACTGTTGAAGTATGTTCTTGTTTGTCTAGTCTTGTCAGTGCTCTTTTGTGAAAGGTCTTTTCTTTTTCTGATGAGATAATCACGTAGTTTTTAGTCTTTAGTCTATTTGGTGTACAGCGGTTGTTTGTATTTTTTTAATTGCAAAGATGTTTTTCTTTCAATATTGATTGTGAGTATAATTTTTTTGATTTTGTTTTAGCATACTAGTCTTATCAGGCTAGAATCTATGTTTTCTGATTTTTTATAGAATATCTATCTGTTAAGGCCTATCTGACTTGTAGAGTCATCATAGAAAAAGTCAAATGTTTTTCTTGTTGTCCTTCTTTTATATGTAACTTGTGCCCCCACTTGCAGTATTTAGTATCATTTATTTGTTATGCACATTTAATATTTTCTATGTGGTATGGGAAGGTCCTTTTCTGGTCTTGTATGTTAATGTTCTCTGTGCCTCTTGTACTTTAACAGCAATTTTATTTTATATAGCGGCATATTTTTATGCCTATGACTTGGATTTGCTCTACTTCTTAAATACCTATTATATACAGATTTGGTCTTATAGTGTTCCCAATTTTCTTTATGATTTGTGCCTAGATAGATTTAGATATATTATTGTTGTTGTTGTTGTTATTATTGTTATTATTTAATCTATGCTTGTTTGTTTGTTTGTTTTACATTCCAGATTTTATTCCCATCCCAGTCCACCCTCTGACTATTTCCCATTACATACCTCCTCCTTGGCCCCAGTTTCCACATGGATGTCCTCACCCCAACACCCCCCAAATTATTCAGGGCCTCTAGTCTCTTGAGGGTTAGGTGCATCTTCTCTGACTGAATCCAGACCCAGCAGTCCTCTGCTGTATAAGGGTTCGGGGCCTCATATCAGCTGATGTATGCTACCTGGCTGGTGTTCCAATGTCCAAGAGACCAGGGGTCCAGGTTAATTGAGACTGCTTGTCCTACAGAATCACCCTCCTCCTCAGATTCTTCCAGCTTTTCCATGATTCAACCACAGGGGTTATAGCTTATGTCCATTGGTTTGATGCAAATATATGCATCTGTCTCTTTCAGTTGCTTATTTGTTCTTTCAGATGGCTATCATGATACATTCCTTTCTGTGAGTGCTCCATTACCTCAGGAATAGTGTCAGGCCTTGGGTCCTCCCCTTGAACTGGATCCCACTTTGGGCATATTGCTGGACCTACTTTTCCTCAGGCTCCTCTCCATTTCCATCTCTGCAGTTTTTTGAGACAGGAGAAATTATGGGTCAGAGTTTTGACTGTGGGATGGCAATCCTATCCCTAACTTGATGTCCTGTTTTTCTGCTAAAAGTGGGCTCTACAAGTTCCCTCTCCCCACTGTAAGGCATTTCATCTAAGGTCTCTTCCTTTGAGTCCTGAGTGTCTCTCACCTCCGGGTTTCTGGTCCATTCTGGAGCTGCCCTACCCCAAACTGCTACCTCCCTAGGTTGTTTGTTTCCATTCTTTCTACTGGCCTTCAGGACTTCCTTTTTCCCCCACCCAATACCAGATCATGTTCCCCTCTCCACTACCCTGACCCCTTTCCCACCTAGGTCTCTCCCTCTCACTATGACCCCTTGTGTCTGCTTCATTTCCCTCTCAAGTGGTCATTAAGGTGCTCTCATTAGGGCCCTTCAGCTTATTAAACTTTTTGAGTTCTGTGGACTCTATCTTGGGTATTCTGTACTTTGTTGGGCTACTATTTCTTGATTACTGAGTACATACCATGCATGTCCTTTTGAGTCTGATTTGCCTCACTCAGGATGATATTTTCTAGTTCCATTTATTTGCCTGCAAACTCAGGACATCCTTGTTCTTAATAGCTGAGTCATATTCCATTATGTAAAGGAATCACATTTTCTGTATCCATTCTTCTGTTGTGGGACATCTGGGTTATTTCCAGTTTCTGGCTATCACAAACATGGCCACTATGAACATAGTGGAACACGTGACCCTGTGGTATGGTGGGGCATCGTTTGGCTGTATTCCCAAGAGTGGCATTGCTGGGTCTTCAGATAAATCTATTTCTAATTTTCTGAGGAACCTCTAGATTGATATTTTTTTTAAACCAAGACATCCAATTTTTCTACTTTCTTTCAACAACTAAATTTTCTTCTTTATCTTTTAGTATGTTAGTGAGACTTATCTTCAAAGCTGTTGTGTCATATCTATCAATTTTTCACATCCAGGTTTAGTTTAGTATGGGCTTTCTTTTTTTTTTTTTTTTTATTCGATATAATTTATTTACATTTCAAATGATTTCCCCTTTTCTAGCACCCCCCCTCCCCGAAAGTCCCGTAAGCCCCCTTCTCTTCCCCTGTCCTCCCTCCCACCCCTTCCCAGTTCCCCGTTCTGGTTTTGCCAAATACTGTTTCACTGAGTCTTTCCAGAACCAGGGACCACTTCTGCTTTCTTCTTGTATCTCATTTGATGTGTGGATTATGTTTTGGGTATTCCAGTTTTCTAGGTTAATAACCACTTATTAGTGAGTGCATACCATGATTCACCTTTTGAGTCTGGGTTACCTCACTTAGTATGATGTTCTCTAGCTCCATCCATTTGCCTAAGAATTTCATGAATTCATTGTTTCTAATGGCTGAATAGTACTCCATTGTGTAGATATACCACATTTTTTGTATCCACTCTTCTGTTGAGGGATACCTGGGTTCTTTCCAGCATCTGGCAATTATAAATAGGGCTGCTATGAACATAGTAGAGCATGTATCCTTATTACATGGTGGGGAATCCTCTGGGTATATGCCCAGGAGTGGTATAGCAGGATCTTCTGGAAGTGAGGTGCCCAGTTTTCGGAGGAACCGCCAGACTGCTTTCCAGAGTGGTTGTACCAATTTGCAACCCCACCAGCAGTGGAGGAGTGTTCCTCTTTCTCCGCACCCTCTCCAACACCTGCTGTCTCCTGAATTTTTAATCTTAGCCATTCTGACTGGTGTAAGATGAAATCTTAGGTTTGTTTTGATTTGCATTTCCCTAATGACTAATGAAGTTGAGCATTTTTTAAGATGCTTCTCCGCCATCCGAAGTTCTTCAGGTGAGAATTCTTTGTTTAACTCTGTACCCCATTTTTTAATAGGGTTGTTCGGTTTTCTGGAGTCTAACTTCTTGAGTTCTTTATATATATTGGATATTAGCCCTCTATCTGATGTAGGATTGGTGAAGATCTTTTCCCAATTTGTTGGTTGCCGATCTGTCCTCTTGATGGTGTCCTTTGCCTTACAGAAACTCTGTAACCTTATGAGGTCCCATTTGTCAATTCTTGCTCTTAGAGCATACGCTATTGGTGTTCTGTTCAGAAACTTTCTCCCTGTACCGATGTCCTCAAGGGTCTTCCCCAGTTTCTTTTCTATTAGCTTCAGAGTGTCTGGCTTTATGTGGAGGTCCTTGATCCATTTGGATTTGAGCTTAGTACAAGGAGACAAGGATGGATCAATTCCCATTCTTCTGCATGCTGACCTCCAGTTGAACCAGCACCATTTGTTGAAAAGGCTATCTTTTTTCCATTGGATGTTTTCAGCCTCTTTGTCGAGGATCAAGTGGCCATAGGTGTGTGGGTTCATTTCTGGATCTTCAATCCTGTTCCATTGATCCTCCTGCCTGTCACTGTACCAATACCATGCAGTTTTTAACACTATTGCTCTGTAGTATTGCTTGAGGTCAGGGATACTGATTCCCCCAGATTTTCTTTTGTTGCTGAGAATAGTTTTAGCTATCCTGGGTTTTTTGTTGTTCCAGATGAATTTGATAATTGCTCTTTCTAACTCTGTGAAGAATTGAGTTGGGATTTTGATGGGTATTGCATTGAATCTGTATAGTGCTTTAGGCAAAATGGCCATTTTAACTATATTGATTCTACCTATCCATGAGCATGGGAGGTTTTCCCATTTTTTGAGGTCTTCTTCCATTTCCTTCTTCAGAGTCTTGAAGTTCTTGTCATACAGATCTTTCGCATGTTTGGTAAGAGTCACCCCAAGATACTTTATACTATTTGTGGCTATTGTGAAGGGGGTCATTTCCCTAATTTCTTTCTCAGCCTGCTTATCCTTTGAGTATAGGAAGGCCACTGATTTGCTTGAGTTGATTTTGTAACCTGCCACTTTGCTGAAGTTGTTTATCAGCTGTAGGAGCTCTCTAGTGGAGTTCTTTGGGTCACTTAGGTAGACGATCATGTCGTCTGCAAATAATGATAGTTTGACTTCCTCCTTTCCAATTTGTATCCCTTTGACCTCTTTATGTTGTCGAATTGCCCGAGCTAGTACCTCAAGTACAATATTGAAAAGATAAGGAGAAAGGGGGCAGCCTTGTCTGGTCCCTGATTTCAGTGGGATTGCTTCAAGTTTCTCTCCGTTTAGTTTGATGCTGGCTACCGGTTTGCTGTATATTGCTTTTACTATGTTTAGGTATGGGCCTTGAATTCCTGTTCTCTCCAAGACTTTAAGCATGAAAGGATGCTGAATTTTGTCAAATGCTTTTTCAGCATCCAATGAAATGACCATGTGGTTTTGTTCTTTGAGTTTGTTTATGTAGTGGATTGTATTGATGGATTTCCGTATATTGAACCAACCCTGCATTCCCGGGATAAAGCCTACTTGATCATGGTGGATGATCGTTTTGATGTGTTCTTGGATTCGGTTGGCAAGAATTTTATTGAGTATTTTTGCATCGATGTTCATAAGGGAAATTGGTCTGAAGTTCTCTTTCTTTGTTGGATCTTTGTGTGGCTTTGGTATCAGCGTAATTGTGGCTTCGTAGAAGGAATTGGGTAGTGTTCCTTCTGTTTCTATTTTGTGGAATAGTTTGAAGAGTATTGGTGTTAACTCTTCTTTGAAGGTCTGGTAGAATTCTGCACTGAAACCATCTGGTCCTGTGCTTTTTTTGGTTGGAAGACTTTCTATGACTCCTTCTATTTCTTTAGGCTTTATGGGACTGTTTAGATGGTCTATTTGGTCCTGATTTAATTTTGGTATTTGGTATCTGTCAAGGAAATTGTCCATTTCCTCCAGATTCTCCAGTTGTGTTGAGTACAGGCTCTTGTAGTAGGATCTGATGATTTTTTGGATTTCCTCAGTTTCCGTTGTTATGTCTCCCTTTTCATTTCTAAGTTTGTTAATTTGGATACTTTCTCTGTGCCCTTTGGTCAGTCTGGCTAAGGGTTTATCTATCTTGTTGATTTTCTCAAAGAACCAGCTCCTGGTTTTGTTGATTTTTTGTATGGTTCTCTTTGTTTCTACTTGATTGATTTCGGCCCTGAGTTTGATGATTTCCTGCCTTCTACTCCTCCTGGGTGAAATAGCTTCTTTTTGTTCTAGGGCTTTCAGGTGTGTCATTAAGTTGGTAATGTATGCTCTCTCCATTTTCTTTTTGGAGGCACTCAGGGCTATGAGTTTTCCTCTTAGCACTGCTTTCATTGTGTCCCATAGATTTGGGTATGTTGTGTTTTCATTTTCATTGTGTTCTAAAAAGTCTTTAATTTCTTTCTTTATTTCTTCCTTGACCAAGGTGTCATTGAGTAGAGTATTGTTCAATTTCCACGTGTATGTGGGTTTTCTGTTGTTTCTGTTGCTATTGAAGACCACTTTTATTCCATAGTGATCAGATAGGAGGCATGGGATTAGTTCTATCTTCTTATATTTGTTGAGGTCTGTCTTGTGACCAATTATATGGTCGATTTTGGAGAAGGTACCATGAGGTGCTGAAAAAAAGGTATATTCTTTTGTTTTAGGATAGAATGTTCTATATATATCAGTTAAATCTAATTGGTCCAAAGCTTCAATTAGTTTCATTGTGTCCTTGTTTAGTTTCTGTTTTCCTGATCGGTCCATTGAGGAAAGTGCAGTGTTGAAGTCACCCACAATTATTGTGTTAGGTGCAATGTGTGCTTTGAGTTTTAATAAAGTTTCTTTTATGAAAGAGGGTGCCCTTGCATTTGGAGCATAGATGTTCAGGATTGAGAGTTCTTCTTGTTGTATTTTTCCTTTGACCAGCAAGAAGTGTCCCTCAGAGTCTCTTTTGATGACTTTGGGTTGAAAGTCAATTTTATCTGATATTAAAATGGCTACTCCAGCTTGTTTCCTGAGACCATTTGCTTGTAAAATTGTCTTCCAGCCTTTTACTCTAAGGTAGTGTTTGTCTTTGACCCTGAGGTGTGTTTCCTGTAAGCAGCAAAATGTAGGGTCCTGTTTACGTATCCAGTCAGTTAGTCTGTGTCTTTTTATTGGGGCATTGAGTCCATTGATGTTAAGAGATATTAAGGAATAGTGATTGTTACTTCCTATCATTTTTGACGTTATTTTTTAAATTTGATTGCTTAACTTCTTTTGGGTTTGATGAAAGGTTACTATCTTGCTTTTTTCAGGGTGAAGTTTCCCTCCTTGTATTGGTGTTGTCCTCCTATTATCCTTTTTAGGGCTGGGTTTGTGGATAGATATTGGGTGAACTTGGTTTTGTCGTGAAATATCTTAGTTTCTCCATCTATGGTGATTGAGAGTTTTGCTGGATATAGTAGTTTTGGTTGGCATTTGTGTTCTCTTAGAGTCTGCATGAGATCTGCCCAGGACCTTCTAGCCTTCATAGTCTCAGGTGAAAAGTCTGCTGTGATTCTGATAGGTCTTCCTTTATATGTTACTTGGCCTTTTTCTCTTACTGCCTTTAATATTCTTTCTTTGTTTAGAACATTTGGTGTTTTGATTATTATGTGACGGGAAGTATTTCTGTTCTGGTCCAGTCTGTTTGGAGTTCTGTAGGCTTCTTGTATATTCATGGGCATCTCTCTCTTTAGGTTAGGGAAGTTTTCTTCCATAATTTTATTGAAGATATTTGCTGGCCCTTTAAGTTGTAAATCTTCACTCTCATCTATGCCTATAATCCTTAGGTTTGGTCTTCTCATTGTGTCCTGGATTTCCTGGATATTTTGGGTTACAAGCTTTTTGCATTTTGCATTTTCTTTAACTGTTGAGTCCATGGTTTCTATGGAATCTTCAGCATCTGAGATTCTTTCTTCTATTTCTTGTATTCTGTTGTTGATATTTGCATCTCTGTCCCCTGATTTCTTCCCAAGGCTTTCTATCTCCAAAGTTGTCTCCTTTTGAGTTTTCTTAGTTGTTTCTACTTCTGTTTTTAGATCCTGGATGGTTTTGCTTAGCTCCTTCACTTGCTTGTTTGTGCTTTCCTGTAATTCTTTAAGAGATTTTTGTGTTTTTTTCTTTCATGACCTCAGCCTGTTGACCAAAGTTCTCCTGTATTTCTTTAAGAGATTTTTGTGTTTCGTCTTTCATGACCTCAGCCTGTTGAGCAAAGTTCTCCTGTATTTCTTTAAGTGTTTTTTGCATTTCCTCCTTGTTGGCTTTTGTATTCTCCTGGATTTCTTTCAGTGATTTTTGTGTTTCCCTTGCAAGGGCTTCTAACTTTTGATCCATTTTCTCCTGAATGTCCTTCATGTGTTCCTGTACCAGCATCATGACCAGTGATTTTAAATCCAAATCTTGTTTTACTGGTGTGATGGGGTATCCAGGACTTGCTGGTAGAGGAGAATTTGGTTCAGATGTTGCCATATTGCCTTGATTTCTGTTAGTGACGTTCCTGCGTTTGCCTTTTGCCATCTAGCTCTCACTGGTGTTACTTGGTCTTGTCAGTGCTGGACTCACCAGTGCAAGCTGCCCCTTCCCCGTTGGCCTCTGGTGCACAGCTTACACTCTGCACTGCCTGTAGACAGGGTGCTGTTGTCCAGGCTGTTCAGATCCCGAAGCAGGCACCTGAAGGCTCCCGCTGGGGCCCGCAGGATTTATTGGAGCACACCGACTTCTCCCAGCTGGCCGCCCGGAAGCCCCCACTAGCCTCTTGAGGGACCTGGAGATGTGGCGGCCACCCAGGCTGATCTGAAGCGGAGAGAGTTGAGCTGGGGGCTTCTGCCTGAGGCCTTGCCCCAGATTGTGTCTGTGGACCAGGTGGAACCTGTGTGCACCCCCAGGGAGCTCCGAAGGTGAATGTTGCTGTGACCTCCCCTGTGCTCCGCTCACTCCGCTGGGCAGCCGATTTCCCCAACCGGGCTGGTGCACAATAGGTTAGCCTTGTCGCCCGGGCCCTGAGTCCAGGCAAACGCCTGGGAAACCGGGCTGGCGCACACTAGGTTAGCCTTGTCGCCCGGGCCCTGAGTCCAGGCAAACGCCTGGGAGGCCAAGGTCCGAGCAAAGTTCCCCTAGGGCTATGTCTGTTATTTGGGTCCGCCAGGTGACCCGGATGGCGGGCGTGCGCGTCCGCGCTCCCCGAAAGCACCGGGAGAGTCTGTTGTGCTAATAACCTCCTGGGCGGGTTGACACACAGATGGCCCACCAAGCCGCCCAGTTCTTGGGGTCAGTCCTGTGCCTTTTGGGGTCTAGACCCCCGTTTTGTTAGCCTCAGGCTACGCTTGTTAGCAGTCTCTGCCCTCCCGAGCACTCTGGCTCCTGTAGGCAAAATGGCGGCGCGTGCGCCGGCAGGGGCAAAAAAAAAAAACTCCTGGCTGGGTTGGCGCCCCGATGGCCACTCGAACAGCCCAGGGCCTGGGTGCAGGCCAACGCCCGTCTGGCTCAGACCCCTGCGGTGTTGGGCCTAGGATTATGTTTGTGTACCTCAGTCTGACCGATCTCTGGAGCCCGGGTTCAAGATGGAGGTGAGTCTCTCCTGACTGGCGGGAAGCCGAGTTCTGAAGTGGCTTCCGTGCAGCGAAAGGCTCCGCAGAACCGCAGTTGCTTGCCGCCCGGCTGGTCAGCGAAGGTCAGTGGTCGTGGGCGCAGGGCCTAACTGGACCCTGTGTCGCCTTGGTTCCACCGCTGATGGCCCTTCAGCTGGAGCAGCCACTGCTACCCGACCGCCGCCGCCCGCCGCCGCCGCAGAAGTCTATCTCTAGTATGGGCTTTCTATAGTGATTTTGATTCTTTTTAAATCCTGTTAATTTATTTATTTATTTATTTATTTATTTATTTATTTCTCAATACAGGGTTTCTTTATGTAACCCTGGTTGTCCTGGAACTCACTCTGTAGACCAGACTGGCCTTGAACTCAGAAATCTGCCTGCCTCTGCCTCCCAAGTGCTGGGTTTAAAGGCATTCACCACCATTGCCCAGCTTAAATTTTACTTTCATGTCTTAATTTTTTTTCATTATTTCAGTCAACTTGATGTTTGGATTTTTACACTCTTCATTAAATAATTCATCCACATCTTCTATAAGATCTGAAGAACACATTCATAATTTGGACCCACTGTTTTCTGCTTCTTTTGAACTGATTTTCCCAGGATGTAATATAATCAATTGTGGCCTTCTGAAGGAGGTATATTGCCTTGGTTTTTCATGTTTGTATCTTTGTGCTGGCATCTAGGCATGTGGTGTTTTGTGCTTTGAAGTATGCTGGGGATGCATGTTTGGTCTCATATTTGTTGAGTGGGTGTTCCATTCTTGTTTGTTGTGGCTTACTCTGGGTCTCAGTCAAATGTGGAAGAGTCACAAAGAAAACTGATTAGAGTGAAAGCTGAAAGGGGCAGTGAGGCACAACTTGGTGGATCCTAGATCCATACCAAAATCTCAGGGGATGGTGATAGAGTGGAAAGAGGGACTCTTGAAGGAAGGGAGCGATAGGACTATCATAGTATTTTACTGCTGTGAAGAGACACTGTGATCAAAGCTATTCTTATAAAGGAAAACATTTAAATGGGGGTTGACATAGAGCTTCAGAGACTTAGTCCATTATCATTTTGCCAAGATACATGGAGGCCTGAAGGCAGACATGGTGGTAGAGCCGAACCTGGGAGTTCTACATCTTGATCATCAGGTAGGAAGGAGGAGGCTCTATGTGTTTTACACTACGTGTAGTTTGAAATTTAAGGCTTGAGAGACCCTCCTCCACAGTTATATACTTCCTATTACAAAGACTCACATACTCTATATTTTCTAATGGTTCTACTTTTTATAATCAAAGCTCAAAGAAATGAAACTATTGGACCATACTTATTCAAACCAGCAGATTACACCCCCTGGCTCCAATAGACTAATCACTGTACGATAAAACAAAGTGAATTTAGTTTAACTAAGAGAAGATCTGGAGAGACCTGAATGGGAATGCTTCTTTTTGTAAAAGTCCCAATCATATAGTTGTCTATATGGTTGAATACGTAGCAGAACATTTGAGAACAGCAGCCTGCAGGGCATTCCACCCTTGCCAAGTCTGCCACAGGGGATACCTCATCACCTGATACTTCCTGGAGAACCTGGTGTTTGCAGGACATTGGAGAGAAAGGGAATCCTAGGATTACAGAAACACGGGCCTGCAGGACAGAGAAGATAGAGACAGCAAGACCAGTTAGCACCAGAAATAATAAGATGGCCAAAGGCAAACACAAGATCATTACCAACAGAAAATAAGGCAACATGGCACCATCAGAACCCAGTTCTCTCACAACAGCAAATCCTGGATACTCCATCACATCAGAAAAGCAAGAGATGGATTTAAAATCACATCTCATATGTAATGGAAGACTTAAAGAAATACAGGAGAACATGGGTCAACAGGTAGAAGCTGTTAAAGAGGAAGCACAAAACTCCTTTAAAGAAATACAAGAGAATAAGGATCAAAAGGTAGAAGCCCTTAAAGAGGAAACACAAAAATCCCTTAAAGAAATACAGGAGAATGTGGGTAAACAGGTAGAAGCCCTTAAAGAGGAAATACAAAAATCCCATAGGGAATTATGGGAGAATATGGGTCAACATGCAGAAGCCCTTAAGAAGGAATCACAAAAATCCCTAAAAGAAACACAGGAGAACATGAGTCAACAGGTAGAAGCCCTTAAAGAGGAAACACAAAAATTCCTTAAAGAATTTCAGGAAAAAAACAAACAAGTAAGTGAAGGAACTGAACAAAACTATTCAGTATCTAAAAATGGAAATAGAAACAATAATGAAATCGCAAAGTGAGACATCTCTGAAGATAGAAAACCTTGGAAAGAATTCAGGAGTCATAGATGCAAGCATCAACAATAGAATACAAGAGATAGAAGAAACAGTCTCAGGTGCTAAAGATATAGAACGCATTGACTCAACAGTCAAAGAAAATGCAAAATGCAAAAAGATTATAACCCAAAACTTCCAGGATATCCAGAAGATATCCAAACATAAGGAATATAGGTATAGAAAAAAGCAAGGATTTACATTTTAAAGACCCAGTAAATATCTTCAACAAAATTATAGATGAAAACTCCCCTAACCTAAAGAAGGAAATGACCATGAACATACAAGAAGCCTACAGAATTTCAAACGGATTGGACCAGAGCAGAAATTCCTCCCATCACATAGTAATCAAAACACCAAATGCACTAAACAAACAAACAAACAAAAAGAATATTAAACGCAGTAAGAGAAAAAGGTCATGTTACATATAAAGGCAGGCCTACCAGAATTACACCATACTTCTCACCAGAGACTATGAAAGCTAGAAGATCCTGGGCAGATGTCATATGGACCCTAAGAGAACATAAATGTCAGCCCAGAACACTTTACCCAGCAAAACTTCCAATTACCATAGAAGGAGAAAATAAGACATTCCATGACAAAAGCAAATTTACACAATATCTTTCCACAAATCCAGCTCTGCAAAGGATAATGGGTGGAAAATTCCAACACAAGGCATAAAAACACACCTTAGAAAAATCAATAAGGTAATCTTTCAACAAACCTAAGAGAAGAATAGCTACACAACCAGAATTTCAATTTTAAGATGATAAAAGCAAGCAACAATCACTTTTCTTTAATATCTCTTGATATCATTCCTAGGGGAATGAAAAGACATAGACTAACAGACTGGATATATAAACAGGACCCAACGTTTTGCTGCATACAAGAAACCCACCTCAGTAACAAAGACAGTCACTATTTAAGTGTCAAAGATTCGAAAACAATTTTCCAAGCAAATGGTCCCAAGAAACAAGATGGAGTGGCCATTCTTATATCAGATAAAATTGACTTTCAACTAAAAGTTGTCAAAAAAGACAAGGAGGGGAGATCAGCGGAGGCAGCGGCGGCGGCAGCAGCGGCAGCAGTGGCTGCTCCAGCTGAAGGGCCATCAGCAGTGGAACCAAGGCGTCACAGGGACCAGTTAGGCCCTGCGCCCACGACCACTGACCTTCGCTGACCAGCCGGACAGCAAGCAGCTGCAGTTGTGCGGCGCCTTTCCTGCACGGAGGCCACTTCAGAACTCGGCCTCCCACCAGTCAGGAGAGGAGGATCCATCTTGGTTCCGTACTCCAGGAATCGGACAGACTGAGGTACACAAACATAATCCGAGGCCAACACCGCGGTGGTCTGAGCCCGACGGGCGTTGGCCTGCACCCAGGCCCTGGGCGGGTCGGGGGGCCATCGGGGTGCCAACCCAACCGGGAGGTTTTTTGCCCAGGCCTGCGAGCGCGCCGCCGCCATTTTGCCTGCAGGACGACAGAGAGCTCAGGCGGGCAGACCTGTAACAGGCATAGCCTAAGGCTAACGAAGCGGGGGTCCAGGCCCCAAAAGGCACAGGACTGACCCCAAGAACTGGGCGGCTTGGTGGGCCATCTGTGAGTCAACCCGCCCAGGTGATTGTTAGCAAAGCAGACTCTCCCGGCGCTTTCAGGGAGCGCAGGCGCACACGCCCGCCATCCTAGTCACCTGGCAAACCCAATTAACAGTCAAAGCCGTAGGGGAACTTTGCTCGGACCTTGGCCTCCCAGGCTTTTGCCTGGACTCAGGGACTGGGCGGCCAGGCTAACCTTGTGTGCGATAGCCCGGTTGGCAGATCGGCTGCCCAGCGGAGTGAGCGGAACTCAGGGGAGGTCACAGTAGCATACACCTTCGGCACTCCCTGGGAGTGCACACGGGCTCCATCTGCTCCACAGACACAATCTGGGGCAAGGCCTCAGGCAGAAGCCCTTAGCTCTACTCTCTCCGCTTCCGGATCCAGATCAGTCTGGGCGGCAGCATTACATCTCCAAGTCCTGCAGGTGGCTAGCTGGGCTTCCGGGCGGCCAGCTGGGAGAAGTCAGTGTGCTCCAGTGAATCCAGCGGGCCCCAGCGGGAGCCTTCGGGTGCCTGCTTTGGGATCTGAACAGCCTGGGCAGCAGCACACTGTCTACAAGCAGTGCAGGAGGTAAGCTGTGCACCAGAGGCCAACTGGGAAGGGGCAGCTTGCACTGGTGAGTCCAGCACTGACAAGATAAACTAACACCAGTGAGATCTAGATGGCAAAAGGCAAACGCAGGAACGTCACTAACAGAAATCAAGGCAATATGGCAACATCTGAACCCAATTCTCCTCTACCAACATGTCCTGGATACCCCATCACACCAGTAAAACAAGATTTGGATTTAAAATCACTGGTCATGATGCTGGTACAGGAACACATGAAGGTCATACATAAAGAAATTCAGGAGACAACGGATCAAAAGGTAGAAGCCCTTGCAAGGGAAACACAAAAATCATTGAAAGAAATCCAGGAGAATACAAAAGCCAACAAGGAGGAAATGCAAAAAACACTTAAAGAAATACAGGAGAACTTTGCTCAACAGGCTGAGGTCATGAAAGACGAAACACAAAAATCTCTTAAAGAAATACAGGAGAACTTTGGTCAACAGGCTGAGCTCATGAAAGAGAAAACACAAAAATCTCTTAAAGAATTACAGGAAAACACAAACATGCAAGTGAAGGAGCTAAGCAAAACCATCCAGGATCTAAAATCAGAAGTAGAAACAACTAAGAAAACTCAAAGGGAGACAACTTTGGAGATAGAAAGCCTTGGGAAGAAATCAGGGGACAGAGATACAAATATCAACAACAGAATACAAGAGATAGAAGAAAGAATCTCAGATGCTGACGATTCCATAGAAACCATGGACTCAACAGTTAAAGAAAATGCAAAATGCAAAAAGCTTGTAACCCAAAATATCCAGGAAATCCAGGACACAATGAGAAGACCAAACCTAAGGATTATAGGCATAGAGGAGAGTGAAGATTTACAACTTAAAGGGCCAGCAAATATCTTCAATAAAATTATGGAAGAAAACTTTCCTAACCTAAAGAGAGAGATGCCCATGAATATACAAGAAGCCTACAGAACTCCAAACAGACTGGACCAGAACAGAAATACTTCCCGTCACATAATAATCAAAACACCAAATGTTCTAAACAAAGAAAGAATACTAAAGGCAGTAAGAGAAAAAGGCCAAGTAACATATAAAGGAAGACCTATCAGAATCACAGCAGACTTTTCACCTGAGACTATGAAGGCTAGAAGGTCCTGGGCAGATCTCATGCAGACTCTAAGAGAACACAAATGCCAACCAAAACTACTATATCCAGCAAAACTCTCAATCACCATAGATGGAGAAACTAAGATATTTCATGACAAAACCAAGTTTACCCAATATCTATCCACAAACCCGGCCCTAAAAAGGATAATAGGAGGACAACACCAACACAAGGAGGGAAACTTCACCCTGGAAAAAGCAAGATAGTAACCTTTCATCAAACCCAAAAGAAGTTAAGCATTCAAATTTAAAAAATAACGTCAAAAATGATAGGAAGTAACAATCACTATTCCTTAATATCTCTTAACATCAATGGACTTAATGCCCCAATAAAAAGACACAGACTAACTGAATGGATACGTAAACAGGACCCTACATTTTGCTGCTTACAGGAAACACACCTCAGGGTCAAAGACAAACACTACCTTAGAGTAAAAGGCTGGAAGACAATTTTACAAGCAAATGGTCTCAGGAAACAAGCTGGAGTAGCCATTTTAATATCAGATAAAATTGACTTTCAACCCAAAGTCATCAAAAGAGACCCTGAGGGACACTTCTTGCTGGTCAAAGGAAAAATACAAAAAGAAGAACTGACAATCCTGAACATCTATGCCCCAAATGTAAGGGCACCCTCTTTTGTAAAAGAAACTTTATTAAAACTAAAAGCACACATTGCACCTAACACAATAATTGTGGGTGACTTCAACACTGCACTTTCCTCAATGGACCGATCAGGAAAACAGAAACTAAACAGGGACACAATGAAACTAATTGAAGCTTTGGACCAATTAGATTTAACAGATATATATAGAACATTCTATCCTAAAACAAAAGAATATACCTTTTTCTCAGCACCTCATGGTACCTTCTCCAAAATCGACCATATAATTGGTCACAAGACAGACCTCAACAAATATAAGAAGATCGAACTAATCCCATGCCTCCTATCTGATCACTATGGAGTAAAAGTGGTCTTCAATAGCAACAGAAACAACAGAAAGCCCACATACACGTGGAAACTGAACAATACTCTACTCAATGATACCTTGGTCAAGGAAGAAATAAAGAAAGAAATTAAAGACTTTTTAGAACACAATGAAAATGAAAACACAACATACCCAAATCTATGGGACACAATGAAAGCAGTGCTAAGAGGAAAACTCATAGCCCTGAGTGCCTCCAAAAAGAAAATGGAGAGAGCATACATTACCAGCTTAATGACACACCTGAAAGCCCTGGAACAAAAAGAAGCTATTTCGCCCAGGAGGAGTAGAAGGCAGGAAATCATCAAACTCAGGGCCGAAATCAATCAAGTAGAAACAAAGAGAACCATACAAAAAATCAACAATACCAGGAGCTGGTTCTTTGAGAAAATCAACAAGATAGATAAACCCTTAGCCAGAATGACCAAAGGGCACAGAGAAAGTATCCAAATTAACAAACTTAGAAATGAAAAGGGAGATATAACAACGGAAACTGAGGAAATCCAAAAAATCATCAGATCCTACTACAAGAGCCTATACTCAACACAACTGGAGAATCTGGAGGAAATGGACAATTTCCTTGACAGATACCAAATACCAAAATTAAATCAGGACCAACTAGACCATCTAAACAGTCCCATAATGCCTAAAGAAATAGAAGGAGTCATAGAAAGTCTTCCAACCAAAAAAAGCACAGGACCAGATGGCTTCAGTGCAGAATTCTACCAGACCTTCAAAGAAGAGTTAACACCAATACTCTTCAAACTATTCCACAAAATAGAAACAGAAGGAACACTACCGAATTCCTTCTACGAAGCCACAATTACGCTGATACCAAAGCCACACAAAGATCCAACAAAGAAAGAGAACTTCAGACCAATTTCCCTTATGAACATCGATGCAAAAATACTCAATAAAATTCTTGCCAACCGAATCCAAGAACACATCAAAACGATCATCCACCATGATCAAGTAGGCTTTATCCCAGGAATGCAGGGTTGGTTCAATATACGGAAATCCATCAATACAATCCACTACATAAACAAACTCAAAGAACAAAACCACATGGTCATTTCATTGGATGCTGAAAAAGCATTTGACAAAATTCAGCATCCCTTCATGCTTAAAGTCTTGGAGAGAACAGGAATTCAAGGCCCATACCTAAACATAGTAAAAGCAATATACAGCAAACCGGTAGCCAGCATCAAACTAAATGGAGAGAAACTTGAAGCAATCCCACTGAAATCAGGGACCAGACAAGGCTGCCCCCTTTCTCCTTATCTTTTCAATATTGTACTTGAGGTACTAGCTCGGGCAATTCGACAACATAAGGAGGTCAAAGGGATACAAATTGGAAAGGAAGAAGTCAAACTATCATTATTTGCAGACGACATGATCGTCTACCTAAGTGACCCAAAGAACTCCACTAGAGAGCTCCTACAACTGATAAACAACTTCAGCAAAGTGGCAGGCTATAAAGTCACTCAAGCAAATCAGTGGCCTTCCTATACTCAAAGGATAAGCAGGCTGAGAAAGAAATTAGGGAAATGACCCCCTTCACAATAGCCACAAACAGTATAAAGTATCTTGGGGTGACTCTTACCAAACATGTGAAAGATCTGTATGACAAGAACTTCAAGACTCTGAAGAAGGAAATGGAAGAAGACCTCAAAAAATGGGAAAACCTCCCATGCTCATGGATCGGCAGAATCAATATAGTTAAAATGGCCATTTTGCCTAAAGCACTATACAGATTCAATGCAATACCCATCAAAATCCCAACTCAATTCTTCACAGAGCTAGAAAGAGCAATTATCAAATTCATCTGGAACAACAAAAAAAACCCAGGATAGCTAAAACTATTCTCAGCAACAAAAGGAAATCTGGGGGAATCAGTATCCCTGACCTCAAGCAATACTACAGAGCAATAGTGTTAAAAACTGCATGGTATTGGTACAGTGACAGACAGGAGGATCAATGGAACAGGATTGAAGATCCAGAAATGAACCCACACACCTATGGCCACTTGATCCTCGACAAAGAGGCTGAAAACATCCAATGGAAAAAAGATAGCCTTTTCAACAAATGGTGCTGGTTCAACTGGAGGTCAGCATGCAGAAGAATGGGAATTGATCCATCCTTGTCTCCTTGTACTAAGCTCAAATCCAAATGGATCAAGGACCTCCACATAAAGCCAGACACTCTGAAGCTAATAGAAAAGAAACTGGGGAAGACCCTTGAGGACATCGGTACAGGGAGAAAGTTTCTGAACAGAACACCAATAGCGTATGCTCTAAGAGCAAGAATTGACAAATGGGACCTCATAAAATTACAAAGTTTCTGTAAGGCAAAGGACACCATCAAGAGGACAAATCGGCAACCAACAAATTGGGAAAAGATCTTCACCAATCCTACATCAGATAGAGGGCTAATATCCAATATATATAAAGAACTCAAGAAGTTAGACTCCAGAAAACCAAACAACCCTATTAAAAAATGGGGTACAGAGTTAAACAAAGAATTCTCACCTGAAGAACTACGGATGGCGGAGAAGCATCTTAAAAAATGCTCAACTTCATTAGTCATTAGGGAAATGCAAATCAAAACAACCCTAAGATTTCATCTTACACCAGTCAGAATGGCTAAGATTAAAAATTCAGGAGACAGCAGGTGTTGGAGAGGGTGTGGAGAAAGAGGAACACTCCTCCACTGCTGGTGGGGTTGCAAATTGGTACAACTACTCTGGAAATCAGTCTGGCGGTTCCTCCGAAAACTGGGCACCTTACTTCCAGAAGATCCTGCTATACCACTCCTGGGCATATACCCAGAAGACTCCCCACCATGTAATAAGGATACATGTTCTACTATGTTCATAGCAGCCCTATTTGTAATTGCCAGATGCTGGAAAGAACCCAGGTATCCCTCAACAGAAGAGTGGATGCAAAAAATGTGGTATATCTACACAATGGAGTACTATTCAGCCATTAGAAGCAATGAATTCATGAAATTCTTAGGCAAATGGATGGAGCTAGAGAATATCATACTAAGTGAGGTAACCCAGACTCAAAAGGTGAATCATGGTATGCACTCACTAATAAGTGGATATTAACCTAGAAAACTGGAATACCCAAAACATAATCCACACATCAAATGAGGTACAAGAAGAAAGGAGGAGTGGCCCCTGGTTCTGGAAAGACTCAGTGAAACAGTATTCAGCAAAACCAGAACGGGAAGTGGGAAGGGGTGGGTGGGAGGACAGGGGAAGAGAAGGGGGCTTGCGGGACTTTCGGGGAGTGGGGGGGGGCTAGAAAAGGGGAAATCATTTGAAATGTAAATAAATTATATCGAATAATAATAAAAAAAAAAAAAAAAAGACAAGGAGGGACACTTCATACTGGTCAATGGAAAAGTCTACCAAGATGAACTCTCAATTCTGAATATCTATGCTATGAACACAAGGGCACCCACATTCATAAACGAATCTTTAATAAAACTCAAAGTACACATTGCATGCTACACAATAATAGTGGGAGAATTCAACACTCCACTCTCAAAATGGACAAAGCTTGGAATCAGAAACTATTTGTGGCTATTGTGAAGTGTGTCATTTCCCTAATTTCTTTCTCAGCTTGCTTATCCTTTGAGTATAGGAAGGCCACTGATTTGCTTGAGTTGATTTTATAACCTGCTACTTTGCTGAAGTTGTTTATCAGCTGTAGGAGTTCTCTAGTGGAGTTTTTTGGGTCACTTAGGTAGACTATCATGTCATCTGCAAATAATGATAGTTTGACTTCTTCCTTTCCAATTTGTATCCCTTTGACCTCCTTATGTTGTCTAATTGCCCAGCAAACAGTATAAAGTACCTTGGGGTGACTCTTACCAAACATGTGAAAGATCTGTATGACAAGAACTTCAAGACTCTGAAGAAGGAAATGGAAGAAGACCTCAAAAAATGGGAAAAACTCCCATGCTCATACATTGGCAGGATCAATATAGTTAAAATGGCCATTTTGCCAAAAGCAATATACAGATTCAATGTAATACCCATCAAATTCCCAACTCAATTCTTCACAGAGTTAGAAAGAGCAATTATCAAATTCATCTGAAATAACAAAAAACCCAGGATAGCTAAAACTATTCTCAGCAACAAAAGAAATTCTGGGGGAATCAGTATCCCTGACCTCAAGCAATACAACAGAACAATAGTGTTAAAAACTGCATGGTATTGGTACAGTGACAGGCAGGCAGATCAATGGAACAGGATTGAAGATCCAGAAATGAACCCACACACCTATGGCCACTTGATCCTCGACAAAGGGGCTGAAAACATCCAATGAGAAAAGATAGCCTTTTCAACAAATGGTGCTGGTTCAACTGGAGGTCAGCATGCAGAAGAATGCGAATTGATCCATCCTTGTCTCCTTGTACTAAGCTCAAATCCAAATGGATCAAGGACCTCCACATAAAGCCAGACACTCTGGAGCTAATAGAAAAGAAACTGGGGAAGACCCTTGAGGACATCGGTACAGGGAGAAAGTTTCTGAACAGAACACCAATAGCATATGCTCTAAGATCAAGAATTGACAAATGGGACCTCATAAAATAACAAAGTTTCTGTAAGGCAAAGGACACCATCAAAAGGACAAATCGGCAACCAACAAATTGGGAAAAGATCTTCACCAATCCTATATCAGATAGAGGGCTAATATCCAATATATATAAAGAACTCAAGAAGTTAGAGTCCAGAAAAACAAACAACCCTATTAAAAAATGTGGAACAGAGTTAAACAAAGAATTCTCACCTGAAGAACTTCGGATGGCAGAGAAACACCTTAAAAAAATGCTCAACTTCATTAGTCATTAGGGAAATGCAAATCAAAACAACTCTGAGATTTCACCTTACACCAATCAGAATGGCTAAGATTAAAAATTCAGGAGACAGCAGGTGTTGGCAAGGATGTGGAGAAAGAGGAACACTCCTCCACTGCTGGTGGGGTTGCAAATTGGTACAAACACTCTGGAAATCGGTCTGGCGGTTCCTCCGAAAACTGGGCACCTCACTTCCAGAAGATCCTGCTATACCACTCCTGGGCATATAGCCAAAAGAAATTCAGACCAATCTCCCTCATCAACATTTATGCAAAAATACTGAACAAAATCCTGGCCAACCGAATCCAAGAATTCATCAAAGCTATAATTCACCTCGATCAGGTAGGCTTCATCCCAGGGATGCAGGGATGGTTTAATATACAGAAATAGGTCAATGTAATCCACAACATAAACAAACTCAAGGTAAACACCACATGGTCATTTCATTAGATGCTGAAAAAAACTTGACAAAATCCAGCATCCCTTCATGATAAAAGTCTTGGAGAGACTGGGAATCCAAGGCTCATTCCTAAACATAGTAAAAGCAATATACTGCAAACCAGTAGCCAATGTGAAGTTAAATGGAGCGAAACTTGAAGCAATCCCACTAAAATCAGGGAACAGACAAGGCTGCCCACTCCCTCCCTACCTATTCAATATAGTACTTGAAGTCCTAGCCAGAGCAATCAGGCAACAAAAGGCAGACAAAGGTATACAAATTGGAAAGGAAGAAGTCAAAATATCACTATTTGCAGATGATATGATAGTACACTTAAATGACCCCAATATTTCCAGCAGAGAACTCCTAAAGCTGATAAACAACTTCAGCAAAGTGGCTGAATATAAAATTAACTCAAGCAAATTAGTAGCCTTCCTTTACACAAAGGCTAAACAAGATGAGACAGAAAATAGGGAAATAGCACCCTTCACAATAGTCCCAAATAATGTTTCATACCTAGGTGGGATCCTAACTAAGCACGTGGAAGATCTGTATGACACGAACTTCAAGCCTCTGAAGAAAGAAACAGGGAAGTGGGAAGGTCTTGGAAGATCCTCCGAGAAAGGGAACAAAATTCTTTCAGGAGCAATAAGGGATACAATGTGTGGAACAGAGACTGAAGTAAAGGCCACCCCGTGATTGCCCAACCTGTGGATTTGTTGTATAAACATTCACCAAACCCTGACACTATGATGGATGACAAGAAGTGTATTCCAAAAGGAGCATGCCATGGTTGTCTCCAGAGGGGCCCTGCCAGAGCCTTACAAATATAGATGCAGATGCTAGCAGTCAACCATTGGACTGGGCATTCATGGGGTTCCCAAAGGAGGAGTGTGTTTTGGAGGAGCTGAAAGAGTTTACAGCCCCATGGGAAGAACAATGATTTCAGCCACCAGACACCCCAGGACTTGAAGGGACAAAACCATCAACCATGGGGTGCACATGGTTCCAGCCAAAAATGTGGCAGAATATTGCCTTGTTGGGCATCAGTGGGAGGAGTGGTCCTTGGTCAGGTAAAGGCTCAATAGATGCCCCCAAAAAGGGCAATTGAGGGAGGGGGAGCTGGGAGTGGATTGGTTGGAAGGGCATATATGTGGAGGCAGGGGGTGGCAGAAGGGATTGGGTGTCTTTGGGGATGGGGGAAATTGTGAAAAGTTTTGCCGTTGGCAATGTAAATAAAGATGATATTCAATAAAAATTAAAATACAAAGGAAGTTTTAGGATTTTAATTAATATATGAAAATATAAACTTGAAATCATATTTTAAGATGGGAAACTTTAAATATTCCTAGAAAAAAATTACACATCATTTAGTACTTAGCCTTCCATCTATTGCCACCTCAGACAATTAAGTAAGAAAACATAATTTTTGGTGCCTCTCATTCCATTTATTTATTTCATCTAACTTTTCATATTATGATAATAAGTACCTTGTATATACAGCAGCATTCCAGACTGTTCTAGCAGCTTACTCTATCTAAGTATCCATGAAAATAGCTTCATAGCACAAAGTAATACTATTTCTGAAAGACATATGAAAGATCGTGCTTCTAATCTCCATTGTAACTTTAGCCATTTCCTTGATCTGTGAACTTAGTTCTACTCTATATAACTGTGCACAAGTATCTGTCCATGTTTCCTGTCTTTATAAGTATTATCAACCATATTGTAGTAGGACTTAGTCTTCACCTATATGGTCATATTTCATCTTAACTAATTGTATCTATATAGACCATGTTCCTAAAGAAGACCACATTGTGATTTCTAATAGTTATTGCTTCAACATGTGACTGGGAGTAAAGTCACTCAACCCATAACAATATGATTGAAGAACCAAATGAAGCAGTGCCTCTCTAGAGTATAAGAAAATAAATCATTTTTATTGCTCAAAAATGTCTTGAATAGTTGATAAAGAACACCAAAAATATGAAGAACAACTTTCACAGATGGTTGCTCTGCACTGCTGCTATTTTGGTTGGCTTGATTAAAAACAAGTGGTGACACAGTTTTGAACACAGGTCACTTCATTCTATTATTTACCAAAAAAATATTAGACATTAAAATGGAGAAAAATCATAGGTATGTTCCCCATCACAAATTAAATAATATATCACTTAAGTAAAAGTGGATTCAAAGGGTTTTGCTTGGCTTGAGCTGCAGCTTGATGTGCCACAAAGAAGTCAGATGACATTGCTGGCATGGTACACCAAAAGATGCTTAAAATGATGAAAGATACCAACTTGTTAATATCATTTGAGAGAAAAATCCACTTCTCAGCTCACAAGAAAAGATTGGATCAAAAACTTGGCTTTTTGTATTGGCATTATAATTCATCTGAATAAACACTTTGAATAATTCTTTGCAAATGCATTCAAAAGTAGTTACACAAATATGTACTTTAATTCATTTGGAAAGGAATAACATGTCTAAATTTTCTGCACTGAAATCAGACTCCAGAAATGAAAGTGATGGCCTGAATTACTTTCCAAAAATCAAAGCTTTAAAGACTAAACTCAAATATCCATATTCTTTACTTTTATTTCAAATGTTAAGAAAACGGACAATCTGTGCTTGTGGTCAAAAGATAAGGGCTCAATTGCATATTGAAATCATAGATAAGTCTATTGAATAGAAGTATTCATTTTATTCATGTTTTTTTGAAATTAAAAATTAATGTTTAGTTATATTATATATCATTCTATCTATTCATATATTTCTTTTATTAAAGCAAAATTTAGCTCTGTTTCCAGCAGTTGTTTTTGTTCTACATGAATCATTTCACTTTTCTTCTCTTTGCATAAAAAAGCTTTTCTACATACTTAGCATATATTAGACAGAAAATGATCTCCCTGCTCTAACTTGTTTATTCAAGTATCCAAAGTAGTGTACATTACAGCTATTCATAAGGTTTGCAAACATATAATAAATATTTCAATATAATAAATAATAACTACTTCAAATTAATGTTTTACCCTACTCTAGAGAATAGTCATTCGAATATTTTCAAGATTTGCCATGATAAGTAGGATTCTTTTATTTGACAGTACCAGCTGCTATTCTCAATACATGCTAAAATGTTTAAGAAGATGAACATTCAAAAACACTTTCTGAAAACTCAACTTTCCTAATTTAAGTCCAGGCTAAACTCTGCAAGGTAGAACTTTATGATAGCCAGATGCCACATAAGTCTGTTAGCCAATTGAGTAAGATGACATGGCCAAATTACTAAATGTACATTGGTTAATGTGGTGCTTATCAAAAAAAACCCATACATTTGTAGGTATATGTATTTTGTCTCCTATGAGTAAGGTAGTGTTTTCATCAATTATCAAATTAATTTCAGAATGGAAGGGCATCTTATTTTCCAATACAATTTTAATTTCCATGAATTTCAGAACTGATAATCTAGTTTTAATTTTTGCATGTGTTTGTTCGTTTTGTTTGTTTTTATTAATTTGTTTTTAATCACAACTTATTTTGGAGTAGAGATGAGTATTTAATTTTCATATAGAATGTTTAATTATTTTTTTAAAATTATTCCTTCAAACATTTGCAAATTCAAAAACCTTAATTCACTGGGATGTTAAAAGCAAGCAAATATGTAACATAACCTAGCCATTAAAAATAGAAAAGCGTTTTTCTAATTAATTACTTACAGATAAACTACAGATTCTGGATTTTAAAACTTATTTGTAACAATATCAAACCAGAACATCGAGTCCTCTGCATGACCTCTAATAGATGTTTTATATCTGTTAGTAAAGTCTTTCTCTAATACCTCTCAAAAACACAGTACAAAAATATGCTGAGTCTGTGGCATCTTCATTTAAGCCCCAAAGAATGAATGCTTTGACTGACTGAGGACCCTTACTGACTGATGACCCTTGACATGAAGAGAATATATGAGAACAAAATAAAAAGGACTATATCTGGGATTTTTACTAGAGTTATACTAATACATTAAATTTTTTGAGATCCAGAGAAGTTGCATAATTGGCTCAGAGTCTTTCAGATTTATAGCTTTATTATAAAAAACACTGTTGAAAGAATGAAAGAGTTAATGGTCAAATCAATTTAAATAATTAAAGCTAATACATATGAAAAAATAATTGAAAAACAATAGTATAGATGTTATCTCCATATACCTCAAATCAATTCATCTGTAAAGTTTTAAACTTGAAGAAGTTTTAATCTCAGAAAAGAGTATTTAATATCATTTTTTGATATTAATTGGTCGCCTACCTTTACTTATAGCACAAGTTGTAAGACCAACACAGATTCCCTTTGTCCTCTTTAATTTTGTGGCAGATGCCTGAATAATGCCTATAGATATGATGAGAATATATAATGTTATAATACAAGCACATTGTTGCTGATTTTTTAAGTAGCAAACATTGCTGAAATGTGCAGGTGTTACAGTGGCAAGAACTATATCTAACCACTGGAACCCAAAAATATCTGTTCAATGTAGTGCAGCATGTATTTCTTATATATTTTCTTTGCACAAAGATAGAAGAATAGGACTAGAGGTTTGTAAGATGGAATTAGCTCTTTACAGACAATAAAAACAATAGATCTTATTTTGTTATATAACACAAAGATAATCCAATGAAATGGATGTAGTAATAGGATGGCCTGAATAAGTTTGATTTAGATAAGCAGAAGAGAAATCATCTTTTAATATGTGACTATTGAATTGAATCTTCTAAATCAAAGAAAACACAATTGCAGTGACTTATTATAAAAATAAAAAATGGTTATTGGTTATAAAACTGCAGTAACTTCAGAAATCTATTTATACTTGTAAATTTGATGAGTGAATTATTGGGAAGAATTCATATGAAACTTCAGTGGGTTATGTCTAATTTTAAGAGTGTAAAGATGGTAAAAATTAAGTTCCACTGAGTTGTTAGACTCATAGCAGTCTATAAAGAACTACAAAGGTAATATATTCATCTTAATCTTAAATTTGAAAATGCTAAGGATCAAGTCATAATGATGATTTAATAATTGTTTATTCTTTGAGTATTGAATCAGAAATAAATATTTATGAATATATATTTTGTTTTTTCAATTTATTTTATATCCCCAGGGTTTTTCCCCATCCTCATTCCTCCTCCCACAGTCCCTTCCTATAGATCCCCTCTTTTTCTCCTCTGAGAGTAGAGCTCCCATGGAAACCCTTCACAAACACACACACACACACACACACACACACACACACACAGACACACACACACACACACCAAGTTTCTGCAGTACTAGGCACTTATCCCACTGAAGTCAGGCAGGACAGCTGAGTTAGAAGAATCGGTTCAACAGAGAAGCAATAGCTTTAGGGATATAGCTTTAGGAATAGCCCCTGCACCCATTATCTGGAATCTACATAAAGAATGAGCTATACATCTACTACATATGTATATGGGGCCTAGGGTCAACCTGTGTATGCTCTTTGGTTGGTCATTCACTCTCTGACACCCCCTAAGTGTCCAAGTAAATTGACTCTGTTGGTCTTCCTGTAGAGTTCCTGTCACCTTAGGGACCATCAATCCTTCCCTCAACACCTCCATAAGAGTACCAAAGCTTCTTTCAATATTTGGATGTAAGTCTATATATCTGTCTGAGTTAGCTGCTGGGTGGAACCTCCTAGAGGACAATGATGCTGGGCACTTGTCTGCAAGCATAACAGAGTCTCATTAATAGTGTCAGGGATTGCTGATGGCCCATTGGATGGGTCTCTGGTTGGGATGGTTATTACTTGACAATGCCCTCAGGCTCTGCTCCATTTCTTGTTGCTATATTGCTTGTAGTCAGAATAAATTTTGGTTCCAAATCTTGTTGGGTCAATTGATGTCACTATCTCTCCACTGGGATTCTTTCTTGGCTACAGGAGGCGGCTGCTTCAGATTCCATATCTCCACTGCTGTATGTCTCAGCTAAGGTCACTCCCATTGATTCTGCAGAATATTCTCCATTCCAGGTCTTTGTCACATACACAAGATGCCCTTCATTCTTCCCACCTTATCAGCTGCAGATTCTATTTATACTCACAGCTGTCTGGCCATCTTCCCTTTTTCTCACCACACCTAATCCTTATCCTCCCCTTGGTCTTGTTTGTCTATTGGTTAGTTTGGCTAAGGGTTTCTTTATCTTGTAGATTTTCTCAAAGAACCAGCTCTTGATTTTACTAATTCTTTAGATTGTAATTGATTTCAGCTCTGGTCTTGTTCATAGTTTGTTTTTAAATCTTTTTTAAATTAATTGTTGCATTTATTTGCATTTTAAGTGTTTTCCCCATTCCAAGATTCCCTTCCACAAACCTCCAATACCTTCCCTGTCCCTGTCCCTGTCCCTAAGAGGGTGCTACCCCACCAACACACCCACTCCTGCCCCACACCACTCACATCTTATCCCTTTTCCCTTGGGCAATAAGCCTTCACAGGATCATGCTCATCCTCTCCCACTGATACCAGATAAGGCAGTCCTCTGTTACATACATAGGGGGAGTGATGGACCCACCCATGTATTCTCTTTGGTTGGTGGTTTACTCCCTGTGTAATCTAGGGGTTAAATGAATTGATACTATTGTTCTTCCTATGGGTTTGTAATCCCCTTCAGCTCCTCCAATTCTTCCTCTAACACATCCAGGTCCCTGGGCTTAGTCCAGTGTTTCACTGTGAGTATCTGAATGTGTCTTAGTCATATGTTGAGAGAGTCTCTCAGATGATACCCATACTAGGGTCCTTAGTACAAGTATTTTTTGCCATTTGCAATAGTGTTCGGTTTGATGTCTACAAATAGGATAGATCCCAAGATAGGGCAATATCTGGATGGGCTTGCCTTCAGATTCTGCTCCATTTGTTGTCCCTATATTTTCTTTAGACAGGAACAATTCTGGGTTAAAGATTTTGAGATGGAGTCTAACTTCTTGAGTTCTTTATATATATTGGATATTAGCCCTCTATCTGATGTAGGGTTGGTGAAGATCTTTCCCAATTTGTTGGTTGCCAATTTGTCCTCTTGACGGTGTCCTTTGCCTTACAGAAACTTTGTAATTTTATGAGGTCCCGTTTGTCAATTATTGATTTTAGAGCATCCACTATTGGTGTTCTGTTCAGAAACTTTTTCCCTGTACCGATGTCCTCAAGGGTCTTCCCCAGTTTCTTTTCTATTAGCTTCAGAGTGTCTGGCTTTATGTGGAGGTCCTTGATCCATTTGGATTTGAGCTTAGTACAAGGAGACAAGGATGGATCAATTCGCATTCTTCTGCATGCTGACCTCCAGTTGAACCAGCACCATTTGTTGAAAAGGCTATCTTTTTTCCATTGGATGTTTTCAGCCTCTTTGTCGAGGATCAAGTGGCCATAGGTGTGTGGGTTCATTTCTGGATCTTCAATCCTGTTCCATTGATCCTCCTGCCTGTCACTATACCAATACCATGCAGTTTTTAACACTATTGCTCTGTAGTATTGCTTGAGGTCAGGGATACTGATTCCCCCAGAATTTCTTTTGTTGCTGAGAATAGTTTTAGCTATCCTGGGTTTTTTGTTGTTCCAGATGAATTTGATAATTGCTCTTTCTAACTCTGTGAAGAATTGAGTTGGGATTTTGATGGGTATTGCATTGAATCTGTATATTGCTTTTGGCAAAATGGCCATTTTAACTATATTGATTCTACCGATCCATGAGCATGGGAGGTTTTCCCATTTTTTGAGGTCTTCTTCCATTTCCTTCTTCAGAGTCTTGAAGTTCTTGTCATACAGATCTTTCACATGTTTGGAAAGAGTCACCCCAAGATACTTTATACAGTTTGTGGCTATTGTGAAGGGGGTCATTTCCCTAATTTCTTTCTCAGCCTGGTTATCCTTTGAGTATAGGAAGGCCACTGATTTGCTTGAGTTGATTTTGTAACCTGCCACTTTGCTGAAGTTGTTTATCAGCTGTAGGAGCTCTCTAGTGGAGTTTTTTGGGTCACTTAGGTAGACTATCATGTCGTCTGCAAATAATGATATTTTGACTTCTTCCTTTCCGATTTGTATCCCTTTGACCTCCTTATGTTGTCGAATTGCCCGAGCTAGTACCTCAAGTACAATATTGAAAAGATAAGGAGTTAGACTCTAGAAAACCAAACAACCCTATTAAAAAATGGGGTACAGAGTTAAACAAAGAATTCTTACCTGAAGAACTTCGGATGGCGGAGAAGCATCTTAAAAAATGCTCAACTTCATTAGTCATTAGGGAAATGCAAATCAAAACAACCCTGAGATTTCACCTTACACCAGTCAGAATGGCTAAGATTAAAAATACAGGAGATAGCAGGTGTTGGAGAGGGTGTGGAGAAAGAGGAACACTCCTCTACTGCTGGTGGGGTTGCAAATTGGTACAACCACTCTAGAAATCAGTCTGGCGGTTCCTCTGAAAACTGGGCACCTCACTTCCAGAAGATCCTGCTATACCACTCCTGGGCATATACCCAGAGGATTCCCCATCATGTAATAAGGATACATGCTCTACTATGTTCATCGCAGCCCTATTTATAATTGCCAGATGCTGGAAATAACCCAGGTATCCCTCAACAGAAGCATGGATGCAAAAAATGTGGTATATCTACACAATGGAGTACTATTCAGCCATTAGAAACAATGAATTCATGAAATTCTTAGGCAAATGGATGGAGCTGGAGAACATCATACTAAGTGAGGTAACCCAGACTCAAAAGTTGAATCACAGTATGCACTCAGTAATAAGTGGATATTAACCTCGAAAACTGGAATACCCAAAACATAATCCACACATCAAATGAGGTACAAGAAGAAAGGAGGAGTGGCCCCTTGTTCTGGAAAGACTCAGGGAAGCAGTATTCGGCAAAACCAGAACGGGGAAGTGGGAAGAGGTGAGTGGGAGGACAGGGGAAGAGAAAGGGGCTTATGGGACTTTCGGGTAGTGGGGGGCTAGAAAGGGGAACTCATTTGAAATGTAAATAAACAATTATATCGAATAAAAAAAACTTCAAAAAAAAAGAAAATAAAAATATTTAAAAAAAATAAATCTTAAAACAAAAAAGATTTTGAGATGGGTTGATGGCCATGTCTATGTATTGGATGTTGACCCTTCAGGTTCTATTTTCCCTCTGTTGAGTATTTCAGCTACTATAATACTGGGTTCTTGGAATCACTTTCATCACTGATGTCTGGGACTTTCTTAGGGTTCTCATGTTCCCTACCTCTGACTGCTACATATTTCTATTCATTCTCCTGACCTTATGGACTTCTCTTCTATCTCTTTCCATAGTTGATCCTGCCCCTGTTTTCCCTTTGCCTCTTCTCTCCCACTCAGCACTCTCCCTCCCTCTGTCTCCCATAATTACTTTTTTCCTCTTCTAAGTGTGACTGAAACATCCATACTTCAACCTCCCTTCTTGCTAAGCTTCACTTCATATGCTGTGTCAGTTGTATTGTGGATATTCTGAATTTTGGGGCTAATATCCACTTAACAGTGAGTACATACCATGTATGTCCTTTTGGGTCTTGATTACCTTACTCAGCATGATATTTTCTAGTTCCATCCATTTGTTTGCAAAATTCATGAACTTCACTTTCAATAGCTGAGTAGTTCTCCACTGTGTAAATGTACCACATTTTCTGTATACATTTTTTTGCTGAGAAGCATTTGGTTTGTTTCCAAATTTTGGCCACTATAAATAAAGGTTCTATAAACACAGTGAAGCATGTATCCTTATTATATATTGGAACATTTTTTTAAGTATATGCCAAGCAATAGAAAGTTGAGCATTAATGTATAACTGTTTCAAATTTTCTGAGGAGCTACAAATTGATTTGTAAAGTGGTTGTATCAGATTGAAATCCCATCAACAATGTAAGACTGTTAGTCTTTCTCCACAACCTCTACAGTACCTACCATTCCCTGGGTGTTTGATCCTCTCTATTCTGATTGGTCTAAGGTGGAATTTCAGGGTTGGTTTGATTTGCATTTCCCTGATGGCTAAGGATGTTGAACATTTCTTTAGGTGCTTCTTGGCCATTCAAGAGATTCTTCTGATAAGAATTCTTTGTTTAGCTCTGTACCCTACTTTTTAATTGTGTTATTTTGTTTTCTAGGGTCTAATATATTGAGTTCTTTGTATATTTGAATATTAGCCCTCTATCTGATGTAGAGGTGGTAAAGATTTCTTTTCAATCTGAAGGTTGCCTGATTATTCTACTGACAGTGTCCTTTACCATATAGAAGCTTCACAGTTTCATGAGATTCCACTTGTAAATAGTTGATCTTAGAGTCTGAGTCATTTGTGCTCTGTTCAGAAACAGAACACATTTTCCCCTGTGCCCATGGGTTCACGGCTCTTTCCCTCTTCATCTTCTATTAAGTTAAGCATATCTGATTTTATGTGGAGACTTTGATCTACTTGGACTCGTGCTTTGTACAAGGAGATAAAAATGGATCAAATTAGATTCATTTACATGCAGACCCCCAGTTAGACCAGCACCGTTTGTTGAAAAATGTTTTCTTTTTACTGCTAGATGGTTTTGGCATCAAGGATCAAGTGGCCTCATTGTGTGTTGGTTCATTTCTGGGTCTGTAATTCTATTACACTGATGTACCTGCCTGTGTCTGTACAGATTCCATGTGTTTTTTATCACCATTATTCTGTAGTACAGCTTGGGGTCAGGGATGGTGATTCCCCCAGAAGTTCTTTTATTATTGAGAATTATTTTAGTTCTCCTGGGTTTTATGTTATTCCAGATGAAGTTGAGAATTACTCATTCTATCTCTGAAAAATTGGATTGGAAATTTGATGGGGATTGCATTGAATCTAATGATTGCTTTCCATAATGGCCATTTTAACTAGGTTAATCCTATTGATTCATTAGCATGGGAGATCTTTCCATCTTCTGAAGTCTTTAATTTCTATCTTCAGAGACTTGATGCTCTTTTCATACAAATCTTTCACTTGCTTGGTTATAGTCACAAAGATATTTTATATTGTTTGTTACTATTGTGAATGGTGTTGTTTCTTTAATTTCTTTCTTTGTTTAGAGGTAGGATTTTGATTTATTTATTTAATTTTATATCTGGATACTTTGGTGAAGTAGTTTATCAGGTGTTGGAGTTTTTTGAATTTTTGGAGTTGCTTATGTACACTATCATATCATCCAAAAATACTGACAAATTTATATCCCTTTAACCTCCTTTTGTTGTCCACAGCTTTGATTACTATATTGAATAAATAAGGAGAGAGTGGGCAGCCTTGTCTTGTACCTGATTTCTGTCCGATTATTTTAAGTTTATCTCCATTTAATTTTATGTTGGCTGTTGGTTTGATGTATATTGTTTTTATTATTATAGATGGCTTCAATTCCTTTTATTTTCAAGACTTAACATGAAGGAGTGTTGCATTTTTGTCAAGGGTTTTTCAGCTTCTAATGAGATGATCATGTGATGTTTTTTCTTTGAGCTTGTTTATATAGTGGATTATGTTGATGATTCCCTTATATTGAAACATCACTGCATTCCTGGAATGCCTAATCTTGATTTAATTTTGGTACTTGGTAGCTTTCTAGAAAAGCATCCATTTTATCTAGATTTCCCAGTTTTGTTGAGTATAGGCTTTTGTAGTAAGTTCTGAGAATTTTTTTTAATTTCCTCAATTTCTCCTGTTTTCAGACAGAAACTTCTTTTTCATTTCTAATTTTGTTAATTTATATCATGTCTTTGTGTCCTTCAATTAGTTTGTCTAAAGGTTTATCTCTCTTGTTGATTTTTTCTCAAAGAACCAGCTCTTAGTTTTATTGATTCTTTGTATAATTCTCTTTGTTTCTAATTGGTTGATTTCTGCCTTGAGTTTCATTATTTTCTGTTATCTACTCCTCTTGTATGTGTTTCATTTTTTTGTTTTAGAACTTTCAGATGTTCTACTAAGTTGGTAGAGAAGGATCTCTCCAGTTTCTTTATGAAGGCACTGCTATGCTATTCAATGCTATGAATTTTCCTCTTGGTACTGATTTCATTGTTTCCCATAAGTTTGGGTATACTGTGCCTTTATTTTCATTAAATCCTAAAGAATAATTTTCTTTTATTTCTTTCCTAATCAAGTTGTCATTGAATATAGAGTTGTTCCATTTCCATGAGTTTGTGTGCTTTCTGTTGTTTTTGCTGTTATTGAAGATGAGCGTTATCCCATGTTTATCTGGTAGAATGCATGGGATTATTTCAACCTATTATCTCTTGAGACTTGTTTTATGTCCAGTTATATAACCAGTTTTGGAGAAGGTACCATTAAGTGCTGAGAAATATGTATATTCTTACATTTTAGTTTGAATAGTTCTGTAGATACCTGTTAAATTCATTTGGTTCATAACTTGTGTTAGTTTCACTCTGTCTATGTTTAGTTTCTGTTTCCATGATATGCCCATTGCTGAGAATGGTGTCTCCTCCTATTATGTGTGGTTCAATGTGTGCTTTGAGCTTTAGTAACATTTCTTTCACAAATGAGCAAATTCCTTGCATTTGGGGCATAGATCTTGATAATTGAGACTTCATCTTAGTATATTTTTCCTTTGATGAGTATGAAGTGTCCTTTTCCATTTCTTTTATTACTTTGCTTGAAAGTCTATTTTATTGTACATTATAATGGCTACTCCAACTTATTTCTTGGGACAATTTGCTTGGAAAATTTTCCAACCTTTTACTCTGAGTTAGTATCTGTCTTTTTCACTGAGGTAGATTTGCTATATGCATCAAAATGCTGGGTCATATTTAGGTATCCAGTCTATTAGCCTATGTCTTTTTATTGGGGAACTGACTCCACTGATGTTGAGAGATATTAAAGACCAATGACTGTCGGTTCCTGTTATTTTTGATGTTAAATTTTGTATTATGCTTATGTGGTTCTATTCTTTTGGTTTGGTGTGAGATGATTAGTTTCTTGGTTTTTCTTCTTTGTATTTTCCCTCCCTTTGTTGGAGTGTTCCTTCTATTTTTCTGTGAAGGGCCAGACTAGTAGAAAGATAGTTTAAATTTGGTTTTGTCATGGAATATCTTGCTTTCTCCATCTACAGTGATTGAGAGTTTTGCTGGGTATGGTACTCTGAGCTGGAATTTGTGTTCTCTTAGGATCTGTATGACATTCGCCCATGATCATCTGGCTTTTAGATCTCTATTGAGATGTCTGGTACACCTTCTGATCAGTTCTGATCAGTTTGCCTTTATATGTTACTTTGGCATTTTCCCTTACTGCTCTTAATATTCTGTTTTGTTTTGCTTTTGTTTGTTCTGTGAATTTAGTGTTTTGATTATTAATGACAAGAGGAATTTCTTTTCTTGTCCAATCTATTTCATGTTCTGTAGCTTCTTGCATGATTTTAGCCATCTCTTTCAGTTAGGAAAGTTTTCTTCCCTTGTTTTGCTAAAGATGTTTTCTGGCCATCTGAATTGGGAATCTTTGCTCTCTTGTATACCTATTATCCTTAGGCTTGGTCTTTTCATGTGTCCTGAGATGCCTGGATGTTTTTGGTTAGGATGTTTTTCCATTTTGCATTTCTTAAACTGTTCTGTCAATATCTTCTGTGGTATCTCTTGTATTCTATTGGTGAGATCCATAGCTCCTGATTTCTTTCCTAGGTTTTCCATCTACAGGGTTGTCTCCCTTTATAATTTCTTTGTTGTTTCTATTTCCATTTTCAGATGCTGGTCAGATTTATTCAATTCTTCACCTGTTTGATTGTCTTTGCCTGTATTTTTTGAAGGAATTCATGTGTTTCCTCTTTAAAGGCTTCTATCTGTTTACCTGTGTTTGCCTATATTTTATTAAGGGAGTTATTTATGTCCCCCTTAAGGTTCTCTATAATTTGTATGAGATAGGATTTTAGGTCAGAATCTTGCTTTTCAGGTGAGTAGGGTATCCAGTGTTTTCTGTATTGGGAGAAGTGGGTGCTTTTTTTTTCTATATTCTTTGTTTACATTCCAAATGATTTCCCCTTTCCTGGTTCCCCCCTCCCTATAAGTCCCATAAACCCTCTTCTCTCCACCCATTCCACAATCAACCCCCTCTGCATTAAGCCTTTCCAGGACCAGGGCCCTCTCCTTCCTTCTTCTTGGAAATCATTTGATATGTGAATTGTGTCTTGGGTATTCAAAGCTTCTGTACTAAAATCCACTTATCAGTGACTACATTCCATGTGTGTTCTTTTGTGACTGGGTTAGCTCACTTAGGATGATATTTTCCAGTTCCAACCATGTGCTTAAGAATTTCACAAATTCATTGTTTTTAATTGCTCTGTAGTATTCCATTATGTAAATATACCACATTTTCTGTATCCATTCCTCCATCGAGGGACGTCTGGGTTCTTTACAGATTCTGACTAATATAAATAAGGCTGCTATAAACATAGTGGAGCATGTGACCTTATTGCATGCTGGAGAATCCTCTGGGTATATGCCCAGGAGTGGTATAGCAGGGTCTTTAGGAAATGCCATGCCCAGTTTTCTGAGGAACCGCCATACTGATTTCCAGACTGGTTGAACCAGTTTTCAATCCCACCTGCAGTGGGGAAGTGTTCCTCTTTTTCCATATCCTTTCCAGCACCTGCTATGTTCTGAGTTTTTAATCTTAGCCATTCTGACTGGTGTATGGTGAAATCTCAGGGTTGTTTTGATTTGCATTATTGGTACAGTGACAGGCACATAGGTCAATGGAATAGAATTGAAGACCCAGAAATGAACCCATATACCTATGGTCACTTGATCTTTGAGAAAAGAGCCAAAACCATCTAGTGGAAAAAACGATAGCCTTTACAACAAATGGTACTGGTTCAACTGGAGGTCAGCATGCAGAAGAATGCAAATAGATCCATTCTTATCTCCTTGTACTAAGCTTAACTCCAAGTGAATCAAGGACCTCCAAATAAAACCAGATACACTGAAACTAATAGAAAAGTCACTGCGGAAGAGCATTGAGCACATGAGCACAGGGGAAAAGTTACTGAATAGAATACCAATAGCGTATGCTCTAAGACCAAGAATTGACAAATGAGACCTCATAAAATTACAAAGTTTCTGTAAGGCAAAGGACACTGTCAAAAGGACAAATAGCAACCAACAAATTGGGAAAAGATCTTCACCAACCCTACATCTGACAGAGGGCTAGTAGCAAATATATACAAAGAACTCAAGATGTTAGAATCCAGAGAGCCAAATAACCCTATTAAAAGTGGAGTACAGAGCAAAGAATTTTCACCTGAAGAATTCTGAATGGCTGAGAAGCACCTTGAGAAGTAGCTTTTGATCATGCCAAGGATCATTGGTTTCTGTTGCTTATGTTTTGTTTTTGATTTTTCCCAGGTAGAGTTGTGAAACGGAAGGAAGATATGTCTCTGAGAGTGTATAGGTCCCATGTCCACTGGGTTCCATGGGGGTCCCAGTTAGTCCAGGTATTTTGGCGAGTGGGATCTCAGCTGTGAGCCTGGTTGTGATGAACCTCTTTGGACATAAAGTATCTTTGGGTGTTGGGAGCACCTGATTTACCCAGGGCAGAGTTGTGATCTGGAAGCTGCTTCTTTTTTCCAGAAATTTCAGGTAGAGGTTTAAATTGGTGGTATGAGAAACTTCTAATATTTTTATGGAGGCACTTAGTGATATGAACTTTTCTCTTAGTACTGTTTTCATTGTGTCCCATAAATATGTGTATTTTGTGACTTCATTTTTATTGAGTTGTAGGAAGTCTTTGACTTCTTTCTTTCTTTCTTTCTTTCTTTCTTTCTTTCTTTCTTTCTTGCTTGCTTGGTTGCTTGCTTGCTTGCTTGACACAGATCATTGAGTAAAGATCTATTAAGTTTTCATGAGTGTGTAGGCTTTCTGCTGTTTATATTGTATGTTATGTTGATGTTCAGCTTTAAATCAATGATTTATATGGATTTATTTCAATATTCTTGTTTCTGTTGAGTCTAGTTTTGTGCCTGCTTATATGGTCAGTTTTGGAGAAGGATCCAAGAGGTACTGAGAAGAAGGTTTATTCTTTTCTTTTCAGTGACAAATTCTGTATAAGTCTGTTAGTTCCATTTGATTTATAATGTCTATTAGATTCATTATTTCTCTTTAGTTTTTGCATAGATGCTCTGTCAACTGGTGAGTGTGGGATGTTGATGTCTCCAAATGTTAAGGTATTAGATTCAATGTGCAATTTAAGTTTTAGCAATGTTTTTTTTTTTGTTGTTGTTGTTTGTTTGTTTGTTTTTTTTTTTTTTTGTTTTTTTTTTTTTTTACAAATGTGGGGACCTTGTGTTTGGGACACAGATGTTCAGAATTGAGATATCATCTTTGTAGATTATTTCTTTGCTGAGTTTGGCCTGCCTTCTCTGCATCTTTTGAGTAATCTTGGCTTAAATTTGATTTTATTAATAGTAGAATGCCTCCAGTCTTTTACTATGAAGATATATCTATCTTTATTGCTGAGGTGTGTTTCTTCTATGTAGCATATGATGGATCCAGTATTTATATCCATTCTGTTAGCCTGTGTCTTTTTATTGAAGAATATAGTCCACCAATGGTGGAAGATATTATTGACCAGTGATTGTTACTTCCTTTTATTTTGGTGTTGGTGGTGTTAGTGTGTGTGTGTGTGTGTGTGTGTGTGTGTGTGTGTGTGTGCTTCCCAGGTTTTGCTGGTATGGAATTACTTATTCACTGTTATCTTGGATATAGCTACACTCCTTGAGCTGAAATGTTCCTTGTAGTATTAAGTGTAGTGCTGAATTTGTGGATAGCTTGTGTTTGAATTTGAATTTTTCTTGAAATATCTTATTTTTCCATCTAAGCTGATTGAGAGTTTTGGTGGTTATAGTTGGCATGTGTGGTTTTTTGTTTTTATTTCCCCCCAGAGGTTGCAAGATGTCTGTCCAGGTGCTTCTAGCTTTTAAAATATTTGTTGAGATGTCAGATATAATTCTGATAAGTATGCCTTGGTATGTTATCTGTCCTTTTTCCTTTGATGTTTTTACTATTCTTTCTTTGTTCTGTAGATTTGTGGCAGGATGGTTTTGTTTTTACTCTTGTCTAATTGGTCTTTATAAGCGTCTTTATGTTTACTGGTATCTCTTTTTTAGGCTGGGGAAGTTTTCTTCTATGATTGGTTTTATCTATTAGTTTTAGCTAAAATACTATTATCATAGTATTTATATTAATATGCATATTGTCATTATTGCATAATTATTAATAATTCATAAATTTGTAGCAGAAAAATTGTGAACTATATTCTACATGGATATGTGTTCTAATTCTGATTTGCAATTTGTAATGGAGATCTCAGCCACTGGTCTCTTTCATGATCATATAATTGCCTAGAAGGCAGTCATGACTATTCACAGAGACTTCTTTCTGAACACAGAAAAATAACATACTTCAATGCCTCCTTGAGAGCTATTTGTGAGAAGAGCTTGTTTTACAGAATGGAATTTGAAGTGAAATGATGCAAAATTTGTTTTTGACTGAGGAAATAGTGAGATACCTGTTGATGTAGAAGGCTCATTTGTTTTGTGCAGTATGGATCACCAGATGTTGTCTTGAAGTATCTGGTGTTTTGTCCCATACTTGAATTTGTGTGAGTGAGAGATGAACTCTATGATGCCCTAGAATTAATATTTTTAGTGCTTTTTTTCCTTTATCAGACATTATTGCTACCTTAATCTATGTATGTGTAGCTTTTGATGATGTCCTTTAGCATTATTAATGGAATAGTACTGGATTAAATTTTTTAATAATACTGTGTTAAAGTATTATTATTTTGTGCATTACCATATGTTTTGCCAATATAAACACAAATTCATATGTGTTTATATGAAACACATAAAATATGTCTGTTAAGGAACTGGAAGCTGTTTTAAAATTGTTTAGTTTTTTTAACTTGAATATTTATATTCATGTTTTATTATATTTTCATTAAATGCTACTGCTTACTAAAATACTTTCTTCCTAACACAAACATTTATTCTCAGAAGATTGTAGCTTCTTTTTATAAATATCTGGTGATGACAGATGATGCTATCTCTGTGTTTAGTTTTCAGTGGTAGGCAGATCCTGAGACCTCAACACAAAACCTAGAGATAGAATTTAAGATAAAAATTTCAATAAATATATATCTTGGATATTATTATTAATTTAATGTAGATAAATATTTGTTATTGCTCTCTTTATAAATGATTCCATTTAAGAGCCTACTAATTACATTTTATTATCAATTAATTACATGTCTACTGATAGCACTTTACCGTTTGCCTTTAGGGAAAGAAACCACCAAATAATTTTGAAATAAAATGCCCATTTTCATGTGATAGAATGGCTTTATTTTAGACATCATTGTATTTTTGGGGCTTAGTTTTAACTCAAGTAGGAACTTGAAACCTAGAAAATGTGAAATTATATAAATGAATGTAGGACATTTTGAAAAATACTAACTACATTATTTCATATGTCAAATCTTAAAGATGTTGATATCACTAAACGTTGAGAGTAAATTGAAAGCTGTAAGATAGAGACCTTGGGGAAGAGGGAAGAAAAGGAAGGACTATGTCAAAAGGTACCACATAATAGTAAGGTCATGGTACTTTTGAGAATTCTACATGAGGCTCTTTTCAGTTTTTTAACTATAAAAGCATACTCAGTGCATAGAATGATTTCATGATCATGATTCTGGTTTGAAAATTGTATGCATGAATATCAGCATCACTTGTATATCTTAATTGTGTAAAATTTGTGCATGTAAATTAAAGGTAAATAGTTTAAAAGCCTAGGAGAACAATGTAAAATAGCATTAGGGCTCTTTCTGATGAAAAATTCAAAAATTCTTGTCCATAGAAAAATACAGGAAATGATGTTACATATCTTACAAAAATCAATGATTCCTTCTTAGCCTGCTTAATGAAAAGATGACAAGCCTGGCCTTTCTAGGAATGATAATTAATGACAAGATGAAGGATGAGAAACTTTAGATATGTTTGTTTCTCAAAGGAAGTTGATGATATGTGCTAAAAGCCATGGGGAATGACATACCACCCACCTTCTCTGATTGATTTAGATATTTGAATTCTTGAGTATTCCAAAAAAAAGTAGCTCAAATTGATAGGGAAGACACCTAACCAAAAGACTTGCCTAATAAAGAATCATAGAGTAAGTCAAGAACAGGAATGTTCTTGACTGAGAATGTTGAGTTTAGCTGCAAGTGCTTGTAGAAGAGGCTCCTAATAAAAATCTCATGATGACTGAGATCAAGGTAGAAATTATAGTACAGCATTGGTTTAAATGATAGCAACTGGATATGGAGGCAGGAACACAGGCCAAATGTTTACAGTCTTTTATCAAATGAAGCAAATAATCAGAGACTAGAACATAAGTCAGAGGAAAAAATGGAAAAGGAAGCAGTATGTGACAAATGAGAAGGCAATATGGATACATCATAGGCATGTACCACTACACTTGGCATCTCTTAGTGTTCCTACAACATTCTAGCATGGTGTTGCTGGGGAGATGTAATATTGTTTATTGTTGCAACAGATATTCATGAAAGCTTACTAATGCAGTAATGTAATAATATTCAGAATTTTGGCTCTAAGGACAGACTACCTAGCTTGATATCCCAGAAATGCTATCAAGCCATGGGATCTTGGGGAATAATAATTAAATCCTCTCTGCCCTCAGTCCTGTCATGTATTAATTGAGGAAGACAGAAGTAGTACCTAACTCCTAGCTTGGTTGTATTTTTATGTAATATAAACACACTGCTAGGTATATAATAATAGTAGTATTGTCAGGTCCATCAAGTGGTCCATAAGTACCACTCGATGGACCTGACAATACTACTATTACTTTCATGAATTACTTCCAGGCAGTGGCTTCTCTGAAAGAGTGTGAGACAAATAATGGATAATTTTCCATTACAGATAAGGGATAAACACAGGTCTAGTTCTGCAATGTGGACGTTATAGTTAGTATAAATGTTTCCTATTTTTTGCTTATAATTTTGGGGAAAATTAGAGAAAATGCATTATACCTGTCACAACTCATGTTAATAATAATAAAATATTTGTCACAGTTCTTTGGTTTCTTTAATTATTTGAAAGTTAATTTTATTTATTTTAGAAAATTTCACTTTTTAACCCTTCCTGAATAGCAGTGTTATTTATTTAAGTTGACAAGAAGGGTTTGGACTGGTCATGATAAAATATCAATTTCAAATATCAACAATTAGGAAGAATTGAGTAATTATTAACTGAGTGAAGAATTAGAAAAGAACTGGAAAGGTGAATGTTAAAATACATTAACAACACAGTTTTAATGATACAAAAATAGTCTGTAATTTATGTTTAAATTGTAGATTGGGTGAGGTTTTGAAAGCAAGGGTCTTGTTTAGGAAAAGATTTAAAAAAGTAAATTAATTAAAACCTGTCTGAGCTTGTGTATGACTAGATTACATCTCATTTAGTACAACTAAAAATCATATTGTAAATGTGAGGACATGAAATTGATAGTATTTGAAAAGTGAGTGATGGAGATAACAAAGGGAGGATGGTCATGCATTAATATGGTCCCTAGCAATACGTATATTCAGGCGTTTTTGCAGAGATTACTAAAACAGGGGACATGATATTTTAGATAGACAACACCAATTTTAACATTTATATTTGGGTGTAAACAGTGAAAACATAGTTTTATAAAATGATGTTAAGTTCCTTGATATTACCATGGTCTCTCTCAGTCTATACATTTCAAGTGGGCATACTACAATGAATATACACTGTCTCACAGTCATACTAAACTGATACATGTTTTGTATTACTTTTCTTACAAGATGGAATTAGAGCATGAAGTATTACTTTAAAGACCTTGGTGCATTTCAGCAACAATTCCTTGAGACACACTAATTAAGGAATTGTTAGCAAAATACCAGTAATTTGAATTCCAACTGCCTTCTTAAACCAGTGATTCATCTGTTTTATTTGTGGGTCACTTTGGTATAATATTCTGTTTCAAGAAAAAATTCAAAGATTAAGAGTATTAGAAATGATAATTTCATAATATTTACTACACTTGCATATAATTGTATCAGATAAATTGTATGTTAATATCAACATTTATTTCCTGAGTTTATTGACTTTAGCAAATAAAATTGAGTCAAAGAACCATATCTGAGTGTTGATTTCATTAGTATGTGGAATGGACAGGGAATCATTATAATTTGAGATTTAGGTGCTGAGAGCAAGTACAATGTAGTGGTCTTCACCAATTCATTACTTCTCTGGGCCTCTGTTCTGCACATACTCTAGTCTCAGGGAGATCACTGCCTTGTCACAATTTTTATACGTAGGGTATTGTGGTGCTGTCTGAGGCACACCCTCATTTTCTCAAGTGCCAAACAAATATATAATGAAGTATACAAGCACTTCATTAAATTTGATGCAGATATTGAAATGGGAACATTCAAAAACTTCAAAGTAGCTCTTTATTTTGACAGCGAGATTGTCATATGGAGAATGCTTTTACCAGGCAGCAAAGTTATGTGGTTAAGAGAAGGATGTATACAGGCTATTTTAAATACTAGTCTTTAAAATTAGATAATAGCTTTGAGATAAAATGAAGTTAAGTGTCACGTGTGAGTTTTCTATGCTTCATAACAAATTACTTCAATGTTAATTAGGCATCAATATATTAATATTACTATGTCTTTTATTTTGGAGGATCAGATATGCATTAATGGCCTGGTAGAAATGGTTTGACTTAGAGAAACTTTAGAATCTATAATTCACTTGAAAATTTTTGGATGAATTTAAGAGTATGTCATTCAGAGCTTGAGGTAGATGCTGTCTTTGGTTGATAGCATAGTATATTGTAATTCTTTGAATGTGGCCCATCCTTCCTTTAAAATTGCAACTTGGTTCCAAACATAAGCACAGAGACATATTTCCCAGAGTATGAGAAGTGGGGCAGAGATGTGAGAAAGAGGCAAGATGGAGGAAGAGGGAGAAGAAGAGAAAAGAGATGGGTTCAAAAGGATTAATGGAAATAATAAATGTGAGAAATACCTCAGTGTGCATTGTTCTGAAACATTAGTCAAACTTTTTCTTTTCTTATATTTATTTTTTTATTTTCTATATTCTTTGTTTATTATCCAAATGATTTCCCATTTCCCGGTTTCCTCCTCCCCATAAGTCCCATAAGCCCTCTTCCCTCTGCTCATCCCCCAATCAAACCCCTCCCACTTCTCTGTCCTAGTAATCCCCTACATTGCTGCACCAAGCCTTTCCATGACCAGGGCCCTTTCCTTCCTTCTTCTTGGGAATGATTTGATATGTGAATTGTGTCTTTGGTATTCAGAACTTCTGGGGTAATGTCCACTTATCAGTGACTGCATTCCATGTGTGCTCTTTTGTGATTAGGTTACCTCACTTAGGATGATATTTTCCAGTTCCAACCATTTGCCTAAGAATTTCACAAATTCATTGATTTTAATGCTGAGTAGTATTCCATTGTGTAAATATACCACATTTTCTTTATCCATTCCTCCATTGAAGGACATCTGGGTTCTTTCCAGCTTCTGGCTATTATAAATAGGGCTTCTAAGAACACAGTGGAGCATGTGTTCTTATTGCATGCCTGGGAATCCTCTGGGTATATTCTCAGGAGTGCTGTAACAGGGTCCTCCAGAAATGTCATGCCCAGTTTTCAGAGGAACTTCCAGACTGATTTCCAGAGTGGTTGAACCAGCTTGCAATCCCACCGGCAGTGGAGGAGTGTTCCTCTTTCTGCGCATCCTTGCCAACACCTGAGTTTTTAATCTTAGCCTTTCTGACTGGTGTGAGGTGAAATCTCTGCCTTGTTTTGATTTCCCTAATGACAAATGATAACATTTCTTAAGGTGCTTCTCAACCATACGAAATTCTTCACGTGAAAATTCTTTGTTTAGCTCTCTACCCCATTTTTAATAGGGTTATTTGGCTCTCTGGAGTCTAACTCTTTGAGTTCTTTGTATATATTCGCTATTAGCCCGTTGTCGGATATAGGGTTGTTGAAGATCTTTTCCCAATTTGTTAGTTGCTGTTTTGTCCTTTTGACAGTGTCCTTTGCCTTACAGACTGACTGGTGTGAGGTGAAATCTATGGGTGGTTTTAATTTCCCTAATGACAAATGTTGAAATTCTTCACGTAAAAATTCTTTGTTTAGCTCTCTACCCCATTTTTAATAGGATTATTTGGCTCTCTGGAGTCCAGCTCTTTGAGTTCTTTGTATATATTGGCTATTAGCCCGCTGTCAGATGTAGGGTTGGTGAAGATCTTTTCCCAATTTGTTGGTTACTGTTTTGTCCTTTTGACAGTGTTCATTGCCTTACAGAAACTTGGTAATGTTATGAGGTCCCATTTATCAATTCTTGATCTTAGAGAATAAGCTATTGGTGTTCTGGTCAGGAACTTTTCCCCTGTGCCCATATGCTCAATGTTCTTCCCCAGGTTCTTTTCTATTAGTTTCAATGTGTCTGGTTTTATGTGGATATCCTTGATCCACTTGGAGTTGAGCTTAATACAAGGAGATAAGAATGGATCTATTTGATTTGCATATCCCTAATGACTAATGAAGTTGAGCATTTTTTAAGATGCTTCTCCGCCGAAATAGGAACACTCCTCCACTGCTGGTGGGGTTGCAAATTGGTACAACCACTCTGGAAAGCAGTCTGGCGGTTCCTCCGAAAACTGGGCACCTCACTTCCAGAAGATCCTGCTGTACCACTCCTGGGCATATACCCAGAAGACTCCCCACCATGTAATAAGGATACATGTTCTACTATGTTCATAGCAGCCCTATTTATAATTGCCAGATGCTGGAAAGAACCCAGGTATCCCTCAACAGAAGAGTGGATGCAAAAAAAAAAATATCTACACAATGGAGTACTATTCAGCCATTAGAAACAATGAATTCATGAAATTCTTAGGCAAATGGATGGAGCTAGAGAATATCATACTAAGTGAAGTAACCCAGACTCAAAAGGTGAATCATGGTATGCACTCACTAATAAGTGGATATTAACCTAGAAAATTGGATTACCCAAAACATAATCCACACATCAAATGAGGTACAAGAAGAAAGGAGGAGTGGCCCCTGGTTCTGGAAAGACTCAATGAAACAGTATTCGGCAAAACCAGAACGGGGAAGTGGGAAAGGGTGGGTGGGAGGACAGGGGAAGAGAAGGGGGCTTATGGGACTTTCGGGGAGTGGGGGGGCTAGAAAAGGGAAATCATTTGAAATGTAAATAAATTATATCAAATAAAAAAATGTAAAAAAAAAAGTAAAAAAATAAATAAATAAATAAATAAAAGAAAAAAAAGAATAGACCAAAAAAATAATAATAATATGTACAAGCTATGGAAAGAAAGTAAGTGACAAACACTGATCCTTAACAGTGGGCACTTTAAAAAAAATAAAAGCATTGAAAATCAAAAAAAAATGGATCTATTTGCATTCTTTTGCATGCTGACCTCCAGTTGAACTGGCACCATTTGTTGACAAGGCTATCTTTTTTCCTCTGGATGGTTTTAGCTCCTTGTGGATTGGCAGGATTAATATAGTATAAATGGGCATCTTTCCAAAAGCAATATACAGATTCAATGTAATCCCCAAATCTAAAGTCAGTTCTTCATAGAGTTACGAAGAATAATTCTCAAATTCATCTGCAATAACAAGAAAACTCAGGATAGCTAAAACTTTTTTCAATAGTAAAAGAACCTCTGGGGGAATCAGTATTTTGGACCTCAAGCAGTACTACAGAGCAATAGTGTTAAAAATGCATGGTATTGTTACAGTGACAAAGTTTTTCTTTTACTATATTTGAACACAATGAAAATACTAATCAAGGGTCGGCAAAATAAGGTATACCTAAAGCCCTAAATATACAAGCAAGGCCTAAACTGAAATATTTTTCTGATGGAAATAAAGTTCCCCATATGAGAGACCTGAGAATCTCTTCCAGGTGAGGCTTCCATTGCAACAGAATTGGAATACACAGGAAGAAGGAAAATATGAAAAGAAAAGGAAATGTACATTTGTAGCCAAGGTACATTTTCTTCATTCCATGGAAACATCTTCAGTTGGAGTAACTTGCAATGCTGCCAGATACAGAATGGGATTGAGGGCAAGGCGAGCCTTAACAGGTGTTGGCGCAAATTTGAAGCTTCAAAGGGGGCTTGCTTCTGCTGCCAAGAGGATACATACAGATATACATTCTGGCTCTGCAAACTGAAATGGCCTAAATTCTCTTTCTTCAAAAAAGTGAGAATTTATTCTACATTGGAGTCTACTGCTATCTGACCAGTATGGAAACCTCCTTCCTTTAGAAACAGTCACTTGTAATGAAACATTCAAACAAAAGCCAGAAACAGATTTGATTTTTTTCTTTCTTTTTTTTTTTTAGTTTTTTTTTTTATTCGATATATTTTTTATTTACATTTCAAATGATTTCCCCGTTTCTGGCCGCACACTCCCCAAAAGTCACATAAGCCCCCTTCCCTCCCCCTGTTCTCCCACCCACCCTTTCCCACTTCCCTGTTCTGGTTTTACCCTATACTGCTACACTGAGTCTTTCCAGAACAAGGGGCCATTCCTCCTTTCTTCTTGTACCTCATTTGATGTGTGGATTATGTTTTGAATATTCCAATTTTCTAGGTTAATATCCACTTATTAGTGAGTGCATACCATGATTGATCTTTTGAGACTGGGTTACCTCACTTAGTATGATGTTCTCCAGCTCCATTCATTTGCCTAAGAATTTCATGAATTCATTGTTTCTAATGGCTGAATAGTACTCCATTGTGTATATATACCACATTTTTTGCATCTATTCTGTTGAGGGATACCTGGGTTCTTTCCAGCTTCTGGCTATTATAAATAGGGCTGCTATGACTATAGTAGAGCATGTATCCTAATTACATGTTGGGGAATCATCTGGGTATATGCCCAGGAGTGGTATAGCAGGATCTTCTGGAGGTGAGGTGCTCAGTTTTCTGAGGAACCGCCAGACTGATTTCCAGAGTGGTTGTACCAATTTGCAACCCTACCAGCAGTGAAGGAGTGTTCCTCTTTCTCCACATCCTTGCCAACACCTGCTGTCTCCTGAATTTTTAATCTTAGCCATTCTGACTAGTGTGAGATGAAATCTCAGGGTTGTTTTGATTTGCATTTTCCTAATGACTAATGAAGTTGAGCATTTTTTAAGATGCTTCTCCTCCATCCAAAATTCTTCAGATGAAAATTCTTTGTTTAACTCTGTACCTCATTTTTTAATAGGGTTATTTGGTTTTTTGGTGTCTAACTTCTTGAGTTCTTTGTATATATTGGATATTAGCCCTCTATCTGATGTAGGGTTGGTGAAGATCTTTTCCCAATTTGTTGGTTGCAGATTTGTCCTTTTGATGGTGTCCTTTGCCTTACAGAAAATTTGAAATTTTATGAGGTCCCATTTTTCAATTCTTGATTTTAGAGCATCCACTATTGGTGTCTGTTCAGAAAATTTCCCCCTGTACCTATGTCCTCAAGGGTCTTCCGCAGTTTCTTTTCTATTAGCTTCAGAGTGTCTGGCTTTATGTGGAGGTCCTTGATCCATTTGGAGTTGAGCTTAGTACAAGGAGACAAGGATGGATCAATTTGCATTCTTCTGCATGCTGACCTCCAGTTGAACCAGCACCACTTGTTGAAAAGGCTATCTTTTTTCCATTGTATTCTTTCAGCCACTTTGTTGAGGATCTAGTGACCATAGGTGTGTGGGTTCATTTCTGGATCTTGAATCCTGTTCCATTGATCTGTCTGCCTGTCACTGTACCAATACCATGCAGTTTTTAACACTCTTGCTCTGTAGTATTGCTTGAGGTCAGGGATACTGATTCCCCCAGAATTTCTTTTGTTGTTGAGAATAGTTTTAGCTATCCTGGGTTTTTTGTTATTCCAGGTGAATTTGAGAATTGCTCTAACTCTATGAAGAACTGAGTTGGGATTTTGATGGGTATTGCGTTGAATCTGTATATTGCTTTTGGCAAAATGGCCATTTTTAACTATATTAATCCTGCCGATCCATGAGCATTGGAGGCTTTTCTATTTTTTGAGGTCTTCTTCGATTTCCTTCTTCAGAGTTTTAAAGTTCTTGTCATACAGATCTTTCACGTGTTTGGTAAGAGTCACCCCAAGGTACTTTATACTGTATGTGGCTATTGTGAACGGTGTCATTTCCCTAATTTCTTTCTCAGCCTGCTTATCCTTTGAGTATAGGAAGGCTACTGATTTGCTTGAGTTAATGTTATAACCTTCCACTTTGCTGAAGTTGTTTATCAGCTGTAGGAGTTCTCTAGTGGAGTTTTTTGGGTCACTTAGGTAGACTATCATGTCATCTGCAAATAATGATAGTTTGACTTCTTCCTTTCCACTTAAAGTCATCAAAAGAGACACAGAAGGACACTTCTTGCTGGTCAAAGGAAAAATCCACCAAGAAGAACTTTCAATTCTGAACATCTATGCGCCAAATGCAAGGGCAACCTCATTCGTAAAAGAAACTTTACTAAAGCTCAAAGCACACATTGCACCTAACACAATAACTGTGGTTGACTTCAACACTCCACTCTTCTCAGTGGACCGATCAGGAAAACAGAAACTAAACAGGGACACAGTAAATGTAATTAAAGCTTTGGACCAATTGGATTTGACTGATATTTATAGATCATTTCACCCTAATGCAAAAGAATATACCTTTTTCTTAGTACCTCATGGTACCTTCTCCAAAATTGACCATATAGTTGGTCACAAGACAGACCTCAACAGATTTGATTTTTAATGATTCTATAAAGCCATGCTTTGTGCTATGTTTGGGTTTTATTAGTTTATTTGTGCTGCAGTTGTAGGTTTCAAAAACCAGATTTTAATGTGTTACTGTCTTTGTGTATGTTGTCTGGCTTCTGAGTGGCTTTGGAAAGCTAAGGAGTCGGAATTTCATACCTGGTAGAACTATGCCTTTCGCAGTCCTGTGGATAAATCACATACTGCTGCAAGTACTCTTCACAAAGGTTACATTTATTCCATTCTGTGCAGTAGAAACTTGTCTCTGTAAATAATTTTATCATGTGTCTTTACAAACATTTTCGTAGAAGAAAATTCCTGGTTTAACTCAATAGCATATTACACTTACCCTGCCCTGTAAATTAGATTGATTGTGGAAGGATGCGAGATTGATAATTCATAGATCTGTGTTATGACAGGCATTGTTTTAGTGCTGTGCTGAAGAGGAACGCTTCCTTAAAGGTATCATGGTATAAAATATTGACCTAGAGAACTTCATTATTCAAGCTGGAGAGACAGTCACTACTTAACAGTAATAAACTGTTTCTGTGTTACATTGAGAATACTCTGGGAAATATGAGAGTTGTCAAATTCTTGAAAATCCTGCCTTTATAGCACACATGGCACTAAAGCTGGAGCTGTATTTTCTGCTAATAAAAGCAAAAGCACAGACAGATGTGAAGGATTTCACGGTGCACTGACAAGGAACTTAGAAAAATGAATACCTGGTGGAGGAGTTGGAAAGACACAGGCCAGTGACCTTGGGAAGCTTTCCACTCTTCGGATGTTATTGTTTCTTGTAAGGAACAAAGATAATGCTGCATTAGTGCAAAAAATAAAATAAACCCAAGGTTCTAAGCTGAACACATTTTATGAAAAATATCCTGAAGTGTCTCTTAACAACGAATCATGTGAGATAACGTAAAAATAAAGAATGCTGAAAGCCAGCCAGAATATTTTAGAAAAGAAAGACATTTTGAAGGCTTCAAAAGTGATATACAGAAGTGCAAATTTGAAAAAAAAAACATGGTTTGAACTTGAATGGCATTTCTTTCACTTGATAAATAAACATTTTTGCATCCTGTTTTAACCCTAACATCTCCTCCCTTTAATCTATCATTTATAAAAATCTTGCCCCATTTTTGCAAAACGAATGTTAGTATATTAAAGAACATATACTTGGCATGCCTTTTTCAGCTGTTGTTATGTTAACTTCTTAATAGTCTAGTACTAAAATTAAGATATCAGAAAAATGCTTATTGATGTCGGTATGACTAGTTCACTAGAAGTGACTCCTTAATAATCAGGCATGTGCATATAGCTGGAGTAAATAATTACATATTCTTCTCACTTTATATTTTAAGATTGAGAAATCTACTGATGACCTATTAAGAACATCCCATTTAGAAAAATATCAATAGTTATTTTTTCAATTTTTCAGAAAAATAGACATTTATATTTCAGTAAGATTTTCTTAGCATGATAAATATTCATTTAAAATAATATATATAAAAGAATCATGCATTTATTTTTAAAATGACAGAAAACAAAGCTATGATATTTAAATCTTCACATACTGTCATGCTTTCTGAACTTGCACATTGCTTAAAATGACTTTCCGGACTTTCGGGGAGTGGGGAGCTAGAAAAGGGGAAATCATTTGAAATGTAAATAAATTATATTGAATAAAAAAAATTGTACATGAAAAAATATTTTATGTTAGACTCTTTACCTTAATACATATCATGTACCTATTGCCTTTAAAGAGCATTAGGGAATGTATAATGGCATAAGTAAATGCAGACAAAAATAAGTTCCATTTAATTAGCATGAAAGACAAGATGTTGGGAATGAGATATCCAATACATGGGGAATAAAGCAGGATGCAAGGAAAATGAGCACTGTATAGTAGCAGAAAAAGCACAAACCAACACTCTTAGAGATGTTTGCTTTGGTTGTGCTTTGAATTAGCTTCTTTGGTAAATGAATATATTGGACTTTTTGCCACATGTGTGTAATTTTTGTTATAAACAGTAAGAAACAAGGGTAGTGCTGACTGGTACAAGCACACACCTTTAATCCCATCCTTTGGAAGGCAAAAGCAGGCACATCTCTGTAGTTTAAGTCCAGCCATGTTGACAAAGGAAGTTCCAGGACAGCTTAGGATATATAAGAAAAAAGAACAGATGAAAGATGAAAGAGAGAGAGAGGGGGGCGAGGAAGGAGGAGAGAGAGAAAAAACGAGAAAGGGGGGAGCTTACCTAAGGCCCGATGGCTTCTGACCTAACTACTGCAGGATGTTCTGTAAAACTCTGATAGTATTAAAATCTCTGTGAGCACAGAGTGTTTATTATCTAGTGAGCTAGAGGAATGAGGATGCAATACAACTCTTTCTTCCTCCTCACACTCTTTCTTTCTTTGAAAGTTGCCTAATATTGCTATCTCAAAATACGTTTAAGAATTCTTTTTTTTTCAGTTTTTTTTATTCGATATAATTTATTTACATTTCAAATGATTTCCCTTTTCTAGCCCCCCCACTCCCCGAAAGTCCCGTAAGCCCCCTTCTCTTCCCCTGTCCTCCCACCCACCCCTTCCCACTTCCCCGTTCTGGTTTTGCCGAATACTGTTTCACTGAGTCTTTCCAGAACAAGGGGCCACTCCTCCTTTCTTCTTGTACCTCATTTGATGTGTGGATTCTATGCTTAGAATTTATGCCTAGAAAAAGTAACAATGAAAATATGCAATTAATTGAAGGTATAGTATTAATATTCAAATTAATATCTTAATACAAGTAAAATAAAATTATTTGCAAATTGTCAACAAATACGCAAGGCAGGGATGAAATGAGAAATTGCCTCCAGCAGTTCACTTCAAGAGTTATCGGGTAGACTGCCCAGTGAGCACAGGAAACTAAGGGTCTTTAACTAAGAAGACTGCTTATCTCATTTCTCTTTCCTTTGCTGAAAACTGATTATCTATTACATGTGACAGATACCATGCATTCATATATTTTATGTATTAAGAAAATCATCAAGTATTTGCAAATAATTCTTTGTTTTATACTACAAATAGAACATATATTACATACTATTGTGATTGGAAATATGAAGATGAGAATTCAAAGTAAATGGAAGAAAACATGGCAAAAAAATGTTCATTCACAGTCAGAGATGAAGCCTCAGATTGAACTTTATTCATAAATATTCATTGCCCAATAATGTCAAATACATCTATATTACAATCTACACTTTTAAAACATAATCCATATTGTTTCAGAACCAACCTTCTGAGTATTAATTCCATAGTGGAAGGAATGCTGCTGATTATCTATTACATGTGACATATACCATGCATTCATGCATTTTATGTATTAAGAAAATCATCAAGTATTTGCAAATAATTCTTTGTTTTATACTACAAATAGAACATATATTACATACTATTGTGATAGCCAAGTTAACTAAGGCAGGTCATGTGTGTGTGAGTGTGTGTGTGTATGCTTGTGTGTATGCATTATGTGCGTATGTGTGTTTGTCGGGTCTTGGTGTGTGTGTGTCATGGATGAGAGATATCAGAAAAGTACAATCATCTAAACTGTCCACTTTGGTTATAGCCATCATCTTTCCTTAGGAACCTGGGGATACTTGATTCACAATGAACCATCAGTCCTAAGTTCAGAAGCTGTATTTCACTAATAGATGTCTTATACCTTGAAATAACTGCTGTCCATAGTTCTTAAAATTAAAATCCAGAACGATGGGGTAAAGGGAAGACCACAGATACCAGAAGCGGTCTCTCTGAGTTTCAAAGACAAATAACCATGCTCCTTCTCATGCATCAGGGATCTTCTTTGTCCTTATGATTATCTGTCAGATGATTCTGCTTTGAACTGTTTGCTTTAGGAGATACATATTTGTCTATTTTTCCCATTTGCTGAAAATTCTCTGCCACACTCCCATAGTACATGTTAATATTAATAAAAACAAAAGAAGACTTTCTCAACCAAAAAGGTAAGAATTCAACAACTTCTTCCTTAAAATTTTCTCTGTAGAACCACATGCAAAAATGAGTGGATGGATTAGATAAATAGATGGATGTTACAGCAGAAGTCCATAACTTAAATGTTATGAAGTAACAGTAGTTGAAGAAATAAAAGGCCTTTATTACCTCTCATCTCATGTACTGGCCTTAATTTCCTGTGCATTAAGATAAAAGTATCAGAGACAGGGGCACAAACAAGTAGCCAGTGCTGACTGTGCTGCATGAGATGGTGGTAAGTCAGAACCATAGAGTATATAGCTTCTGGAACTTTCCCAGAGATGGAAGATGAGAAACTGTTTGACAAATATGTAACTCATAGAATAACCATCCTCAGATTGCTATGTAAACAAGAATGCAAATTGGATGGTTTATTATTTACTTATTCATTTATATCTCAAATGCTGCCCCCTCCCAATACCCTCCTCACAGAGACCTCCCCACTTCCTCATACCATGACACTTCTCTGGATTCATTCTGCTATCATGACAAAAATCGGTGCTGAGAGATTAGGAGATAATATCCTAGAAAAGCAGGTAATTGAGAAGCTTAATTGACATTGAAAGATCTACTTGGTGTTTGTTCCAGTAAGATAACATCTTTTATTCCTGCTAGCAACAAAATGATTTGTAAATGGTAGTGCTTTGGGAACAGGTGTCAGTATGTGGCAAAACCCTGAAATAAGTGAAGTAAATTGCCTTGCTATCAATTTTACTATGGGGTTTAACTTCATGAGGAATTGTTAAGATAATTGAACATATTTATACTAAAACTACTAAATTATGTTATAGAATTTGCAGTAAAGTAGAAGCAATAAATTTTATATAGAATACAAATTTTAGAAGAAACAATATGGAACTTCTGAGTCAGACAAAATGCTGTAGGGCAAACAGCAATGTGCAAAAAATTAAAATAAAAACCCAGGTAAAAGAATACTGAATTCTTTTCTTTTTAGTAAACATTACTAAGAAATCTTTCAGAGTGTGTTTGCTGAAACAGGACATGTGTCCTCACAAAGAGGGTGACATGCTGACAGGTCCTTTCCATCCCCCAGGTTCCTAGAATGGCTTCTTGATGACCACTGTCCCTTTGTGATCATCTTATGGCCTCGTTTACTCTTTTCTTCTATATAACTTTATATCTTTTCTAAATTTATCACTTATTTTACGTTGATTACATTTTAGGTTGACTGCTTCCTGATGATATATAGGGCACCTCCATCTCATAAATTACTTGAGTCTAAATAGTAATGCAGCCTGAATTACTTTGTGAAGGCCTTTTGCCTCCATGCCTATTACAGAAATTTTTATGAACAACAGTTACATGGAGAGACCAGTTAGCTCTGAGTGCTTTGGTGCTTGACTCACCCTTGTACCGACTGCGTTTTGACCTAGGTTGTTAGATAATGCAGCTTTTCAGTCTTTTCTCTTGGTTTATCCTCAATAACCCACTTTTGAATGGGTCTTAACTATGAAAGGCTCAAATAAAAGCATAACATTTCAAAAAGGATCTACGACAGTTGTTGCTTAGATGAAAAGCTATTACTTTAAAATCACTGTGAAATCAGACATGTTTTCAAATTCACCAAATCTCAGTGTGGATGTTGTCATGTAGGAATGCTGTGGGTTGTGGACTTTTTTTTTTCTTTTTCTGAAGATATTTAAGGATTCAATAATGATCAAAATACTTGTAGAGGGGAATGTGAGCTCAGTTATTAAAGATGGCTGGGAGAATTTCTAATGCTCATTTGTGTACTCATTTAGAGATATCCTTAATCTCTTACCATACATTTCCCTGCTCACAATGTATCCATTGATTTTAAAGTTACAACTACTCATTCTTAAAACAAGTTACTTGTTTGTTCTCATTTATTTTTATTATTCTTATTAGTATATGTACCAGGACAATAGCATGGGATATTCACTATCTTGTTCCATTACATAGAATAGTGGTTCATGACTCTCGGGATATGTTACATTCATTCATATGTGTGTGTGTATGTGTATGTGTGTGTGTGTGTGTGTGTGTGTGTGTGTGAGAGAGAGAGAGAGAGAGAGAGAGAGAGAGAGAGAGAGAGAGAGAAATGTATCCTTTAATGACTATTAAGTTATTACATGTACACTGCAGATAGTAGCAGCATCCATGTTCAATCTCTCTCTGTCTCTCTGTCTCTCTGTCTCTCTCTGTCTCTGTCTCTCTCTCTCTCTCTCTCTCTCTCTCTCTCTCTCTCTCTCTCATTGCTAGTGTTCCCACAGGTTTTAACAGATCAGGCTTGGAAAGATCACTTTTGATTAAAAATCTCTGATTTTATAAAGTTAAGCTGGAGCAACACCCAACCTTCTATAAATGGCAAAGTAGGATGAATTTGCAGAATTTGCATGTTTTCTTTTTCATCCAAACATAGTTGTAATGATAATATATCTATTTAAGCAGGAATTATTTGAAGATATTCATGAAGTAAAAATAATAAAAATTAGATACCTGCTTTAATTTTTTCAAAATTTGATCATATATATATATATATATATATATATATGTGTGTGTGTGTGTGTGTGTGTGTGTGTGTGTGTGTGTGTGTGTGTGTATGTGTGTGTATGATGTAGAATACAGGGTACACTGTGGGCACAAGCATGGAGCATTGAGCTGTCATTTATTCTTTACATTTACATTCCCTAATGAGAATAAAACCTTTGGTATTGTTTATATTTAAAAATTCCTGTGTACTTCAAGAAAATGAATGACTAAAACCAAATGGCTCTGAATAAATCAATTGTACAAATTTTCTGGTTGTAAATACTTAAATCACTCATTCATTTTATGGTTATCATCCTTGAATATTAATCCTCTTGCAACCCCTAAACAAAAATATTTCACTTTTAGCAGAGTTTTATTAGATAACCCCCCATTTTCATACTTTTCAATTCTTCCTTTTTGTCCACACTATTATTCCCTTCCAATTTCATGTAGTCTATTCTTAAATCTATGGTGCCTTCTTAGTGCTGTCAGTATGCACATGGGCATAGCACACTTTGTAGTATTTTAAAACTAGGAGGTATCAATGTCAGTATTTAGGGATGATGAAAACATTTACATGTTAGTTGGTCAATGACAAAAAAGTAAGTCCATTTAAAATGCATATTGTACAACAGAATCTAAGTTGCAAAAATTTGACTAGAATAAAGAAACAGAACAAAACAAAATTCACCATTTTCTATAACTAAAGGGAGGACATCAGTAGAAAGTGATGGATTAAAATTAATATTAAGAAGGGCTGCCCCCTTTCTCCTTATCTTTTCAATATTGTATTTGAGGTACTAGCTCGGGCAATTAGACAATATAAGGAGGTCAAAGGGATACAAATTGGAAAAGAAGAAGTCAAACTATAATTATTTGCAGATGATAGTCTACCTAAGTGACCCAAAAAACTCCACTAGAGAACTCCTACAGCTGATAAACAACTTCAGCAAGGTGGCAGGTTATAAAATCAACTCAAGCAAATCAATATCCTTCCTATACTCAAAGGATAAGCAGGCTGAGAAAGAAATTAGGGAAATGACCCCCTTCACAATAGCCACAAACAGTATAAAGTACCTTGGGATGACTCTTACCAAACATGTGAAAGATCTGTATGACAAGAACTTCAAGACTCTGAAGAAGGAAATGGAAGAAGACTTCAAAAAATGGAAAAGCCTCCCATGCTCATGGATCGGCAGGATTAATATAGTTAAAATGGCCATTTTTCCAAAAGCAATATACAGATTCAATGCAATACCCATCAAAATCCCAACTCAATTCTTCATAGAGTTAGAAAGAGCAAATCTCAAATTCATCTAGAATAACAAAAAACCCAGGATAGCTAAAACTATTCTCAACAACAAAAGAAATTCTGGGGGAATCAGTATCCCTGACCTCAAGCAATATTACCGAGCAATTGTGTTAAAAACTGCACGGTAGTGGTACAGTGACAGGCAGGCAGATCAATGGAACGGGATTGAAGATCCAGAAATGAACCCACACCTATGGCCACTTGATCCTGGACAAAGGGGCTGAAAACATCCAATGGAAAAAAGATAGCCTTTTCCTGGTTCAACTGGAGGTCAGCATGCAGAAGAATGTGAATTGATCCATCCTTGTCTCCTTGTACTAAGCTCAACTCCAAATGGATCAAGGACCTCCATATAAAGCCAGACACTCTGAAGCTAATAGAAAAGAAACTGGGGAAGACCCTTGAGGACATCGGTACAGGGTGAAAGTTCCTGAACAGAACACCAATAGCTTATGCTCTAAGATCAAGAACTGACAAATGGGACCTCATAAAATTACAAAGTTTCTGTAAAGCAAAGGACACCATCAAAAGGACAAATCAGCAACCAAAAAATTGGGAAAAGATCTTCACCAACCCTACATCAGAGGGCTAATATCCAATATACAAAGAACTCAAGAAGTTAGACCCCAGAAATTCAAATAACCCTATTAAAATGGAGTACAGAGTTAAACAAAGAATTCTCACCTGAAGAACGTCGGATGGCGGAGAAACATCTTTAAAAATGCTCAAATTCAGTAGTCATCAGGGAAATGCAAATCAAAACAACCCTGAGATTTCACCTTATACCAGTCAGAATGGCTAAGATTAAAAACTCAGGAGACAGCAGATGTTGGCGAGGATGAGGAGAAAGAAGAACACTCCTCCACTGCTGGTGGGGTTGCAAATTAGTACAACCACTCTGGACATCAGTCTGGCACTCCCTCAAAAAAGTGGGCATGTCACTTCCGAAAGATCCTGCTATACCATTCCTGGACATATACACAGAGGATTCCCCAGCATGTAATAAGGATATATGTTCCACTATGTTCATAGCAGCCCTATTTATAATAGCCAGAAACTGGAAAGAACACAGGTATCCCTCAACAGAAGAATAGATGCAAAAAATGTGGTATATCTACACAATGGAGTACTATTCAGCCATTAGAAACAATGAATTCATGAAATTCTTAGGCAAATGGATAGAGCTGGAGAACATCATACTAAGTGAGGTAACCCAGTCTCAAAAGATCAAACATGGTATGCACTCACTAATAAGTGGATATTAGCTTGGAAAACTGGAATATGCAAAACATAATCCATACTTCAAATGAGGTACAAGAACAGAGGAGTGGCCCCTAGTTCTGGAAAGACCCAGTGTAGCAGTATAAGACAAAACCAGAACAGGGAAGTGGGAGGGGATGGGTGGGAGAACAGAGGGAGGAAAGGGGGCTTATGTGACTTTTGGGGAGTCAGAAAAGGGGAAATCATTTGAAATGTAAATAAAAAATATATCGAATAAAATTTAAAAAAAAGGAGTGTTCCTCTTTCTCCACATCCTCGCCAACACCTGCTGTCTCCTGATTTTTTGACGTTAGCCATTCTGACTGGTGTGAGGTGAAATCTCAGGGTTGTTTTGATTTGCATTTCCCTAATGATTAATGATGTTGAACATTTCTTAAGGTGTTTCTCAGCTCTCCGAAGTTCTTCATGTGAAAATTCTTTGTTTAGCTCCATACCCCACTTTTTAATGGGGTTATTTGGATCTCTGGGTTCTACTTTCTTGAGTTCTTTGTATATATTAGATATTAGCCCTCTGTCGGATTTAGGGTTGGTGAAGATTCTTTCCCAGTCTGTTGGTTGACGTTTTGTCCTTTTGACAGTGTCCTTTGCTTTACAGAAACTTTGTAGTTTTATGAGGTCCCATTTGTCAATTCTTGATCTTAGAGCATAAGCTATTGGTGTTCTATTCAGGAACTTTTCCCCTGTGCCCATGTCCTCCAGGGTCTTCCCCGGTTTTTTTTTTTTTTTTTTCAATTAGTTTCAGTGTGTCAGGTTTTATGTGGAGGTCCTTGATCCATTTGTAGTTGAGCTTGGTACAAGGAGATAAGAATGGATCGATGCACATTCTTCTGCATGCTGACCTCCAATTGAACCAGCACCATTTGTTGAAAAGACTATCTTTTTTCCACTGGATGCTTTCAGCCCCTTTGTCGAAGACCAAGTGACCATAGGTGTATTGGTTCATTTCTGGGTCTTCAATCCTATTCCATTGATCCGCTTGCCTGATATTGTACCAATACCGTACAGTTTTTATCACTATTGCTCTGTAGTAGAGTTTAAAGTCTGGGATATTGAATCCCCCTGAAGTTCTTTTACTGTTGAGAATAGTTTTAGCTATCCTGGGTTTTTTGTTATTCCAGATGAATTTGAGAATTGCTCTTTCTAGCTCTATGAAGAACTGGGTTGGGATTTTTATGGGAATAGCATTGAATCTGTAGATTGCCTTTGGCAAGATGGCCATTTTAACTATATTAATCCTGCCAATCCACGAGCATGGAAGGTTTTTCCATTTTCTGAGATCTTCGATTTCCTTCTTCAGAGATCTGAAGTTCTTGTCATATAGGTCTTTCACTTGTTTGGTTAGAGTCACCCCAAGATACTTTATGTTGTTTGTAGCTATTGTGAAGTGGGTCATTTCCCTAATTTCTTTCTCAGTCTGCTTATCCTTTGAATATATAAAGGCTAGAATTTTTTTATTTTTGTTTAGATTTTTACTTCATATCACAGTTACAATATATAATTTTATATCTGGAGATGCAATTCTGAAGTCATCTTTGAAGCCTTTTGCATTTTTTATTGAATATTTTCTTTGTTCACATTTCAAATGTAATCTCCTTTCCTGGTATCTCCCCTGGAAACCCCTTAACACACCCCCAACACTGCTTCTATAAGTGTCTTCCCTCACCCACCCACTCCCACCTTCCCTCCATTGCATTCCGCTACACTGGGGCATGGAGACATCAGAGGACCAAGGGCTTTCCTCCCATTGATGCTAGACAATGGCATCCTCTGATGCATATGTGGCTGGAGCCATGGGTCCCTCCATGTGAAGTATTTTAATTTAAAAATAGTACCTATTACTCAAATACAGAAGTCTTTAAACACCATCAATAGAAGTTACTATATTATCTTTACATATATTGTTCATATATTTTGTGCAAATTTATATTATTATTACATTATTTAATATATTTTATTCAGTTGTGAGTAATTCATTTCTAATTTGTTTAACATTGCATGTTAATTATATAATGATAATTATTCTGTGTATTCTTAATGTAAGGGGTGTTCCTTTTTTGGTCCAGAGTAACACTAAACTCTGAATGCTGAAATGTGCTTTATTTCTATTTTTCATCATAAAAAGTATAACAATAAATACAATGGATCTTATAAAATGAAATAATAAACAAATAGCTTCATTTTATACTTCAGATAGGTTACTTTAAAGATGTTTTCTGGTCACACATCTCACATTAGAGCAGTGAGTGGTAGGACTGGTACAGAATCTTAGTAGTTGAACTCTAAATTATTATGTGAAAGACTTCAGGTTCAGTCCTGAGAACCAGAAAAGTCAGTGTTTATCTTTTCTCAAGAGAACTGCAGTCCTAAAATCAGCTTAGACTATATAGTTAAATGCTGTATCATCAACAACTATGAAAATTAAAGGAATATGGCTATTACTGAAGTAGTCTAATTTTAAAATATAATTATAACTATAATATTATTGTTTAACTTATAACATGTATTCTTATATTACATGAAATATTTGAATTCAACGGTTTGACATTCTGTATTCTAGACAAATCCCATTATCTACCAATATCTTCATGTTTGTGTGAGATAATAGTTTCTAACTTGTTTAAATTTATATTGCTGTTATCTCTAAGAAGAACAAGAAATTTGGTTAACTAAAATCATAGCTTATAATTGCACAAAATGACAAGAAAAATTAATAACTAGATAGTTTTATTTTCACATTCACATATATATATATATATATATATATATATAATCATTTTCAATGGGATGGCTAAATTTTTTATTTTTGTAGTTCAAAATAGATTTCCAGCTTTTCTTTTAGTGAAATTAACTCATTAGTTTTGTGTATAAATCAGGAATACTATTACATACGCATAGTCCCAGATTAGGAAATCTGTCATCTATAAAAACAGCTATTGTTTTATTGGACCTGTAAATGAGTTCTGTATTTATTGTCTCAGTTCTCCACATCTGACTGCTCACACACCATTTGTTCTTTTTACTGAATTTCACCTATTTGAAGGATGCTGTTCTCTCTTTAGCCACATGATATTGCAAAACTAATTTTCTACATTTTTAGTTCCATTAAGTCATTATACTTTTTATTCTACTGAATTTTAGAAATCATACATCTTGCTTCTTTTCTACCTTTTTAAAAAATTTCTATTATGCTTCAGTATTTTAGATCTATGATTTAATCCAGGACCTTAGTGTACCCAGCATGAGCTCAAATGTTAACTCCTTTAAAACATTCGTTAATTGTTTTGTGTGATTTCTTGTTGGCATACATTCATTGTACATAGTAACAGATTTCACAGAGAATTTATTTCAAAGATTTTATATACTTTTTTCTTCCCCATAGTCTACCACTGAAAGCCTCCTGAATCCAGGGAGACCCTCACTCAAGTCTCGGGATTAGACGACAGGCTAAAAATTCATGAGAGAGCATTCTTGATGCAAACACACAAGGTTTATTTATGTAGTGCACTTTGGCCAAGCTTTTGTCCTGTGCAGGGGCAGAGGAGTTCGACCCCACGCAGCTGTAGTCAGTGGTTTTTAAAGAAGAAAACTACAAAGAAAGGGGAAGATTTAGGCAGTGAACTATGTCATAAGGAATGGGGAGATCAAACAGCAATTCATGGCTCAGCGGAAGGTTACAGGTTATCTTGGGCAAACACAGTTACTTTGAGCAAAGTGCCAACTGTCTTGGGAATGTGGTGAGCTAGTCCTTGGAGTGGGGAGTTCCTAGAGCAGGGAGGGAGTACTGTCTTAAGGTTAATAGTTTCTCAGGCTGAGAGCAGAAAAAAGTTGCTCTGTATTTAGGCTAATTGCTAGGTGTCTAAAAATCTCGAGTTGAGGTCTCTCACTACCATTTATTTCTCCCGTACTCACAGTGCCTACCTTACTAGTCTTATTTCTGTTTACACACACACACACACACACACACACACACACACAAACACAAATGTGTGTCTGTGTTTGTGTGTCTGTATGTTTGTGTGTAGATGGCAGATGATAATAGACAGATAGATAGATAGATAGATAGATAGATAAATGGATTGATAGACGATAAATAGATTATATCTATCTATATAAAGTCTAGTATCCAAAAGAAGAGACAATGTGTGATTTTTTTCTTAATAAGACCTAATTGTTCCCTTAATGTAATAATTTCAAGTTATATCTATTTTATAAGAAACAAGTAAAATCAACCATCTATTATGTTAAATTAGCCTGTTTTTTGCACATGTGCTATATTTTCTTTACATATTCATCTATTTTTGATGCTGTTCCTATAGCTTATCTTTTGTGGAAAATGCTACAATATATAATGATTTCCAAGTACCTACGTGATATATTGACTTGGAGTATTCTGGGTGCATACTAGAGAGTGCCTAGCTGGCTCACAGTGTAGGTATGCTTTAATTATGTTAAATATCCATAGTAATTTCCATAGTATCTGCCATTGTTTTCTTTGTATTTGCAGAATAAATACCACGGCCAAAAGTAACTTAGTAAATAGTTGATTTCATATTATCCTTCCGCATCACAATCCAACACTGAATGAAAACAGTGAAAGGTGTTCAAACAGAAACCTGGAGGTAGGATTAAAATGGAGATCATTGAGCGATGCTGCTTATTGTCTTGTTCATCATCACTCTCTCACCTGAACTGGAGTGTACATTGCTGGGTCATTTGCACCAGGGAGATACTTTGCACAGTGCGTTATGTCTTCCAGCATCAATAATTATCAAAAGATGTACCTGCTGCCTAGTTTGATAGTTTGTTTTTCTATTCTCGGATGACATTTGCTTGTGTCTCAATGATCAAACACTAATTAGTTCAGTTATCAAGTTATATTTGTACCAAGAGTATATAAGGTTATTTCTGCCACATGATCATAGTTTTTCAGTTTCATTTATTTTGGATGGAACAGTGTCAGTATAGTGTTTTTTTAATTAGGTATATTCTTTATTTGCATTTCAAATGATTTCCCCTTTCCTGGTCCCCCCAATTTGTACTTTCCTGATGCTTAGGGAAATTGAAGTTTTTTCATGTGATTATTGATCACATGATTATTTCATATTTCAAAACTGTTGTTTGTTAGCTCATTTTATTCAGTTTGTTTTGGGTTGTTTTTATTTATTTATTTATTTATTTATTTGTCTGTTTTCATGTGTGTAGATGCAAGTTTGGGTCAGCATATGTGTACCAAGGTACATCTATATAGATGTTAGAGGAAAGCCCATGAGAGTTGGTTCTCTATTCATCATGTGTGCAGTAAAGATGCACTCCTAAACATTGCTTGGCAGCAAGTGCCTTTTTACATTGTACCATTTTGCAACTCTGGACTTTTTATCTAAAAGTAAGACTTGCAGCTCAGAATCTCAAAGAGAAAGGCAAAAGGAAAGAAATTCCAAGACATAAGCCTGGACAATGGATTTCTGAAAAGACTCTACTAGCTAAGGAAATAATATAAAGCATTGACAAATAGAAATAGATTATCTTCTCTTTTGAGAAAAAGAAACATAAAAGAAGTAACAGGAAGAAAACAGGATTTAACTGGCTTGTGGCTTAATAAGGAAAATAATCTACTCAACTGGAATGTATGGGAGCAGAAGTATTAGGCAGCTGTCACATTGTGTCTATAGTCAAGAAACTGAGAAAATGAATCCATTTTCCATTTTGGTTTAGTTGAAGTTTCCAGTTAATGGGCTAGTTTCATCTGCATTCAATCTGGGTGTTACCTCCTCAGTTAAATCTCCTTAGATATATCTTCATGCAGGCTCAGGGGTGTTTCTCCTAGGTGATTGAAATCCAGTTAAGTTGACAACAAAGGTTAAACTTTCTCTTTTTTTTCATTTTTTATTAGATATATTCTTTATTAACATTTCAAATGTTGTCCACGTTCCTGGTTCCCTCCTCCCCCGAAAACCCCATAAACCATCTCCCCTTCCCCAATCAACCCTCCCCCTTTTCCCTGTCCTAGTATTCTTCTACACTAGAACATCAAGTCTTTCCAGGACCGAAGGCATCTCCTTCCTTTGATGTCTAGCAAGACCATCCTTTACTGCTGATGTGTCTAGAGCCATGGGTAAGTCCATGTGTACTCTTTGGTTGATGGTTTTATCCCTGAGATCTCTGAGAGTACTGCGTGACTCACATTGTTGTTCCTCCTGTGTCACTGCACACCTCTTCAGGTCCTTGGGTCCTTTCTCTAGTTTTCCCATTAGGGACCCTGTACTAAGATCAATGGCTGGCTGAGAGTGCCCCCTCTGTATTTGTCATGCAATAGCAGAGCCTTCCAGGTGATAGCTATATCTGGCTTCGGTCAGCCAGCACTTGTGGGCATCCACAATATTGTTTGGGTTTTGTAACTGTATATAGTTGAATCCCACTGTAAACGGCAACCAACAAATTGGGAAAAAATCTTTACCAGCTCTGCATCTGACAGAGGGCTAATATCAAATATTTACAAAGAACTCAAGAAGTTAGACTCCAGAGAGCTAAACAATGAATTTTCACCTGTGGAATATTGAATGGCTGAGAAGCACCTAAAGAAATGTTCAACATCTATAGTCATCAGGGAAATGTAAATCAAAACAACCCTGAGATTTCACATTACACCAGTCAGAATGGCTAAGAAAACTCCAGAGACAGTAGGTGCTGGAGAGAAAAAGGAACACTCCCCACTGCTGGTGGGAGTGCAAATGGGTACAACCATTCTAGAAATCAGTTTGGTGGTTCCTCAGAAAATTGGGCATGATACTACTAGAGAACCCTGCTATACCACTCCTGGGCCTATGCCCTGAGGACCCTCCAGCATGTAATAAGAACACATGCTCTACGATGTTCATAGCAGCCCTATTTATAATATTCAGAAGCTGGAAAGAACACAGATGTCCCTCAGTGTAATGAATACAGAAAATGTGCTATATATATGTAATGGAGTACTATTCAGCCATTAAAGCCATTTCATGAATTTCTGAATTCATGAAATTCTTAGACAAATGGTTGGAACTAGAAAAATATCCTCCTGAGTGAGGTAACGCAATCACAAAAGAACACTCATTGCATGCATTCACTGATAAGTGGATATTAGCCTAGGAGCTTGGAATACCCAAGACACATTTCACATATCAAATGATGCCCAAGAGGAAGGAACAACAAAGTATGGATCTTTCGGACCTTTGTAGAAAGGGGAAAAATACCCACAGAAGGAGAAACAGAGACAAAAGGTGAAGCATAGTCTGAGGGAAAGACCATCCAGAGGTTAAACTTTCTAAATCCAACCCTTCTCACCTTAACCCCTAGACATATCACTTTAATTCACAAAATTCCACCCTTAGAATACATGTGGTCATTTTATAATTAAAACTGTTTTCAGTTAGTCTCCAAAAGTCCATTAAGTCTTAACAGTTCTTTTCATTTGCTAAAGTACAATGTCTTTTCTGCAGTGGCTCAAGGTAATTTCCTAACTATGAGCCCTTACAAATTAGAAACAAGTTACATATTTGCAATATGCAATGTCATAGAGTGGTCCAACCTCTTCCAACAACAGGGAGTGATAAAATGTCAGGGAAACACAAACCCAGTGCAAGGCTGAGGCCAGATTTCACTACTCAGTTTCTGGCATCTTGGCTATTGTTAGCATCATTTGGTACTGCTGTATCCCCATTTCTGTTGCCGTATCAAATGTAGACTCTCTTGGGCAACCTACACACCATGACTATGATTTCATTGGTAAATGTTTTTCCTTTCTTTTTTTGATAACTCCAAAATCCAGTGCTCATTTTTGCAATGTAAGCTTCATTGCAACAACATAAATATCTTCTTTGCAGGAAACTTGATCCTAACCCACAGCATCAAGTTACAGCATATTTGGGAACTTCTGACAAAGCCTCCTTCACCCACTAATCCTTTCATTTTGTGTTATTGCAAACTCACACCACACAGTTTGATTGCCAATTCAAAATGCAGTTCAGCATCTTTCTACCATAGTTATAGTCGTCTTTGAGTACCCTGGACCTTGACTATTTTTTTGAGCTGCTATGTTCTTCTTTGTCATTCTCATCTAAGTTTGCATCCCTTCAAATGCATTTCTTTTTTTTTCTTCTTTTTTTTATTCGATATAATTTATTTACATTTCAAATGATTTCCCCTTTTCTAGCCCCCCCACTCCCCGAAAGTCTCGTAAGCCCCCTTATCTTCCCCTGTCCTCCCATCCACCCCTTCCCACTTCCCCGTTCTGGTTTTGCTGAATACTGTTTCACTGAGTCTTTCCAGAACCAGGGGCCACTCTTCCTTTCTTCTTGTACCTCATTTGATGTGTGGATTATGTTTTGGGTATTCCAGTTTTCTAGGTTAATATCCACTTATTAGTGAGTGCATACCATGATTCACCTTTTGAGTCTGGGTTACCTCACTTAGTATGATATTCTCTAGCTCCATCCATTTGCCTAAGAATTTCATGAATTCATTGTTTCTAATGGCTGAATAGTACTCCATTGTGTAGATATACCACATTTTTTGCATCCACTCTTCTGTTGAGGGATACCTGGGTTCTTTCCAGCATCTGGCAATTATAAATAGGGCTGCTAGGAACATAGTAGAACATGTATCCTTATTACATGGTGGGGAGTCTTCTGGGTATATGCCCAGGAGTGGTATAGCAGGATCTTCTGGAAGTGAGGTGCCCAGTTTTCTGAGGAAACGCCAGACTGATTTCCAGAGTGGTTGTACCAATTTGCAACCCCACCAGCAGTGGAGGAGTGTTCCTCTTTCTCCACACCCTCTCCAACACCTGCTGTCTCCTGAATTTTTAATCTTAGCCATTCTGACTGGTGTAAGATGAAATCTTAGGGTTGTTTTGATTTGCATTTCCCTAATGACTAATGAAGTTGAGCATTTTTTAAGATGCTTCTCCGCCATCCGAAGTTCTTCAGGTGAGAATTCTTTGTTTAACTCTGTACCCCATTTTTTAATAGGGTTGTTTGGTTTTCTGGAGTCTAACTTCTTGAGTTCTTTGTATATATTGGATATTAGCCCTCTATCTAATGTAGGATTGGTGAAGATCTTTTCCCAATTTGTTGGTTGCCGATTTGTCCTGTTGATGGTGTCCTCTGCCTTACAGAAACTTTGTAATTTTATGAGGTCCCATTTGTCAATTCTTGTTCTTAGAGCATACGCTATTGGTGTTCTGTTCAGAAACTTTCTCCCTGTACCGATGTCCTCAAGGGTCTTCCCCAGTTTCTTTTCTATTAGCTTCAGAGTGTCTGGCTTTATGTGGAGGTCCTTGATCCATTTGGATTTGAGCTTAGTACAAGGAGACAAGGATGGATCAATTCGCATTCTTCTGCATGCTGACCTCCAGTTGAACTTGCAAGGGAAACACAAAAATCATTGAAAGAAATCAAATGCATTTCTTATTGTTCAGATTAGGTACTTTCTGTGGTAGGGGCTTTTCCTACAATTACCTTTCTTGTTTCAGTGCTAAGCTTATGGTTTCTGCTTAATTGCAATAGTTTCTCTCACAATTTTAAGTGCTTTCGTCACTCTTAACTTGTTTGCATCTATAAATTCACACTCTTTTTTTTTTAAAAAATTAAGATGAAATATCCCTTATATGATTATTGTCTCTCACTATAGACATGACTAAGATAATTTAATAGCAACCATTCTATGGCCTATATGTACAATATTGAAAATTTCTCATCCAAAATTTGTAGCTTATTTATTTTGAGTATAGTTTCATTTAACTGCTAATTATTTGTGGCAAACATAGATTTTTTTTTGCCTGGATCTAGCATGAACAGTTATGAGCCCAGTTTGTGAGAAAATCTTTGTTGCTCTCTGAAACTTTCTCAGCTCAATTTTTCTTTTTCTTTTTGTTTCTTTTTGTTTCTTTCTTCTTTCTTTCTTCTTTCTTTCTTCTTTCTTTCTTTCTTTCTTTTTTGTTTTTTTTTCTTTTTTTTATTCGATATATTTTTTATTTATATTTCAAATGATTTCCCCTTTTCTAGCCCCCCACTCCCCGAAAGTCCCGCAAGCCCCCTTCTCTCCCCCTGTCCTCCCACCCACCCCTTCCCACTTCCCCGTTCTGGTTTTGCTGAATACTGCTTCACTGAGTCTTTCCAGAACAGGGGGCCACTCTTCCTTTCTTCTTGTACCTCATTTGATGCGTGGATTATGTTTTGGGTATTCCAGTTTTCTAGGTTAATATCCAATTATTAGTGAGTGCATACCAAGATTCACCTTTTGAGCCAGGGTTACCTCACTTAGTATGATGTTCTCTAGCTCCATCCATTTGCCTAAGAATTTCATGAATTCATTGTTTCTAATGGCTGAATAGTACTCCATTGTGTAGATATACCACATTTTTGCATCCACTCTTCTGTTGAGGGATACCTGGGTTCTTTCCAGCATCTGGCAATTATAAATAGGGCTGCTATGAACATATTAGAGCATGTATCCTTATTACATGGTGGGGAATCCTCTGGGTATATGCCCAGGAGTGGTATAGCAGGATCTGCTGGAAGTGAGGTGCACAGTTTTCAGAGGAACCGCCAGACTGATTTCCAGAGTGCTTGTACCAATTTGCAACCCCACCAGCAATGGAGGAGTGTTCCTCTTTATCCACACCCTCTCCAACACCTGCTGTCTCCTGAATTTTTAATCTTAGCCATTCTGACTGGTGTAAGGTAAAATCTCAGGGTTGTTTTGATTTGCATTTCCCTAATGACTAATGAAGTTGAGCATTTTTTAAGATGCTTCTCTGCCATCCGAAGTTCTTCAGGTGAGAATTCTTTGTTTAACTCTGTACCCCATTTTTTAATAGTGTTGTTTGGTTTTCTGGAGTCTAACTTCTTGAGTTCTTTATATATATTGGATATTAGCCCTCTATCTGATGTAGGATTGGTGAAGATCTTTTCCCAATTTGTTGGTTGCCTATTTGTCCTCTTAATGGTGTCCTTTGCCTTATAAAAACTTTGTAATTTTATGAGATCCCATTTGTCAATTCTTGATCTTAGAGCATATGCTATTGGTGTTCTATTCAGAAACTTTCTCCCTGTACCGATGTCCTCAAGGGTCTTCCCCAGTTTCTTTTCTATTAGCTTCAGAGTGTCTGGCTTTATGTGGAGGTCTTTGATCCATTTGGATTTGAGCTTAGTACAAGGAGACAAGGATGGATCAATTCGCATTCTTCTGCATGCTGACCTCCAGTTGAACCAGCACCATTTGTTGAAAAGGCTATCTTTTTTCCATTGGGTGTTTTCAGCCTCTTTCTCGAGGATCAAGTGGCCATAGGTGTGTGGGTTCATTTCTGGATCTTCAATCCTGTTCCATTGATCCTCCTGCCTGTCACTGTACCAATACCATGCAGTTTTTAACACTATTGCTCTGTAGTATTGCTTGAGGTTAGGGATACTGATTCCCCCAGAATTTCTTTTGTTGCTGAGAATAGTTTTAGCTATCCTGATTCTTTGAGAAAATCAACAAGATAGATAAACCGTTAGCCAGACTGACCAAAGGGCACAGAGAAAGTATCCAATTAACAAACTTAGAAATGAAAAGGGAGATATAACAACGGAAACTGGGGAAATCCAAAAAATCATCAGATCCTACTACAAGAGTCTGTACTCAACACAACTGGAGAATCTGGAGGAAATGGACAATTTTCTTGACAGATACAAAATACCAAAATTAAATCAGGACCAAATAGATCATCTAAACAGTCCCTTAATGCCTAAAGAAATAGAAGGAGTCATAGAAATTGTTCCAACCAAAAAAAGCACAAGACCAGATTGTTTCAGTGTAGAACTCTATCAGACCTTCAAAGAAGAGTTAACACCAATACTCTTCAAACTATTCCACAAAATAGAAACAGAAGGAACACTACCCAATTCCTTCTATGAAGCCACAATTACGCTGATACCAAAACCACACAAAGATCCAACAAAGAAAGAGAACTTCAGACCAATTTTCCTTATGAACATCGATGCAAAAATACTCAATAAAATTCTTGCAAACCGAATCCAAGAACACTTCAAAACGATCATCCACCATGATCAAGTAGGCTTTATCCCGGGAATGCAGGGTTGATTCAATATACGGAAATCCATCAATGCAATCCACTACATAAACAAACTCAAAGAAAAAAAACCACATAGTCATTTCATTGGATGCTGAAAAAGCATTTGACAAAATTCAGCATCCTTTCATCCTTAAAGTCTTGGAAAGAACAGGAATTCAAGGCCCATACCTAAACATAGTAAAAGCAATATACAGCAAACTGGTAGCCAGCATCAAACTAAATGGAGAGAAACTTGAAGCAATCCCACTAAAATCAGGGACTAGACAGGGCTGCCCCCTTTCTCCTTATCTTTTCAATATTGTACTTGAGGTACTAGCTCGGGCAATTCGACAACATAAGGAGGTCAAAGGGAGACAAATTGGAAAGGAAGAAGTCAAACTATCATTATTTGCAGATGACATGATAGTCTACCTAAGTGACCCAAAAAACTCCACTAGAGAACTCCTACAGCTGATAAACAACTTCAGCAAAGTAGCAGGTTATAAAATCAACTCAAACAAATCAGTGGCCTTCCTATACTCAAAGGATAAGCAGGCTGAGAAAGAAATTAGGGAAATGACCCCCTTCACAATAGCCACAAACAGTATAAAGTATCTTGGGGTGACTCTTACCAAATATGAGAAAGATCTGTATGACAAGAACTTCAAGACTCTGAAGAAGGTAATGGAAGAAGACCTCAAAAAATGGGAAAACCTCCCATGCTCATGGATCAGTAGAATCAATATAGTTAAAATGGCCATTTTGTCAAAAGCAATATACAGATTCAATGCAATACCCATCAAAATCCCAACTCAATTCTTCACAGAGGTTTTTTTGGTTTATTGAGACAGGGTTTCTCTGTGTAGTCCTGGCTGTCCTGGAAATCACTCTGTAGACCAGGCTTGCCTCAATCTCAGAAATCTACCTGCCTCTGCCTCCCAAGTGCTGGGATTATAGGCATATGCCAATTTTTCTTTTTATAGTGTCAAAATTTCTAAAACTACTGTGCTATGCGAAATTTCCACCAGAATCAGTCATTAATTTGTGCTCATATGCTTCCATATTTTATGTAGACTACAGTTTCAACACTCTTTCACATTAAGTTTGCAAATGCTATCCAAACACTACACAACAGAAAGTGAGGCTCATTGCAAGATGGACCTGACTTTTTTTCTGAGATTAGAACATTTATTTTTCAACTTACAAAAAATATATATAATAAAAATCAATATTCTATTATAAAAGAATTTATAGCAGTAATACTCTATAAAACAGGATTTTTCTTTTTTTGATATTTTATTTATTTACATTTCAAAGGTTATTTCCTTTCCCAGTTTCCCCACATCCCAAAACCTCCTATTTCATCCCACCTCTTCCTGCTTTTATGAGGGTGTTCCTCCACCCACTTACCCAATCCCACCTCCTTGCCCTCAATTTCCCTACCCTGCGAAAGGAGGCCATTTATCGAGCCCTTATAGGACCAAGGACCTCTCCTCCCATTGATTCCTGACAAGGCCATCCTCTGCTATATATGGAGCTGGAGCCATGTGTACTCCTTGATGCTGGCTTAGTACCTGGGAACTTCAGGGGTTCTGTTTGATTGATATTGTTGTTCTTCCTATGGGGTTCCAAAATCCTTCAGCTCCTTCAATCCTTTCTCTAACTTCTCCAATGGGGACCAAGTGCTCAGTTCAATAGTTGGCTGTGAGTATCTCCATGTGTATTTGTAAGGCTCAGGAAGGGCCTCTCAGGAGACAGCAGTATCAGGCCCTTTTCAGCAAACATTTCTTGCCATCCAGAATAGTGTCTGGGTTTGGTGACTGTATATGGGATTAATCTCCAAGTGGGACAATCTCTGGATGGCCTTTCCTTCAGTCTCTGTTCTACACTTTGTCTCCATATTTTCTTCCCATGAGTACTTTGTTGCCCTTTCTAAAAAGAACAGAAGCACCCACACTTTGGTTTTCCTTCTTCTTGAGCTTCATTTTTTCTGTGAATTGTATCTTGGATACTTAGAGATTTGGGGATAATATTCACTTATCAGTGAGTACATACCATGAGTGTTCTTTTGTGATTGGTTTAGCTCACTCAGGATGATATTTTTAGTTCCATTCATTTGCCTAAGAATTTCATGAATTCATTGTTTTAAGTACTCCATTGTGTAAATGTACCACATTTTCTGTGGTACATTCCTCTGCTGAAGGACATCTATGTTCTTTCCAGGTTCTGGCTGTTATAAATAAGGCTTCTCTGAATGTAGTGGAGCATGTGGTCTTGTTATATGTTGGAGAATCTTTTGGGTATTTACTTAAGAGTGGTATAACTGGGTCCTCAGGTAATACTATGCCCAGTTTTCTGAGGAATGACCAGATTGATTTCCAGAGTGGTTCTACCAGTTTGCAATCCCACCAACAATGGAGGAGTGTTCCTATTTTTCCACATCCTCACCAGCATGTGCTATCACCTGAGTTTTGGAACTTAGACATTCTCATTGGTTTCATGGTCATTTTGATTTGCATTTCTTTGATGACTAAGGATTTTGAACATTTCTTTAGGTGCTTCTAGGTCATTCAATATTCCTCAGTTGAAAATTCATTTTTCAGCTTTGTGCCCCATTTTAAATAGTTACTTGATTATTTTAATAGTTATTCATGAATTCTTTGTATATATTGTATATTAGTCCTCTATCAGATATAGGATTGGTAAAGACCTTTTCCCAATCTCTAGATTGCTTTTTTTTTTGTCCTATTGACAGTGTCCTTTGACTTACAAAAGCTTTGTAATTTTATGAGGTTCCATTTTTTGATTTTTAATCTTAGAGCATAAGTGTTCTGTACAGGAAAATTTCCCCTGTGCTGATGTATTCTAAGCTCTTCCCACATTTATCCTCTATAAAGTTCAGTGTATCTGGTTTTATGTGGGGGTCCTTGATCCACTTGGACTTGAGCTTTGTACAAGGAGACGAAAATGGATCAATTTGTATTTTTCCATATACATAGATTATACATGGAGGACCCATAGCTCCAATTGCATATGTAGCAGAGGACGACCTTGTTGGACATGAAAGGTTGAAGAGGCCCTTGGTCCTGAGAAAGCTGGATGCCCCAGGATGGGGAAATGCCAGGCTATGGAAACTAGAATGGATGGGTTGGTGAACAGGGGTTGGGAGGATGAGATAAGGTTTTTTTCAGAGGAGAAATCATGAAAGGGGATAACAATTGAAATGTAAATAAAAAATAACTCATAAAAAAGAAAAAAAGAAAAAATACATTAAATTAAATAATAAATAAATTAATTAATAAAAAAATGATAGTGAGATTCATAAAAAATTGGCTCTATTTACATTTTTCTACATGCTGATTGCAAATTGAACAAGAAACAATTGTTAAAAAGGCTGTCTTTTCTCCACTGGATGGTTTAGAAGGTTTGTCAAATATTAAGTGACTGTTAGTGTGTGGGTTCATTTCTGCATCTTCAATTTTATCCCATTGATCTTCCTGCATGTCTCTGTACCAATACCGAGCAGTTTTTATCACTATCACTCTGTAATACAGCTTAATGTCAGGGATAGTCTTTTATTGTTGAGAATAATTTTCACTATCCTTGTTTTTTGTTATTACAAATGAATATGCAAACTGTTCTTTCTAACTCTATAAAGAATTAATTTGAATCTTTGATAGAGATTGCATTGAATCTGTATATTGCTTTCTGCAAGATGGCCATTTTTACTATATTAATCCTGTCAGTCCATGAGCATGGGAGATCTTTCCATATTCTTAGATCATCTTGGATTTCTTTCTTCAGAGACTTGAAGTTCTTGTCATTCAGATCTATCACCTATTTGGTTAGACTCACACAAGGTATTTTATATTATTTGTGACTATTGTGAAGGGTGTTGTTTCCCTAATTTCTTTCTCAGCCTATTTGTCCTTTGAAAAGGCGAAAGCTGAAAATTTGTTTGAGTTAATTTTAATCCAACCACTTTTCTGAAGTTGCTTATCAGGTTTAGGAGGTCTCTGGAGGAAATTTTAGGGTCACTAAAACTATACAATCATATCATCTAGATAGGTTAATATTTTGATATCTTCCTTTCCAATTTGTATCCATTTGACATGTTTTCATTCTCTAATTGCTTCAACTAGAATTTCAAGTACTATATTGTATAGGTAGGGAGAGGGTGGAAAGCCTTGTCTAGTCCCTGATTTTAGTGGGATTGCTTCAAGTTTCTTTCCATTTAGTTTGATGTTGGCTACGTGTTTGCTGTATATTGGTTTTACTATGTTTAGGTATGGGCATTGAATTCCAGATCTTTCCAAGACTTTTATCATGAAGGGATGCTAAATTTTGTAAAATGCTTGCTCTGTATCTAATGAAATAATCATGAGGATTTTTTCCTTTGAGTTTGTTTTTGTAGTGGATTAATGTTGTTGGGTTTCTACATATGAACCATTCATATATCCCTGGGATGCAGCCTACTGGATCTGATGGATAATAGTTTTGATGTGTTCTTGGATTCTTTTTTCAAGAATTTCATTGAATATTTTCTTTCTTTGTTGGTCTTTCTGTGATTTAGGTATAAGCATGATTGTAGCTTCATAGAATGAATTGGGTAGTGTTCCTTTTGTTTCTATTTTGTCACATAGATTATTGAAGAGTATTGGTATTAGGTCTTTCTTGAAAGTCTGATAGAATTCTGCACTAAACCCATCTGGTCCTGGGCTGTTTTTGGTTGGGAGACTATTAATGCCTGCTTCTATTTCTTTAGGGGTTATGGGACTGTTAAGCTGGCTTATCTGGTCCTGTTTAAATTTTGACACCAGATGTCTGCTAGAAAAGGGTCCATTTGATCTAGATTTTCCAGTTTTGTTGAGTATAAGATTTTGTAGTAGGATCTGATGATTTTTTGAATTTCCACAGTTTCAATTGTTATGTCTCCATTTTCCTTTCTGATTTTATTAATTTGGATACAGTCTCTGTGCCCTCTGATTAATCTGGCTAAGTGTTTATCTATCTTGTTTATCTCAAAGAACCAGCTTCTGGTTTTGTTGATTTTTTAAAAAAATTTCTATTTGGTATTTGTTTAGTTTTATATATATATATGAATACACTGTCATTATCCTCTGGTGAGAGAGGAGCACTGGATCCCATTACAGATAGTTGTGAGATACCATGTGGTTGTTGGGAATTGAGCTCAGAACCTCTGAAAAAGCAGCCAGTGCTCTTAACTGCTGAGACATCTCCCCAGCCCCGTTTTTGAATATATGTATAGTTCTTTTGTTCCTATTTGGTTGATTTTATCTCTGAGTTTGATTATTTCTTGCTATAATCTTCTTGGGTGTATTTGCTTCTTTTTGTTTTAGAGCTTTGAGGTGTGCTGTCAAGCTGTTAGTGTAAGTTCTCTCCAGTTTCTTTTTGGAGGCACTTAGAACTATGAGTTTTCTTCATACCACTGATTTCATTGTGTCCCAAAAGTTTGGTATAATGTGTCTACAATTTCATTAAATTCTAAAGTCTTTAATTTATTTATTTCTTCCTTGAACAAGTTATCATTGAGTAGAGCGTTCTTCAGCTTCCATGTTCAGCTCCCATGTATATGTGTGCTTTCGTTTGTTTTTGTGATTATTGAAGACCAACCTTACTCTATGGTGATCTGATTGGTTGCATGTGATTATTTCAATATTCTTGTATCTGTTGAAGCCTGTTTTGTGACTAATTATATGGTCAGTTTTGGAGAAGGTACCATGAGGTGCTGAGAAGAAGTTATATCTTTTTATTTTAGGATAAAATGTTCTGTAGATATTTATTAAATCCATTTTGTTTATAAATTCTGTTATTTTCCTTGTGTATCTGTTTAGTTTCTGATTCTATGACCTGTCCATTGATGAGAGTGGGGTGTTGAAATCTCCCACTATTATTATGTAAGGTGCAATGTGTGCTTTGAGCTGCAGTAAAGTTTCTTTTATGGATGTGGGTGCCCTTGCATTTGGAGCATAGATCTTCACAATTGAGAGATCATCTTTCTTTGTTCAGTGCATTTGGTGTTTTCATTATTATGTGAAGCGAGTAATTTCTTTTCTGGTCTAGTCTATTAGGAGCTCTTATATATTCATGTGCATCTCCCTTTTTAGTTTAGGGAAGTTTTCTTCTGTAAATTTGTTGAATATATTTAGAGGCCCTTTAAGTTGGGAATCTTGATTTTCTTCTATACCTATTATCCTTAGAGTTCATCTTTTCATTGTGTCTTGGATTTTCTGGATGTTTTTGGTTAGGAGATTTTTACTTTTTGCATTTTCTTTGACTGTGGAGTCAATGTTTGAGTTATCTTGAAAATTTCTTCTTCCATACAAATTAGTTAATAACTTTTCAATTCATTCTCATTCAACTTCTCAGTATAGGAATAGAGTCAGTGTATGAGTGTAGTAAGGTTCTTTGTGACAACTTAATGCAAATGCATTCCAGACAACATGGTACAGAGAAGAAACAAAAAAATAACTGTTTTGTATCTTATAGAAGAAGACTAAGATACTTAATATCATTTGACTTTAATTGTATGAACAGTCAGTCTTTTCTAAGCCCCACCCTCAAATCTCCATATATCATTTTACATAGACAAACTTAATAAGGTCTAGAATTATAAGACAAGTAATTTCCTAACAATAGCTGTCAGCATTGTATATTAACTTGTAAGAGATATTTAATCAATTGAATGGGGTCATCATAATACTTCCTTAAGAAAAGTACTATTACATCTATTTAGAAAACAGTGTGCACTCTCAAGGAGTTAAAAAACTTATTACTTCATTAAATTAATTGTAATTTATTTTATGTAGATTATGAAAACAACAGAAGCCTAAATGTTTGAACCCAGAAAGATTCATTCTGGAAATCTTACTATGGAGATTATACCTTCAATGATAGCAGTTTTAGACGCTATAGTAATTCATTTAAGGAAAACTTGCTAATAACAAAAGACATTGATCTCAATGAATTAATGACCATTACACCTGATTGTTATCTAAGTTTGGGAGAGCCACTGAGAAGGAATGATGTGGAGTGGATTAAACTTGGATAGCAAGTGGAGAATATAAGATTTTAAAATTTCTTCTAATGTTGACAGCACAATTCCATTAATACTTTATTTTGAATTAATTTAATAAAATGTTGTAATTTTTTCTTCTTTCATTCTTTACTTTTCAAGGTCATTATGTGTTTTTCTCATGTGCTTTGTGTGCATATTTCATTTGCTGAGACGAATGAACTGAAAATATAACACTATGCTAAAAGTAGGACTTATAAATAGTTTTCTTGATGTTCCAGTATTTTTAGCAATGGCACGAGGTAGAAGAGAACATTTTAACTTGTCTTTTAAGTTTTACTGAATAACCTTTAAAGGGAAATACACAAGGCAGCTTTAAACTATCAATAGTAATGTTATATCTTTACTTTTATTTTAGACCATAGTACTGTGCTCTTTAGAAACCAGTGAAAAATCACTTTCAGTAGCACTGTGCCCAGGTTGGAAAGCAAAAACAAAATTCCTGTGTTGATCAATGAAGTCATTTGATTCCATCTCCTATGAAGAGAGAGAGAGAGAGAGAGAGAGAGAGAGAGAGAGAGAGAGAGAGAGAGCTAGCATGTGTATATACTTATACACATCTACTACAGTGTACACCGAGAACAGAGGGTAATTTGGAAGTTTTGGTTCTTTTGTACCTGGTTTCAAATGGAATTCTTTAGATTTGTTAGTAAGTGCCATTAACTGCTGAGACATATTAACAAATGTGCTGTGATCATTGTGCAAGGTAAAATTTCTGTAATTGTACAAGCTGTTTCAAATTTCAACATTGTTGGTAATGATAGTACTCTTTGTACTCATGTGTTTAGATTGGAAAATTACTAATGATATGCCTATCCAATTTAAAAGGCAAAAAAGATTCAGCTATTTATTTAATTATATGTCTCAAAATATGAAGAAAAACAAAAATCGATTTGTTTAATGAGAATTTTCATGTGTAAATATATACACAATTTTCTACTAGTGTAAGCAAGTCAGGCAAAGGATACCACTCATTCACTGAAGATCAAAGCACACACTTAATACAAGACAGGTATCTAGAAGAAATCTTAAGCATTCAGATCTTGTCATGTCCTTCCTATGCCTATAAGGGAAACATTTTCTGTGTTAACTTTGTTGATACCATCACACAGTGTGAGGGAAGGTATCTAATATGGACCATCTCATATCATTACATAGATTGTTATTATTCAATAAGCTTTGATGATATCAGAATATATTTCATAAAACTGAATAAGATCTGTCAATAAAAATATGCAAAATATTCAAAGTGTCAATGGTGTCATCATGCATAGGATCTTTGTTTTAGTTATCTCCTTGTACAAAGCTCAAGTACAAGTGCATGAAGGACATCCACATAAAACCAGACAAACAGAAGCTTATAGAGAGGAAAGTGGGGAAGAATCTTGAAGACATGGGCACTGGGGAAGAGTTCCTGAACAGCACACCAATGATTTATGCTCTAAGAACAAGAATCGACAAATGGGATCTCATAAAACTTCAAAGCTTCTGTAAGGCAAAGGACACAGTCAATAGGACAAAACAGCAACCAAAAAATTGGGAAAAGATCCTAAACAATCCTACATCTGACAAAGGGCTAATATCCAATGTATACAAAGAACACAAGAAGTTAGTCTCCAGAGAGTCAAATAACCCTATTAAAAATGGGGTACCGAGCTAAACAGGGAATTCTCAACTGAGGAAACGTGAATGGCTCTAAAGAACCTAAAGAAATGTTCAGCATCCTTAGTTATCAGGGAAATGCAAATCAAAACAACCCTGAGTTTCTACCTCACACCAGTCAGAATGGCTAAAATGAAGCAGTCAGGGGACAGCAGATGCTAGACAGGATGTGGGGAAAGAGGAGCACTTCTCATTGTTGGTGGGATTTCAAGCTGGTAAAACCACTCTGGAAATCAGTTTGGTGGTTCCTCAGAAAATTAGACATAGTATACTCCCTGAGGACCCAGCTATACCACTCATGGGCATATACCAGGAAGATGCACCTACATGTAATAAGGACACATGCTCCACTATGTTCATAGCTGCCTTATATATAATAGCCAGAAGCTGGAAAGAACCCAGATGTCCTTCAACAGAGGAATGGATACAGAAACTGTGGTATATATACACAACAGAGTACTATTCAGCTATTAAAAACAACGAATTCATGAAATTCTTAGGCAAATGGATGGAACTAGAAAGTGTCATCCTGAGCAAGGTAATCCAATCACAAAAGAACACACATGGTATGTACTCACTGATCAGTGGATGTTAGCCCAAACACTCAAAATAAACAAGTTATAATTAACAGACCACAGGAAGCTCAAGAAGAAGGAAGACTGAAGTGGGGTTGCATTGGTTCCTCTGAGACAGGAACAAAATACTCACAGGAGCAATATAGGAGACAAAGTGTGGAGCAGAGACTGAAGTAAGGGCCACCCAGAGAATGCCCTACCTGGAGATTCATCCTATAAACAGTCACCAAACCCTGACACTATTATGGATAAAAAGAAGTACACACCAAAAGGAGCATGCCATGGTTGTCTCCATAGGAGACCCTGCTAGAGCCTTACACATACATAGGCAAATGCTAGCAGCCAACCATTGGACTGGGCCTGGGTTCCCCAATGGAGGTTTGGGGGAGCTGAAGGGGTTTACAGTCCCATGGGAATAACAATGATATCAGCCACTCTGATACCCCAGGACTTCCAGGGACTAAACTATCAACCAAGGGGTACACATGGTTTCAGCCAAGAATGTGGCAGAGGAATGCCTTCTTAGGCATTAGTGGGAGGAGTGGTCCTTGGTCAGAGGAAGGCTCAATAGATGCCCCAACAAAGGGAAATTGAGGAGGGAGAGGTGGGAATGGGTTGGGTGGAGGGGCATATACCTGGAGGCAAGGGGTGGGAGGAAAGGTTGGGGGCTTTCAGGGAAGGGGGAAATCGGGAAAGTTCTTACCATTTGAAATGTAAATGAAGATTATATTAAAAAATTAATAGAGCCAATAGTTGACTAAGCTTCCAATAACAGACAGGATTTTTTTTAATGATTTTATGGACTCTAAGTTCAATTTTAGACAACTGTTGGTTACCACTCCCATGAGAGAAGCACTTTAATCTAACTCCCGTTTTTCAAATTATATGTCCAAAGTCTATGGGGTCATTAGCAGTTTAGATTTACCTTCAACCACTGAGAGGCACCTGAAGGAACAGTGATGTAATCTTAGTTTTAATTATTTATTTAAAGGTTTTCTTTAATTATACATCTTTCTTTGTCTTTTCCTTTCTCATTTTCCTTCATCACACTTTAAACTACTCTCTTTGTGATGGTTAGTGACAAGTTCATTGATATTTCCATTCATGTATTCAAACATTTTTAAAATTTTATACATTATACTTTATTTGCATCATGCCTTTCGTTCTCCCTCAAACCTAATGTGTTCCTTCCTCTCCTTCTAAAATTCATGTCTTTTATTGTTCAATTATAATTTTCACAGACACACACACACATACACACACACACACACACTTATAATTTTGTAAATATAACCTGCTGAGAACATTTAGTCCTTCACAAATTTTTCAGATTTTATAATATCTGTTATATTAAATTTCTGCTATACATTTGTGTAAACTTGAGAAAGTAATAGATAAAATGTTTACTAGCTAAACATGTTTAGTCTAAAAAATTTATAAAGTAATTACATATAAAATTTATAATAATAATTTTTTTAAAATTTTTTTTATTCGATATAATTTATTTACATTTCAAATGATTTCCCCTTTTCTAGCCTCCCACTCCCCGAAAGTCCCATAAGCCCCCTTCTCTTCCCCTGTCCTCCCACCCACCCCTTCCCACTTCCCCGTTCTGGTTTTGCCGAATACTGTTTCACTGAGTCTTTCCAGAACCAGGGGCCACTCTTCCTTTCTTCTTGTACCTCATTTGATGTGTGGATTATGTTTTGGGTATTCCAGTTTTCTAGGTTAATAAAGTGAGTGCATACCATGATTCACCTTTTGAGTCTGAGTTACCTCACTTAGTATGGTGTTCTCTAGCTCCATCCATTTGCCTAAGAATTTCATGAATTCATTGTTTCTAATGGCTGAATAGTACTCCATTGTGTAGATATACCACATTTTTTGCATCCACTCTTCTGTTGAGGGATACCTGGGTTCTTTCCAGCATCTGGCAATTATAATGTTATAAGAATTATAACATTGTAAGGGGATAATGGAATATCTCAAACATAGCTATTTATAATTGATACAAAAGTTGTGGCAATCAGGCAAGTGTTACATACTGGTTAAATATTCATGAAGTTCAGGTTGGTTGTATAGAATTAAACTATTTTTTCATGTTTTATATCTGTCTAATGATTCTCAGGCATGTTTTATTCCTCTTGACATTATCATATCTCTTACTGCCATGAATTTCACAGCTCATGGACTGTTTCCTGAGAAATGTTTACCCTATGGAGAACAAGATACAATTTTGAGAAGATGTAACAGAGGGGTGTAGGAGGAATTTAGGGGGTGGGGGTGTATGTGATTTACATGTAGACAAGTATAAAATTTCAAAAGAACAAAATAAATCACCACAATGCTTTCTTGAGTAGATCACAAAATTTATAGTGAATAAATAATAGAGGTGGAAAGGTGCTCAAGCTTCTCAATTTTCAACATTTGTTATGAATATTTAAAGTCATTGCAGCTTCTAGGTTAAACAAAAGATTTAACTTTATCCTAAAATTTAAGTTAATTACAATTTTATAAGTTTAATTGCACAGTTTTAATTAGAAAAATATCAATACCAAGTAGGCAGGAGTTCAACTGGAACTATTCCGTAATTAGGCAGCTATAATATGCCTACAAAGTCAATGGTACAGAATCAAATGCAATGTTTATAACTAAAATAGTTTAAGAACACTCAACTGTATAGTATATCATGACTGTTTGTGATTGTAAATGCTTAGAAAACTTATCTTTCTACATATCTTTTTGTAAATTTTGGTATGACAAAAATAAAGAACTGCATCACTTTATTGTTTTTAAATATATTCTATATTTGATTTTGAAATTATTTTCACCTAGTTCTTAGAGTAGATAATTTTAGTCACCTTGTAATTCTGTATTTTTAAAATTCAGTATGTATAGAAATTGAATTAGTATTGAAGATAATATTTTATATTTTAAAATGATTTCATTTAACACCTGTAATGCAAAACTATTTAGCTGGTATCATTTAAGGGCCGTAAGTGTGATTTTATTTTTTATTTGATGTAAGATTTCTCTTCTAACTGTGGACAGTTTTCTACCTTCCCTTGTTTTAGTGGAGCAACAGACAAAAAGGAAGAGATTTCAGGAAAGGTGTGTTGTGGAGGCAATGGCTAGATGAGGGTCTAATACATTCACGAATGCATTTATTGCTTATGTGCCACATGAATTACAGTGAGAGGATTGTGGAAAGAAAATCAATGTATACCATCAGACCAAAAAATGGCCATCATCTATTCTATAAACACCTCTATGACACTGTTTCTTTGACACTTTTTCAAATAAAAATAAAGCTATAATCAGGGCTTTGCAATAAGACCCTGTCTCAAGCAAAATGACACATGAACACATTTATCTCTAATTATATATGTGAAATTCCTTCACATGATATTGCTTTGTTTGTGCAGAAAAAAACCACTATATCCCTTATTTTATACAGCAAATTGTACAGGATAAATGTTAGAATTGCTGTCATAATGAAACAATGTAGAAAACTAGAATCATAATCAAGTTCTCATTGTAGAACTCAAATATGTTAAAACTAGTAACGGTTACTAATGAGATTAATACTCATATATATATTTACTCTTTATGGAGATGTCTCAAAATCTAAGCTTGCTGACTGAGATGGTCACAGCCTTCTCAGATAGGTAAAGGACCTGTTTTTGAAGGACATTCATGAACTATCAAATGCCGGAGATGTTTTGTTTGCAGTTTTTTAAATTATATTTAATCTTTTTTTACAGTCCAGATTTTATCCTCCTCCTGGTCCACCCTCTGACAGTTCCACATCCCAAACCTCATCCTCCCATCTCCACAAAGATATTCCCATAGCCCTAACCCCACCAGAACCACCTACTTCTTGAGGTCGCCAATCCCTTGAGGGTTAAGTGCATCTTCTCTGACTGAGTCTAAGCCTGACAGTCCTCTGCTGTTGGCAGCCTCAAATCAGCTGGTATATCCTTCCTGGATGGTGACCCAATGTCTGAAGATCTCAGTGTCCACGTTGAGACTGCTGGTCCTCCTACAGGGTCACCCTCCTTCTAACCTTCTTCCAACTTTTCCTTAATTCAAACACAGGAATCAGCAGCTTCTCTCCATTGGTTGGTTATAAATATCTGCATCTCATTATTTCATCTGCTTGTTTGGTCTTTCAAAGGGGAGTCATAATTGACCCCCTTTAGTGCACACACCTTAGCCTCACTAATAGTGTCAGGTCTTGGGGCATACAGAGCATAAATTTTGTTAAAACACAGATACATTTAATTGTAAGAAGACCAAGGTAATAAATTCATCAGAAAGAGGTGAAGATTTCATTCTAAAATGAAATTGCCGTATCATATGTCAATTTCACAAAATAAGTTCAGACCGTGATCACTTCTATACCCAAATACACAGTTTTTTGTTTTGTTTTGTTTGTTTTTGTTTTTGTTTTTGTTTTCAAGACAGGGTTTCTCTGTATATTCCTGGCTGTCCTGGAACGCTCTGTAGACCAGACTGACCTCACACTCAGAAATCAGCCTGCTTCTGCCCCCAAGTGCTATGATTAAAGGCATGTGCCACCACTGCCTGGCTTCAAAGACAACAAAATTAACATCCACAAGTATACTTCAGAATACTAGTCACTTTCACTTAGTAGCTTCTACAAATAGCACAAGTTTGTTTGAGGTCCTGTCCAACATCTTCCACATCTCATCCCAGAACACTTCACACTGCCACTCTCTAGGATTACACATAAAAAGTGTTGCAACATCTTTTCCAATGATTATGAAGCAAGGTTTTTGAACAGAATCATTTAAAGATGTGTGCATGTGTGTGTGTGTGTGTGTGGTTGTCTTTGCTTCTGTTTTCTTGCTATGTAGAAAGTTCCATCAGTTTTAGCAATAGAAAGAGAGAATTTGCATTCAGTATGGCTTGGAGAAGATTGAAGGACAAAACTCTTTTGGTTAACAAATAATATCTTGTCTAAAAACTATGAAATGATTCAATAGAACACATATTGCATAAGGATTGGGAAACTCAAGAAATACTTGTAATTGCTATGTGTAGTTAAAAGAAGTTCAATTACTATTAGTATTTAACTCAGATTTTTATCATAAACATAATAGTCTATTTAACTTCCTTTGTTCAATATATATTATTGAATAACACCATGTGCTATGCATATATTGCACTGTTTTGCCCATTTACTTCTTATTACTTATATTCTTCAGGGTTTGACTTTCGTCAGTAAAGATGATATAACAGTGTGGTCAACAGGGCTCAGAAGACCAAAGCAGAAGAATTTGAGTTTGGTGCCAAGTGGGACTTCACTTAGTGATTTTAAAACACAAAAATTATAAACACTATTTAAATACTATAAATATATTTTTATATCTCTTAAATAAATATTTATCATGTATTTTTGGGGTTTGGGGGCACTATTATTATTATTATTATTATTATTAAATTTATTTTTAGCAGTCCAATCATTACTACCCTCCTGGTCCATCCTCCACCTGTTCCACATCCTATTCCTCCTTCCCGCACTAGACCTCCCCACTCCCTGGTGCCTCAAATCTCTCGAGTGTTAGGTGAATCTTCTCCAGACACCAAACCAGGCAGTCTTCTGCTGTATATATGTCTGGTGCCTCATATCATCTATAATACGCTCCCTGGTTGTTGACTTAGTTTCTTAAAGATCTCAAGTTTCCATGTTATTTGAGACTGCTGGTCTTCCTATAGTGTTGTACTTTTCCTCAGCTTCTTCTAGTCTTTCCCTAATCAAATACAGGGGTACCCAGATTCTGTCCATGGGTTGGGTATAAGTATCTGCATCTGACTCTTTCAGCTCCTAGTCTGTGCTTCTCAGAGGGCAGACATGCTAGGCTCTTGTTTTTAAGTACACCATAGCCTCAGTAATAGTGTCAGGCCTTGGAGCCTGTCCTTGAATTTAACCAATTTGGACAGGTCACTGAACCTCCTTTCCCTCAATCTCTTCTCCATTTTTGTACCTGCACTTCTAATAGGCAGGAACAATTCTAAATGAGAGTTTTTGACTGTAGGATGGCAACACCATACCTCCACTTGATGCCCTGTCTTTCTACTGGGGGTGGACTTTACAAGTTCCTTCTTCCCACTATTGGGTATTTCATCTAATACCCATCCCTATGATTCTTGAATATCTCTCACTTTAAAGGTCTCTGGTACTTTCTAGAGGGTTCCCCCATCTCCTATCCTGCAAGTTTGCCTGTTTCCATTCTTTATGCTGGCACTCAGGGCTACTCTCTTGTCTCACCCCAATACCTGATTATGTAACCCCTTGCCCCTCCCTGTCCCCTTTCCACTCAGATTCCTCCCTCCCTATGCTCCCCAGATTGCCTTCTTCTCTCTCCCAAGTGGGATTGAGGCATCCTTACTTGAGACCTTCACCTTGTTTACCTTCTCTAGTTTTGTGGATTGTATCCTGGGTATTTTGTACTTTTTTGGCTGATATCCACGTTAGTGAGTACATCCCATGCAAGTACATTTTTGTCTGATTTACCTTACTCAAGATGATATTGTCTAGTTCCAGCCATTTGCTTACAAAACTCATGATATCCTCATTTTTGATAGGGGAGTAGTATTCCATTGTGTAAACCAACCACATTTTCTGTATCCATTCTTCCATTGTGGGACATCCAGTTTGTTGCCAGCTTCCGGATATCACATACATGGCTGCTATGAACAAATTGGCAAAGAAGAAATAAAGGTGTCATTATTTGTAGATGAAATGATAGTATACATAATTGACCCCCAAAATTATAGCAGAGAACTTCTTCAGTTCGTAAACAACTTCAGCAATGTAGCCAAATATAAAATTAGCTCAAATGAAACAGTAGATAAGGAGGCTGAGAACAAAATTAGGCAAACAACTCCCTTCACCGTAGACAAAAATAATATAAAATATCTTGGGGGTAACTCTAACCGAACAAATGAAAGATCTGTATGAAAATAACTTCACGTATCTCTAAAAAGCATTTAAAGATCTCAGAAAATGTAAAGATGATATTGCTCATGGATTGTCAGAATTAACAGGAAAAATGGCCATCCCACCAAAAGCAATCTACAAATTCATTATAATCCCCATCAAAATCCCTACACAATTCTTCAAAGACATGGGAAGATCAATTCTCAAATTCATCTGGAAAGGCAAAAAAACCTAAATAGCAAAACAAAACAAAACAAAACAAAACAAAAAAACCCAAACCTCTTAACAGTAAAAGAATTGCTTGGGGAATCACCATCCCTGACCTCAAACTATACTACAGAGCAATAGTGATAAAAACTGATTGGTATTGGTACAGAGACAGACATGTTGATCAATGGATAGAATTGAACACCCAGAAATAGGACCACATACTTGCAGACATTTGTTCTTTTATAAACAAGCAAAAGATATAGAGCATTAAAAAGAAAGCATCTTTAATAAAGGTGCTGGATTACTTGGCAGTTGGTATATTGAAAAATAAAAAATAGAATCCTTATTTGTTAGCTTGCACAAATCTCAAGTCCAAGTGCATCAAGCATCCCAGTATACAGCCAGATACACTGAATCTAATAGAGGTGAAAATAAGAAACAGCCTAGGTCTTATTAACACAAGGTCATTCTTGGGGAGATGGGGAGGGATGGGTATATCCTAAATAGAATTCCAATGTCTCATGTTCTAAGATCAAGAATTGATAAATGGGACCTCATGAAACTGAAAATCTTCAGTAAGGCAAAGGATATAGGCATTAGGACAAACCAGAAACCTACAGATTTGGAGAATATATCTTCACTATCTCCAAATCTGATACAGGGTTAATATCCAAAATTGGTAAAGAACTCAAGAAGCTAACCTCCAAAAAAAAATTTTATATTTTAAGGCTGTTATATGTTATTCTTTTTTCAAATTCTTAAAAATTATTTTGTTTATTTACATCTTAAATGTCCCCCCTCCTAGATTTATTCATCCCACCTCCCTCCCCTTCATCTCTGAGTGGGTGCCCCTGCCACCCAAGATATCTTCCTTCCCTGAGCCATCATATCCCTACAGAATAAGGCATTCTCTCCTTCTGAGGTCAGACAAGACAGCCCTCTGCTACCTTTGGGACAGGGGCCTCAGACTACCCCATGTATGCTTTTTGGTTGCTGGCTTATTCTCTGGGAGCTCTCAGGGATCTGGGTTGTTTGTCACCATTTGTCCTCCCATAGGACTGCCATCCCCTTCTGTTCCATTCATTCTTTCCCCTAACACTTCCATACCCCATACCTCTTCCTAACATTAGTCCAATGGCTATGAGCATCTGCATCTGTTTCCGTCAGCTGCTGGTAGAGCCTTGCATAGGACAGCCATTCTAGGCTCCTGTCTTCCAGAACAACATAGCATGAGTAATAGTGTCAGGTCTGCTGCATGCCAATGGGATGAATCCCAAGTTGACTGGTTACTGGATGGCCTTTCCTTCAGTCTGTGTTCCGTTTTTGTCCCCGTGTTCCTTTTAGAAAGTCATAATTCTGGGTCAAAAATATTGAAGGTGGCTTGGCCACCCTATTATAACTGAGGGTTATGTCTATCTAGTGGCAGTGGTCTCTTTAGGTTCTTTCTCTCCACTCTTGGGCATTTTGACTAAGGTCACCCCCATTAAGTCGTGGAAGCCTGACACAAATTCTGGGAATTTCTAGAGGTTATACCCCACCCCATCCCCACCCCTTACCCCAGGCAGCTGCATTTTTCTATTCATTCTTCTGACACTCTGAATTTCTGTCCTGTCTCCCCTCCCCATACCAGATCCTGACCTTTTCCTGTTCCCCTCACTTCCCCCATCCAGGTGCTTTACTCATTCTGCCTCCCATGATTATTTTGTAAGTATCAGAATGTAAAATAAGTTATTTAGCATATATGCAACAATATACTACTTTCATCTAAAGCCAAATAACTGATTTTTGTTTTATTTTATTCTTATTAGATATTTTCATAATTTACATTTCAAATGCTATCCTCTTTCACCTTTACCTCTCTCAAAAACCCCTATCACATCCCACATTCCCCTGCTTATCAAATCCCCCTCCCACTTTCCTGACATGGCATTCCCCTACACTGGGGCACTGAGCCTTCACAGGACCAATGGCTTCTCCTCTCAGTGATGTGTGAAAAGGCCATCCTCTGCTAAAGATGTAGTTGGAGCCATATCCCTCCATGTGCAATCTTTGGTTGGTGGTTTACTCCCTGGGAGTTCTAGGGGTACTGGTTGGTACATATTCTTGTTCCTCCTATGGGGCTACAAACCTCCTCAGCATCTTGAGTACATTCTCTGTCTCCTCCATTGGGGACCCTATGCTTAGTTGTTTGGTTGGCTGTGAGCCAGGGGTATTTTGATACTCCTTCTAAGAAGTAGCAAAATATCCATACTTTGGTCTTCTTCTTGAGCTTCATGTGGTCTGTGAAATGTATCTTGTGTATTCCAAGACTGTGGGATAATATCCACTTTTCAGAGAAGGCATACCATGTGTGTGCTTTTGTGTACTGGGTTACCTCAATCAGGAATGAATTTCCTAGTTCCATGTATTTGTCTAAGAATTTCATGTAATTATTGTTTTTAATACCAGAGTAATATTCCATTGTGTAAATGTACCACATTTTCTGTATCCATTCCTTTGTTGAGGGACATTTGGGTACTTTCTAGCTTGTGGCTATTATAAATAAGGCTGCTAAAAACATACTGAAGCATGTATCCTTGGAGCATGTTCTGGTGTACGCCCAGGAGTGGTATAACAGCAGGTGTTGGCGAGGATGTGGAGAAAGAGGAACACTCCTCCACTGCTGGTGGGATTACAAGACTGTACAACCACTCTGGAAATCAGTCTGGCAGTTCCTCAGAAAACTGAACATGACACTACAAGAGGACCATGCTATACCACTCCTGGGCATATATCCAGAGGATTCCCTGGCATGCAATAAGGACACATGCTCCACTATGTTCATAGCAGCCTTATTTATAATAGCCAGAAGCTGGAAACAACCCACATGTCCCTCAATGGAGGAATGGATACAGAAAATGTGGCATAGTTACACAATGGAATACTACTCAGCAATTAAAAACAATGAATTCATGAAATTTGTAGGCAAATGGTTGGAACTAGAAAAATATCATCCTATGTGAGGTAACCCAATCACAAAAGAATATACATGGAATGCAATCACTGATAAGTGTATATTAACTAGCCCAGAAGCTCTGAATACCCAAGACACAAGTAGCATATCAAATGACTCCCTTGAAGAAGTAAGGAGAGGGCTCTGATCCTGGAAAGGTCTGATCCAGCATTGTAAGGGAGTACCAGGACAGAGGAAAAGGAGGGAGGTGATTGGAGAATGGCTGGAGTAGAGGCGTATGGGACATATGGGGAGGGGGGAACTGGGAAAGGGGAAAGTGTTTAGAATGTAAACAAAGAATTTAGAAAATAAAAAAAATGGTGGAAAAAAAAAGATTCATTGATTCTTTGTATGGTTCTCTTTGTTTCCACTTGATTGATTTCAGCCCTGAGTTTGATGATTTCCTGTCTTCTACTCCTCCTGGGTGAATTGGCTTCTTTGGTTCCAGGACTTTCAGGTGTGTCGTTAAGCTGCTAGTGTATGCTCTCTCCATTTTCTTTTTGGAGGCACTCAGGGCTATGAGTTTTCCTCATAGCACTGCTTTCATTCTTTCCCAAAGATTTGGGTATGCTGTGTCTTCATTTTCATTAAATTCTAAAAAGTCTCTGATTTCTTTCTTTATTTCTTCTTTGGCCAAGGTATCTGTCATTGAATAGAGTATTGTTCAGCCTCCATGTGTATGTGGGCTTTCTGTTGTTTTTGTTGCTATTGAAAACTACTCTTACACCCTAGTGATCTGATAGGAGGCATGGGATTAGTTTGATCTTCTTGTATTTGTTGAGGACTGTCTTGTGACCAATTATATGGTCAGTTTTGGAGAGGGTACCATGAGGTGCTGAGAAAAAGGTATATTCTTTTGCTTTAGGGTGAAATGTTCTATAAATATCAGTCAAATCCAATTCGTCCAAAGCTTCAATTAGTTTTACTGTGTTCCTGTTTAGTTTCTGTTTTCCTGATCGGTCCATTGAGGAGAGTGGAGTGTTGAAGTCCCCCACAATTATTGTGTTAGGTGAAATGTGTGCTTTGAGCTTTAGTAAAGTTTCTTTTATGAATGAGAGTGCCCTTGCATTTGGCGCATAGATGTTCAGAATTGAAAGTTCTTCTTGGTGGATTTTTCCTTTGACCTGCAAGAACTGTCCCTCAGTGTCTCTTTTGATGACTTTAGGTTGAAAGTCAATTTTATCAGATATTAGAATGGCTACTCCAGCTCGTTTCCCGAGACCATTGGCTTGTAAAATTGTGTCGATGTGTGTATATGTGTGTGCATGCACATGGTAACACAGTTGTATTTGCACATATGCACACATTGCTATAGGTTATGGTTGGATTTCTCTCTGGATTTCTCTGTTATTCTCTACTATCATATTTTACCTCACTAATTTTATAGTGTATATGTAGTGTATACATATATGCATATATGCACATGTGTATCTACAGAACCACAAACATCCCCACTCACAGAATTCAAAAGAGGATGCTCAGTACTACTCTATCATACTCTATATTTTTCTCTTTAGAGAGAATCTCCAACTAGACTTGAAGCTAGGTTGTAAATGAATAAGTGGAGGTATCCCCTAGACTACACATTCTATATACCTGTAAAATGCTTGAATATTACAAAGACTGAAGCATTTCAGAATCTGGTCTATTTTTTATATGTGTTCTGCAACTTGAACTCAGATCCTAATGCTTGTACAAGTGCTCTTACCCTCTGACCCACCTTTCCAATTCATCTAAGTATCTTCTTAGAATTTTTTGAAATTATAATTATACCAATTCTACTGCCACTTTTCCCCCTATTAACCCTTCCATAAGTAACCCTTGCTCTGATTCAAATTCATTGAATCTATTTCATTAAATGTTAAATATGTGTATATGTATATGCAGATGTGTATATATATATATATATGTGTGTGTATATATATATATATATATATATATATATATATATATATATTCACACTTATACACAATTATATAAGATCAAAATCTAATAACTTTTAAGATAAAGCTTCTCATAGAACCTGAAGCTTATGGACTGCCAGATTAGCTGATCATAAAGTCCTAAAGATTCTCCTGACTTTATTTGCACATCATTGAGTTTACAGGCATATGCCACCTTGCCTGGAGTTTTACATGAGCTGTGTTGCATGTTTGCTTGGTAAGAAGGTTACTGATCACATAAGTATACTGCTATTTTCTAAATCTTTGTGGAAAATTATAAATTCAGATTATTATTTTATTTATACTCTTTTGCTCATGTATTTTGCTACAAATTAATATCAATTGTGTGTGTATTTTGACCTTTAACATTGCATCAGATTCATTGGTTTAGTTGTTTGAAGATTTTCCTCTTATACCATATGGTGTATTCTACTTCATTGAATATTTCTATGTAAAAATTTTTATTTATTTGTTCTGAAGTGTTCACTTTTCCCAGAAGCATTTATAAAAGTGATAACTTTTCTTTCTTGTATACTCTCAAAATTTGGTTCAAAGATTTATGGATTATGTTTATTTGTAGACTATTCAACAATGTGTGTATTTGTGATGTGTACTGCAGGGTGTTTCTTTGTGAAATGTACAACAGTGTGTTTGTTTGTGTGCTGTACAACAGGGTATTTATTTTTCTGCTTTCTACTTCCTTCTATTCTTTCATGTTTGTATCATAATATTCTAAGACCATAATAAAGTTTGTAATAAGGTTTGAAGTCATTTTCAACCATGCATTAAGAAGTTGATTGACCATAATCAAGTGAGACTTATCCCTGCTATGAAAGCATGGTATAGATATAATGGTCAATAATTGGGAAACAATATTACCGTAATGAAGTGTAATCAGTAAGTGAACATGTGACTAGATGCAGAGAAAGACAATAAGAAAATTCAAAATAGTTTTGTTTTAACAACCAAGCAAACTTAATATAAAACAATGTACTTCAACAAAACAAACAGAAAGTATGGCAAACTCACAGCGGATACCACATAAGTGGCACAAAGGTAAAGGCTTGTTCTTTGCTATCAAGAATGAGGTAAGCAGATATATGCTAAGTTCTTTCATTACCATTTATTCTATTGCAAGACATCATAGAAAATCAGAAAGAAGTACAATTTGATATCTTGATTCTGACATTATTTTACACATGAAGCCTCCAAAAGAATGTTTAAAATATTATGTAAATCCCATAAATTTTAAGATATAAAATTAGCATTCAAATCTCAGTATTTCTATGCACTGCTGCTGAAGTGTATGAAATAGGGATTGTACGATCAATTCCATTTATAATAATATCAAAACTAAAATAAGTAAGAAATTACCTGATAAAATATATGAATAATAGTCTCTCAAAAATACTAAAAGTTGATTAATGGAATTGAAGTATAAATAAAAGGAATGCTATTTTATGCCATGGTCAGAAATCAGGCATATTGTTAGAATGTAGATATTACAAATAGAAACTCAGAGATTCAATGCAGTCTCTATCAAGCCACAACATTCTACAGAAAATAGAATGAGCATTGGTAACATAGCATAAAATACAAAAATAAAGATCATAAGGGCAGTTTTAAGTAGGAATAATAAATCTGAAGCTTAATAATATTCCTTATATATTAATAAAACCATCACTTGGTTTAATGCATTAATTATCTAAGTTTTATAGATTATAGTTTACTTATATTATTTAACTGTTTTGTGACTATAATCTAGATTACAAAGAATTATCTTCTTGTAATTTCTGTGTCTGGTTGTAGCAGCCAGCTTATGATGGCTGTATTTTATATTATTAAGTGACTTTTCTACTGTTAAATCATTGTTCTGTTCAAGAGTAATATGTCATTGATAATCCATAAGTAGTGTTTACACACCCGAGATAAAGTGGCTAAAGTATAATAGTTGGTTAAGTATCTGTAGTATCTGATGTTACATCATTTCTTTTATTCTTACATCAGATATTTATTTTTCTATATTTTGATGGTCATGATATTTAAGGCTTCACAAAGTTTATTAGTGTTGGAAAAGAGTGATGCTGAAGTTGCTAAATTACTATGATCACACACGACTTAATCTCACTTCTTAGTTTCTAGTCTCAAATCCTTTTTCTTCAGTTTTATAATTGATTTTCATTTATTTCCCTTTCCAAAAATCAACAATTAGATCTACATCACATTTATTTTGACATGAACTGTTTTAATTATAAACTTATCTCAAAATATTGTTAAATTCTCTCTGAGATTTCCATTATTTAGAAAAATGACCACAAATTTTATATAATCTTTAGGTTTTAATATTTTTTATTTTATTTTATTTGATATATTTTTCTTTACATTTCAAATGATTTACCCTTTTCTGGGCCCCTACTCCCCGAAAGTCACATAAGTCCCTTTCCCTCCCCCTGCTCTCCCACCCACCCCTTCCCACTTCCCTGCTCTGCTTTTGCCTTATACTGCTACACTGAGTCTTTCCAGAACCAGGCGCCACTCCTCCATTTTTCTTTACCTCATTTGATGTGTGGATTATGTTTTGGATATTCCAGTTTTCCAGGCTAATATCCACTAATTAGTGAGTGCACGCCATGATTGATCTTTTGAGACTGGATTACCTCACTTAGTATGATGTTCTCCAGCTCCATCCATTTGCCTAAGAATTTCATGAATTCATTGTTTCTAATGGCTGAATAGTACTCCATTGTGTAGATATACCACATTTTTTGCATCCATTCTTCTGTTGAGGGATACCTGGGTTTTTTCCAGCTTCTGGCTATTATAAATAGGGCTGCTATGAGCATAGTGGAGCATATATCCTTATTACATGCTGGGGAATCCTCTGGGTATATGCCAAGGAGTGGTATAGCTGGATCTTTCAGAAGTGACATGCCCAGTTTTCTGAGGACTGATCTCCAGAGTGGTTGTACCAATTTACAACCCCACCAGCAGTCTAGGCTTTAATATTCTAACCTATTAATTATTATTTGAGAGAAGAATATCTCAAATATTACATTAAAAACAGTTTCCCCTCCAGGTTCCCGTCCTAGTTCCTTTCATCTTCCCTTTACCAATTTATTCTGCCTCCATTCTTTCACAAAAGGGCAAGCCTGTCATTGATAACAACCAAATATTACATATCAAGCTGCAGTGATACTACATACCTTTCCTCATGTTAAGGTTGGTCTAAGCAACCAGTAAGAGCAGAGAGTCCCCAAGTCAGTCAAAAGAGTCAGCGAAAGGCCCTACACTCACTTTTAGGAATCCCGAAAGAAATCCAAGCTACATAACCACAGCATAAATATATGCATAAGACCTTGGTCAGATTTGTACAAGCTCCCTTCTGTGAGCACATTTGAGTCCCAGTCAGTTGATTCTGTAGGTTTTGGTCTTCTTCTGGTGTCTTTGATCCCTCTAGCTCCTTCAATCCTTCCTCCACACGCTCCACAGGAATCCCCAAACTCCTGATTTTTGGGTGTGGTAGTCTGAGTCTGTTTCCTTCAATTGTTGAATGAAGGGTATATGACAAACTGTAGGTCACAGATTTTGTGGCTGGGATTTTGACCTAATCCCTCCACATGAGTCTTTTCCTGGTTCTAGAGGATGCTAGCTGGGGTTCCAGGCCACCCATTGCTAGGAGTATGTATTAGTATCAGCTTTGTAGATTCACTCCATAGAGTTTCCATTGCACTAGGTTTCTTTCTCCCAAACTGCCTCCTGATTCCAGTTGTATCTCCCAGTTTTATTTTCCTCAATCCTCCCACCATCTTACTCCTTCCATTACCATCCCTGCCTATCCCTAGTCCATAGGGGCATCTCTTCAATTTCTTCTTCCTAGGAAGATTCATGTGCCCACCCCTTACACACACCTCCATGAGCCCTTCTTGTTATTTAGGTTCTCTGAGTTTGTGAATAAAAACATGGTTATGCTTTAGTTTACCATGCTAATATCCACTTATGAGTCAAAATGTTTATCTTTCTGAATCTGGATTACATCACTCAGAATAATTTTTCTAGTTCCATCTATATTCCATGATGTTAACTTTAACAGCTGAGTAATACTGTGTAAATGTACTAAATTTTCTTTATTCATTCTTCAGTTGAAGGGCATATACATTGTCTCCAGTTTCAGGTTATTTTCAATAATGCTTCTATGAACTTAATTGACTAAGTGTCCTTGTGAGAATATGCCCAAAAGTGGAGTACCTGGGTTTTGAGGTAGATTAATTTCTAACTTTCTGGGAAGACACCATATTGATTCTCAAAGTGGTTGTACATGTTTGCACTTCCACCAGCAATGGAGGAGTCTTCCTCTGGCTCTATATCCTTATCAGCATCAACTGTAGCTTGAGTTTTTGGCCTTAGACATCTGAGAGGTATAAGATGGATTCTCAGAGTAGTTTTTGTTTTTATTTCCCTGATAGATAAGGATAATGAACATTTCTTTCAGTTCTTCTTGATATTCTGGTTGAGAATTCTAAAATTATTATTGCATATGTATTTGAAAATAAAATGTTAAACATCACATTTTATGATATAAATAAAGCATTAAAGTTTAAGTATTGTTAGGTTTAAGAAATAAGTAATTTATGCATGTTATCTATATAATTACTGATAAAGGGTCCTTTAAATGTCTAATAAATGAGGAGAATTTTCAGTTTTCCTCTATTGTACTCTCAGTTTTGTTGTTTTTAAATTTTATTTAATTTTTTTATTTGTATATTTTACACTCCAGGTTTTATTCCTCCCCTAGTCTACCTTCTGACTGTTCCACATACCATAGCTCCTCACTACCTCACTGTCTCCATGAGGATGTTCCTCAAACCACCTCACCTCACCAGACTGCTAAACTCCCTGGGGTGTCCTGACTCTTTAGGTTTAGGTGCATCTTCTATGACTGAACCCAGACCTGGCAGTCCTCTGCTGTATATGTGTTTGTATATGTGGCCTCATATCAGCTGCTGTATGATGCTTGATTGGTGGTCCAGTGTCTGAGAGATCTCGGGGGTCCAGATTGAGACTGCTCCTCCTATAAGGTCGCCCGCCCCCTCAGCTTCTTTCAGGCTATTCCTCATTCAACCACAGTGGTCAGCAGCTTCTGTTTATTGCATGCGTGCAAATATCTTCATCCGACTCTTTCAGCTGCTTGTTTGTCCCTTTTTGTGAGATTTCCATATCCTTAGTAATAGTGTCAGATCTCAGGGCCTCCCCTTGAGCTGGATCCCACTTTGGGCCTGTTGCTGGACCTACTTTTCTTCAGGCTCCTCTCCACTTCCATCCTTGTAGTTCTTTCAGACAGGAACAATTATGGGTCAGAGTTTTGACTGTGGGATTGCAACCCCATTCCTGACTTGATGCCTTGTCTTTCTGCTGGACGGGGGTCTACAAGTTCCCTCTCCCCACAGTAGGGCATTTCATCGAAGGTCCCTTCCTTTGAGTCCTCAAATTCTTTCACCTCCAAGGTCTCTAGAACATTCTGGAAGGTTCCCACGAATTCTTACTTCCTGTCTTTTTCCATTATTTCTTCTGGCCCTTCATAGCTTCACTCCTTTCCCCCCACCCAATATCAGATCATGTTTCTCTCTTCTCTCTCCCTGTACCCTTTCCCACCAGGTCTCTCCCTCCCCCTTTCTGATTGCTTCATCTCCCTCCCAAAAGGCATTGAGGCATCCTCACTTGGGCTTTTGTCCTCAGCCTATTGAACTTCTTGAGTACTGTGGGTTGTATTTTGGGTATTCTGTACTCTTTTTTAGCTAATGTTCACTTATTACTGAGTACATACCATGCATGTCATTTTGGGTCTGCATTACCTCACTAAGGATGATGTTTTCTAATTCCATACATTTGGCTGTAAAACTCAGGTTGTCCTTGATTTTAATAGCTGAGTAGTATTCATTGTGTAAATGAGTCACGTTTTCTGTATCCATTCTTCTGTTGTGGGACATCTGGTTTTTTTCCAGCTTCTATCTCACACAAAGAATGCTACTATGAACATAATGGAACATGTGGCCTTGTGGCCTGGTGAAGCATCTTTTGGGTATACTCCCAGAAGTGGTGTTGCTGGGTCTTCAGGTATATCTATTTCCATTTTTCTGAGGAAACTCTAGATTGATTCCCAGAGTGGTTGTACAAGTTTGCAATCTTACCTGCAATGGAGGAGTGTTCCTCTTACTCCACATCCTTACCAACATGTGCTGTCACCTGAGGTTTTGATCTTAGCTTTTCTGATTGGTATAAGGTGGGATCTTGAGTTAGTTTTGATTTGCATTTCTGTGATCACTAAGGACTTTGAACATTTCTTTAGGTGCTTCTTAATCGAGATTCCTCTGCTGTGAATTTTGCTTACTTTTATACACCACATTTTATTGGGTTGTTTGGTTTTGTGGTGGTTATCTTTTGAGTTCTTTATATAATTTGGATATTAGCCTTCCATCGAATGCAGGGTTAATGAAGATTTTTTTTTTCCAAATCTGTAGGTTGCCAATTTGTCTAATTGACTATGTCCTTTGCCTTACAGAAGCTTTCAAGTTTCATGAGGTCCCGTTAATCAATTCTTGATCTTAAAACATGAGCCACTGGAGTTCTATTTAGGAAATTTCCCAGGTGGAACAGTCTCTGGGTAGCCTTTCCTTCAGTTTCTGCTTTGTACTTTGTCTCCATATTTGATTTCCTTAGTATTTTGTTCTGCTTTCTAAGAAGGACCGCACCCACACTTTGGTCTTCCTTCTTCTTGAGCTTCATGTGGTCTGTGAATTCTATCTTGGGTATTCCAAGCTTTTGAGTTAATACCACTTATTAGTGAATGCATTCTGTGTGTTCTTTTGTGATTGGGTTGCCTCACTCATGATGATATTTTCTTTTTTTCCCCTTCCTATACTTTATTTTATATTAGATATATTCTTCATTTATATTTCAAATGATATCCCCTTTCCTGGATCCCCCCCCAAAGTTCCATCAGCCATTTCCCCTCCCAGTGTTCCCCAATCAACACCCTTCTGCTTCCCTGTCCTGGTATTCCTGTACACTACTGCATTGAGCCTTTCCAGGACCAGGAGCCCCTCCTCCCCTTGATGTCCAACAAATACAGATGTATCTAAGCATCTGGAGCCATGGGTAACATCATGTGTAATCTGGTTTATGTTTTTGTCCTTGGGAGCTCTGGGGTTACTGGGTGGCTCATATAATTGTTCTTCCTATGAATCCCCCTGGACCAATGAGTTCAAGGATCTTTCTCACTTTCTCTTCTATTAGATTCAGTGTATCTGATTTTATGTTGAGGTCCTTGATCTACTTGGACTTGAGCTTTCTGCAAGGTGATAAATATGGATCTATTTTCATTTTTCTACATACAAACAGCCAGTTAGACCAGCATTTATTGAATATGCTTTCTTCTATCCATTGTATATTTTTTGGCTTCTTTGGCAAAGATACAGTGTGCATAAGTCTGTGGTTTTATTTCTGGGACTTCAATTCAATTCCATTGATCAACATGTCTGTCTCTATATCAATACCATGCAGTTTTTAGCACTATTGCTCTGTGTAGTATAGCTTGAGGTCACGGATGGTGAGTCCCCCAGCAGCACTTTTATTGTTAAGAATTGATTTTGGTATTTGGGTTTTTTTGCCTTTCCAAATGAATTTGAGAATTGTTCTTCCTATGTCTTTGAAGAATTTTGATAGGGTTTTGATGGGGAATGGAATGAATCTATAGATTTCCTTTGGTAGGATGGACATTTCTACTATGTTAATTCTGCCAATCCATGAGCATGGGGGTTCTCTACATTTTCTGAGATTTTCTTTGAATTCTTTTTTGAGATATTTGAATTTATTGTCATACAAATCTTTGATTTGTTTGCTCAAATTTATTGTCATACAGATCTTTCATTTGTTTGCTTAGTGTTACCACAAGATATTTTATATTATTTTTGGCTTTTGTGAAGGGAGCTGTTTGCCTAGTTTCTTTCTCAGCCTCTTTATCACTTGTATAATGGAAGACAACGATTTTATTTGAGCTAATTTTATATCCGTCCATGTTGCTGAAGTTGTTTACCATCTGGAGTTCTCTACTGTAATTTTTGGGGTAAATTATGTATACTATCATATCATCTACAAATAGTGATACATTTATTTCTTCTTTACCGATTTGTATCCCCTTGATTATTTTTTCTTTTCTTATTATTCTAGCTAGAACATCTAGTACTAAACTGAATTGATATGGGGAGAGTGGACATCCTTGTCTTATGATGTATGATGGCTCTAATGTGTTCTTGGATTCAGTTTGTGAGAATTTTATTGAGTTTTTGTGTCAATATTTATAAAGGAAGTTTATCTGAGGGTCTCTTTTTTTGGCTGGGTTCTACTGTGCTTTAGGTATCAGAGTAATTGTGGCTTCATGGAATGAATTAGGTAGTGTTAATTCTGTTTTAATTTTATGGAATAATTTGAGGAATGTTGGTAACAGGTCTTTTGTGTGTCTGGTAGAATTCTGCACTAAAGTAGTATCTGTCTAGAAAACCCTCCACTTCATCTAGATTTTCCAGTTTTGTTGAATATAGGCCTTTGTAGTAGGACCTGATGACTTTTTGAATTTCCTTCATTTTTATTCTTATGTCTCCCTTTTCATTTCTGATTTTATAAATTTGGATACTGGCTCTGTACCCTTTAGTTAGTTTGGCTAGGGATTTAACCATCTTGTTGATTCTTTTCAAAGAACCAGCTTTTGGCACTATAGATTCTTTGTTTTGTTCTCTCTCTCTCTCTCTCTCTCTCTCTCTCTCTCTCTCTCTCTCTCTCTCTCTCCCTCCCTCCTTCCCCCCTCTCTCTCCCCCCCTCTCTCTCTCTCTCATTTGGTTGATTTTGGTTCTGAGTTTGACTATTTCCTGCCATCTTCTACTCTTGCATATGTGTGTTTCTTTTTCTTCTAGAGCTCTAGGTTAACTGTTTTTTTTTTCTTTGTATAACACAAGTTTAATAGGAGTGTTAACACATCTCAGAATCACAAACTTTATCAACAACTCACACTCAAAATATACAAATACAGAAATCTTAACTAAGCATTTCTGATATATAGTTATATAGAGAGTGTTTTAGGGAAGAGATGTTTTTTTTATTATTATTCGATATAATTTATTTACATTTCAAATGATTTCCCCTTTTCTAGCCCCCCCACTCCCCGAAAGTCCCGCAAACCCCCTTCTCTTCCCCTGTCCTCCCACCCACCCCTTCCCACTTCCCTGTTCTGGTTTTGCTGAATACTGTTTCACTGAGTCTTTCCAGAACCAGGGGCCACTCCTCCTTTCTTCTTGTACCTCATTTGATGTGTGGATTATGTTTTGGGTATTCCAGTTTTCTAGGTTAATATCCACTTATTAGTGAGTGCATACCATGATTCACCTTTTGAGTCTGGGTTACCTCACTTAGTATGATATTCTCTAGCTCCATCCATTTGCCTAAGAATTTCATGAATTCATTGTTTCTAATGGCTGAATAGTACTCCATTGTGTAGATATACCACATTTTTTGCATCCACTCTTCTGTTGAGGGATACCTGGGTTCTTTCCAGCATCTGGCAATTACAAATAGGGCTGCTATGAACATAGTAGAACATGTATCCTTATTACATGGTGGGAGTCTTCTGGGTATATGCCCAGGAGTGGTATAGCAGGATCTTCTGGAAGTAAGGTGCCCAGTTTTCGGAGGAACCGCCAGACTGATTTCCAGAGTGGTTGTACAAATTTGCAACCCCACCAGCAGTGGAGGAGTGTTCCTCTTTCTCCACATCCTCTCCAACACCTGCTGTCTCCTGAATTTTTAATCTTAGCCATTCTGACTGGTGTAAGATGAAATCTTAGGGTTGTTTTGATTTGCATTTCCCTAATGACTAATGAAGCTGAGCATTTTTTAAGATGCTTCTCCGCCATCCGATGTTCTTCAGGTGAGAATTCTTTGTTTAACTCTGTACCCCATTTTTTAATAGGGTTGTTTGGTTTTCTGGAGTCTAACTTCTTGAGTTCTTTATATATATTGGATATTAGCCCTCTATCTGATGTAGGATTGGTGAAGATCTTTTCCCAATTTGTTGGTTGCCGATTTGTCCTCTTGATGGTGTCCTTTGCCTTACAGAAACTTTGTAATTTTATGAGGTCCCATTTGTCAATTCTTGCTCTTAGAGCATACGCTATTGGTGTTCTGTTCAGAAACTTTCTCCCTGAACCGATGTCCTCAAGGGTCTTCCCCAGTTTCTTTTCTATTAGCTTCAGAGTGTCTGGCTTTATGTGGAGGTCCTTGATCCATTTGGATTTGAGCTTAGTACAAGGAGACAAGGATGGATCAATTCGCATTCTTCTGCATGCTGACCTCCAGTTGAACCAGCACCATTTGTTGAAAAGGCAAAAAGGTTAACTGTTAAGTTGCTAGTGTAAGATCTCTCCAGTTTCTTTACCAGGGCACTTAGTGCTATGAATTTTCCTCTTAATAGGACTTTCATTGTGTTCCATAAGTTTGGGTATGATGTGACAATATTTTCATTAAATTGCAAAACCTCTTTAATTTCTTTCTTTATTTCTTCCTTGACAAAGGTATCATTGAGTAGAGATTTTTTTTTCAATTTCCACTTTTATGTGTGTCTTTTTTTTTCTGTTATTGAAGACAAGCCTTAGGGCACAGTGATCTGATGGGATGCATAGAATTATTTCATTCTTCTTGTATCAGTAGAGGGTTGTTTGGGGACCAATTATATGGTTGATTTTGGAGAAGGTACAATGAGGTGCTGAGAAGAAAGTGTATTCCTTTGCTTTAGGGTGAAATGCTCTGTAGATATCTCTTAAATCTATTTGGTTCATAACCTGTATTAGTTTCGCTGTGTCTCTATTTTCTGTTTCAATGACCTGTCTAGTGAGAATGCGGTGTTGAAGTCTCCCACTATCATTTTATAGGTTCTGAGCTCTAGTAAAGTTTTTTTATTTTATTTTAATTTTTATGAATGCATGTGACCTTGCATTTGGGGCATAGATGTTTAGAATTGTGAATTTTGCTTAGTAGATTTTCTCTTTGATGAATATGATGTGTTCTTCCTCATCATGCTTGATAACTTTTAGTGACTGGTCTGTTTTATTGGATATTAGGATGGCAACTGTAGATTCTCCAGCTTGTTTCTTGGCAATATTTGCTTGGAAGACCTTTTGCCATCCTTTTACTCTGAGATAGTGACTGTCTTTGTAATTGAGGGTATTTTTTAAATTATGCAGCAAAATACTGGATCCAGTTTGCTTATCCAGTCTGTTATCATATGTCTTTTTATAGGTGTGTTGGGTCTATTAATAGAGAGATATTAAAACAGATGATTATTAGTTCTTGTTATGTTTGTTTTTGAAGGTGGCTTTGTGTGCATGTTGTTCTCTCCTTTTGGTTTTGTTGTTAGTTGTCTAATATATTGTCTTTTCTTATATTGTATATAGGTACCCTCATTTTGTTGGAGTTTTCCTTCTAGGATACTCTGTAGGTATGGATTGGTACATAGATACTATTTGAATTTGCTTTTGTCCTGGAATACTTTGGTTTCTCCATCTATGTTGATTGAGAGTTTTGCTGGGTACAATAGCCTGGGCTGGCATTTATGTTCTCTTAGAGTCTTCATGACCTCTGAACATGATCTTCTGGCTTTTAGTGTCTCTGTTGAGAAGTCTGGTATAATTCTGATAGTTTTACTTTGTATGTTACTTGGCCCTTTTCCATTGTAGCTTTTAATATTCTTTCTTTGTTCTTTGCATTTAGTGATTTCATTATTATGTAACTAGAAAATTTTCTTTTCAGTCCCATTTATTTGTTGGTCTATAGGATTCTTGTACCTTTATGGCTATATATTTCTTTAGGTTGGAGAAGTGTTCTCTGATTTTGTTGAAGACATTTTCAGGTCCCTTGAGCTAGGAATCTTGATTCTCATCTGTTCCAGTTGTTCTTAGATTTGGTCTTTTTATTGTGGCCTGAATTTCCTGATATTTTAGGTTAAGACTTTTTTTATGTTTTGATTTTTCTTTGACATTTGGGTCAATTTCTTCTACAGTATCTTCTACTCCTGAAATTCTCTCTTCTATCTCTTGTGTTCTGTTGATGATGCTTACATCTGTAATTCCTGACCTGTTTCCTAGGTTTTCTATTCCCAGGTTTGCCTCCATTTGTCTCTTCTTTATTGTTTCTACCTCCACTTTTACATCTTGGACTGCTTTATTCAATTCCTTCACATGCTCGATTATGATTTCCTTTATTTATTTAAGGGATTTGTTTCCTATTTAAGTGATTCTAATTGTATGCTTGTGTTTTCTGTATTGATTTCAGTGAATTGTTTGTATCCCCCTTAAAATACTCTATTATCTTCATGCGGTGGGATTTTAGGTCAGCTTCCTGATTATCGGGAGATTTTAGCATATTCTGGTCTTGCTGTATTGGGAGAACTGGGTTTTGGTGATGCCCAGTTCAATGCCAGGAATATATCAGCTTCTGTTGCTTATGGACTTGTGCCTGCCTCTTCCCATTTGGTTATCCGTGGTGTTTACTGTTGGTCTTGGTGGCTCTGCCTGGAGTCTGTCTCTTTTGTTCCTGGGTTGCTTCAGATCTCCTAGTATGCCTGTGGCCCTGCCTGTAGCAGACCTCCTGTGGCACCTTCCAACTGTGGGGTCTTCAGAGGGCCAGAGAAACTGCTGATCTGTTGCTGTGGCTGCAGTAGATCAGTTTAAAGGCCTTCAGATTGTTGGGTCTTCATAGGAGAAACCAAGCTGTTATTCTTTGTGATGCTGTTCTCCAGAGCATGCCTATGGACTGGACTGTGCTTTCTGTTTCCCTGTGTGCAGTAGATCACTTCAAAGGCCTTCAGATTGTTGGTCAGTTGCTGTGAATGCTATGGGGCTCCTGGGAGATCTTCAGACTGTGGTATCCATTGCCCAGTTGCCCTGTGTACAGAAGAACTCATGGGATACCTTCAAGATGTAATGTCTTTAGGAAAGCAGACAAATTGGCAGTCACTTGTTCAGGTGTTCTCTGTACAGGGGATCTCCTGGGATGCTCCTAGGTTGTGGTGTCAGTTGCCCTGTGTGCATCAGATCTCCTGGGATGTCTCAATCTGTGGTGTCAGCTGCCCTGGATCAGTGGATTTCCTAGGGTGTCTCAGGCAAATGCTTTGAGTACAGTTGATCTTCTGGTATGCTTCAGGATGTGATGTCTTCAGGAGAACAGACTCACTAGCAGTTTGTCCCAGTAGAATGAAGTAGCTAGAAGTTATACTATTAGTTTATCACATTAATAATAATAATGATGTCATTTATTTTGCCCTATGAGTATTTGCTAAAATGGGTAAAGATTACTAAAAGACTAGTTGTTAAACCTTTCAATTGGCTAGTTGTTACATTTCTCAGTAACTGTTGCAAGATAATATAGATTGCATTTTGATACTGAATTACTTGAGTAAAAAAGCCAGGATTCAAGTTTATATTTTAAATTCTTCATAACTTTTATAATATGAATGACCTATTATTACCCAGTAACAAAAATTCAGCCTTTCAAGCCTAATGTCCTGCTCTTGTAGCAGATACAACATTTTATTCTCACATCCTTTTAAGAAGGCAACTGTTTGACAATGTATGAGTTGAAATGTGGATAAGTAGGCTGTGATTGAAGTCATGTCATTCTTTTTACTTCCACAGTAATTAGGGATCCTCTTTAAAATCAAATTAAAAGAAAAACTATGTGTCTCAACATGAGTTCCTAATAATTATTCTACCTATTAGACCTTATGCTTCTGAGAATTGTTAATATTTATATAATAAATTGTGACTCAACATGATTCATAGACTACTGTAGTATAAAATATTTTTAAATATAGATGATCATTTAAGTCCTTCTAACCCAGATCTCTTTTTAAAAAACCTATCAATACTTTTATTGTAAATACATGTAATAAATAACAGAAGGAATATTTTAAAATAAAAGAAATGTTCCATGTGAAGGCCTGAAAACTCACAGTCACACAGCAGTCTTCCTGTTGGTTGTCAAGCTACTGTCTTGCAAAACTTCTATCTGTTCAAGAAAGGCATTTGTTCCCAAGGCACTTGGGCATCTTCCCAGATTGTGGCTGACAAGATGCTACCATAACTTGCTAGTGCCATGTGTAGGGAGTTGGTAATGCTTCAAGGCAGCCTGGAGGACACAAAGCTGTCCCAAATATTGGAGCAACACTCTTCTCTTCACTCTTTTTTGTCAACATAAATCTCTCTTCGGTTGCTCATGATATGGGGAAAAATAGTCAGTTCCTGCATCTGTTGGAACCATCCACTTGGTGACACAAGAGTAGAGACTCCAGAAGAGAAAATGCTCAGCAGATGCAAAGACAAAAAGAATGGTTACAGCACACACAGATACCACAATGGTAGATGTTCAATTCCCTTCTATGGACAGCTCCATAAGATGAGTGAAATGACCTGTGAGTAAAGTTGATTGACAACAGTCCTGAAAACCAGTTCAATCCTCAGAACCTGCATTGTGAAAGGAGAGAATCAACTCCTATAAGTTGTCCTCTGCTACATGCTATGGCATGCACAATCCCATGTTCATATGCAAAATTAATAAATGTAATAAAAATTAAATATCATTGTATTTATGTACAACATATAGGCATCTTTCACTGTACAATTTTTATTTTAAAAGGCTGGCCTGAAATGCCATATGTAACTGAAATAATCTTGAATTTCCTTTTTTCCAATTTTTTGGAGAGGAAAGAGTTTATCTCATCTTATATCTTACAGTTCATTGTGAATGGTAGTCCAGACAGGAATTTAAACAAGAACTTGGAGGCAGGGACAGAAGAAGAGGTAATGAAGGAATAGAATTGCTATCTTTTGAAGACTGATTTATTATTCCAACTCTTCAGACATGGCATTTGCAATAGTAAATCATCAGTCAAGAAAATACTCAATGATTTTTTTGCCTACTAGACAATTTTCTCAATTCAAGTAGGGCACTGAAGTTGGTCAAGGGAGAAATAAAGAAATTAAAGACTTTTAAGAATTTAATGAAAATGAAGGCACAACATACTCAAACTTATGGGACACAATGAAAGAAGTGCTAAGAAGAAAACTGATAGCTCTGAGTGCCTCTAAAAAGAAACTGGTAATAGCATGAAATAGCAGCTTAACAACACACCTGAAAGCTCTAGAACAAAAAGAAGCAAGTGCACACAAAAGGAGTAAAAGGCAGGAAAGAATCAAATTCAGGGCTGAAATCAACCAAGTAGAAACAAAAAGAACTATACAAAGGATCACTAGAACCAGGAGCTGGTCCTTTGAGAACATTTTGCTTTCTTCCCTCCCTCCCTTTCTTTCTTTCTCTTTCTTTCTTTCTTTCTTTCTTTCTTTCTTTCTTTCTTTCTTTCTTTCTTTCTTTCTTTCTTTCTTTCTTTCTTTCTTTCTTTCTTTCTTTCTTTCTTTCTTTTATTGAACCATCCCTGCATCCCTGGGATGAAGCCTACCTGATCATGGTGAATTATAGTTTTGATACATTCTTGGATTCGTTTGGCCAGAATTTTGTTGAGTATTTTTGCATCGATGTTCTTGAGGGAGATTGGTCTAAATTTCTCCATCCTTGTTTGGTTTAGGTATGAGCATTATTGTGACTTCATAGAATGAGTTGGGTAGTGTTCCTTGAGTTTCTATTTCATGGAATAGTTCGAAGAGTATCAGTATTAACTCTTCTTTGACGATCTGATAGAATTCCCCTCTAATCCCATCTGGACCTGGACTTTTTTTTTTTTTTTTGATGGGAAAATATTAACAACTGCTTCTATTTCCTCAGGACTTATCGGACTATTTAGATGATTTATCTAATCCTGTTTAACGTTGGCACCTGGTATCTATCTAGAAAGTTGTCCATTTCATTGAGATTTTCAAACTTTGTTGAATTTGTAGTAGGATCTGATGATTTTTTGAATTTCCACAGTTCCTGTTGTTATGTTTCCCTTTTCATTTCTGATTTTATTAATTTGAGTAATCCCTCTTTGCCCTCCGGTTATTCTGGCTAAGGGTTTATCTATCTTGTTGATTTTCTCAAAGAACCAGCTCCTGGTTTTGTATAATTCTTTTTGTTTCTATTTGGTTGATTTCAGTCCTGAGTTTGATTATTTCCTGCTGTCTACTCCTCTTGAGTGTATTTGCTTCATTTTGTTCTAGAGCTTCCATGTGTGCTGTTAAGTTGCTATTGTATGCTATTGGCAATATCTTTTTAGAGGCACAAGAAGCTCAAGGAAATGGAGGACTAAAGTGGGGGTGTTTTGGTTCCTCTGAGAAAGGGAACAAAATAATTGCAGGAGCAATAAAGGAGGTAAAGTATGGAGCAGAGACTGAAGTAAAGGCCACCCAGAGAATGTCCTACCTGGAGATTCATCCTATAAACAGTCACCAAACCTGACACTATTATGGATGACAAGAAGTGCATACCAAAAGGAACATGCCATGGTTGTCTACAGAAGGGCCCTGCCAGAGCTTTACACCTACATAGGCAGATGCAGGCAGCCAACTATTGGTCTGGGCATGGGGTCCCCAATGGAGGAGTTGGAGGGTGGTCCAGAGGAGCTGAAGGGATTTACAGCCCCATGGGAAGAACAATGATGTTGGCCACCCAGATGCCCCAGGACTTCCAGGGACTAAACCATCAACCAAGGGGTAACCCTGGTTCCAGCCAAAAATGTGGCAGACGAATGCCTTTGTTGGGCATCAGTGGGAGGAGTGGTCCTTGGTCAGATGAAGGCTTAATAGATGCCCCAACAAAGGGAAATTGAGGGTGGAACGTGGGATTGGGTGGGGTGGAGGGACATATTCTTAGAGACAGGGGATGGAAGGAGGGGTTGGGGATTTTCTGGGAGGGGGAAACCACCCATGCAGAAAGGTTTTACCTTTTGAAATGTAAATGAAGATTATATTCTATGAAAAAAAAACCACTGAGGGAACCCTGCTCTCAGTTGGTTTTGATTAGTAAATAAAGTTGCTGGAGGCCTATGTCTGGGCAAAGAGACAGAGGTGGGAATTTTAGGACCCCTGCACAAGGAGCCAAGGAAGGAAGAAGGAAATATGGCTATGTTGGGAGAAGAAAAGGAGAGATGTCATGCCTGAGAAGGTGTAAGACAGAGAGCAGAGAGCATAGCCACTATGTGGGAGCTGGAGGAGACTGGCCCAAGAGCTCTGAATGTCTTGGTCCAGGGCAGCCAAGACCAAATACTGGGTTTAGTAAGAAATGACTTGAGACTACCAGAGGGGAGTAGATTAGCAACATGGAGTTTAGGAATTAGCCCAATCATTGAGCTACAGAAAGCATATCAATATATAAAGGGTGTGTGTGTGTGTGTGTGTGTGTGTGTGTGTGTGTGTGTGTGTGTGTGTATGTGTGTGTTTGTGTGAGAGAGACAGAGAGAGACAGAGACACAGAGATAGAGACAAACAGACACACACACACACACAGAGAGAGAGAGAGAGAGAGAGAGAGAGAGAGAGAGATGGAGAGAGAGAGATTTGGGAACCCTGAATATTGTGGCAGGTAGTGAGGAATGTGCCATCCAGCCAGGATCAATTTGAGTGGCTTGAAATGGGTACTGTTACGATTCTGAAAGATTCATGTGGGTTCAATATATCCCTAAGGATCTTGTGAGAGTAAAAAGGTAAGTAGAAAACCTCAAATGGCCATTTCTACTTCTGAAGATGAAAGTAACCACAGTCTATAGCAATAGAAAAGTTGGAGAGATAAATTCCCTTTGAAAATTGGTATTTGGATGATATATTTCTGATAATATTATGATTAATTTCTGACTATTGAACTCCAAAAATACAAGATTTTACTTTCATGCTTTTAGTTGACAAACCTATCACAATTAAATATGCTTTTGGCAATAAATTAATGCATCTTACAATATAGAGAACACACACTATTTGTCTTCAGAGTTTATATTTTGGCGGAGGTAATGATGACACACAACCATTTTCACTCATTCTAAATATAAGAATTCCTAAATATGATAACATAAAATCCATAAATATTTTTAAATGCCAGTAATTTAAATCAACAGTGAGGTCTGGTGAAATATGCTTGGAAAATATGGTTTACTGGGCCACTCTGAAAAAGGAAAATCATTTAGAGAATGATGGCAAAAGAATGTGTTAAGTGCATAACTGCAGCGTGAAAATGTTAAAGTGTGATTAGAAAATTACCTGGCAGTGAGATGTCTGATATCTATATCTAAACTGCATTGACATCTTTATAAATTCTCACCATTTTGAAGCATAAGAATAAATTATACATTATTTCAGCATGTGTAAAATGACCACGGCATATTTTCAAAGCAGAAGAACAGATAACATAGCATAGAATCAATAACATCATGTCTGCATGGCAGAGCTATAAAAATGAGGTAGCGTTAATTGTCTTCACTTGGCTCTGTAAAAGTGGTTATAGACAGAATTCATCAATGCTTGTGATGTGGATTAAAATGCTAAGAAGACGGGGAGATACCTTTTAAAAAATATAGTGATCAAATCATAAAACTAATGGAATACATACATTAACAATTAAAGGTAGATATCCTTTATTTATAGTTTCCATGTTGCTATCCATACTTCTTATGTTTATATGAGTTAGCTTGCCTGCAGAAATCATAAGACATGAGTACTAATATTTCACACTTTTGCATTTAGCATTCCACAGAGCAAACAGATGCACTTAATCTTGAAGCCTACTGAGTCTGTTAGTGGATTATCAATATTTGATACAATATTGGGTTTCAATATTTGAACTTTGGTAGACTTTTTTTTTTGGCTAGATCTGTGAAAATTATCTCATTTAACACCAGGAAAGTCACTAAAGATTTGACAAAAGCCATTCTAGTTTAGCAGGGCAGATAGAAACCAAAAATAATTTCATTAAACTCCTAGTGGCTATAGATGTTTATTTTCTTAGAATAGTTTTGGAAGGGAGGGTAATTGTTTTGTGTGGGTAGGTGCTGGAGTAAACATACAACTGAACCCATCACAAAACATGGCTTTCTGGCAGAGAAGGCCATGAGTAAATCTAACAAGAGGGTATATCTTCTCCATCAGTTTCTTCCCAGGAGCATAACGAATCTGCCTTCCCAAGTCCCAAGTTCTCAGTAGAATGACCACAGGTCTTCAGAGTGTACAGGGCAAGTTTACTGCCCATTGTATCAGATGGAAGACTCTTCTGTAGCTCCACACATTATTCCTGACTTGCAACTTATAAAGTCAATACAGCTGGGAGAAAATTCTGTATTCATAACACTAACATGGTTCTGTTCAAAAATGAAGAACATCACATTGTGCTTGATAATAGAATTTTCAAGGCTAGCATCTATTGCTGACTTGTCTCAAGTATTTTTCTTTTACCCTAGAGACAGACCAGAAGCTATGTAAGTGTACATTCCTGTAGGAAAACAGAAGAGTTGGGAATAAACTTACATGAATGTTCTAAAGGCAGAAAACTGAGTGAGGATGTCAATGTGGTTTGGGTTTCTATATTTAATTACCCCTTCTCTTTGTAATAGTGTGCATTAAGCTTTCCAACAATTGCTTTATCTGTTACATTATAAGGATAAGAGAATTTTGCCTTGTAAACTTGCATGTTCAAAACATTTGCTATTATTTCTTATTTGACTAGCCCTTGACCAAGTAAGATATACTACTCACAATTCCTACATACAGCTGTTTCTAAAATCCATCCTAGGTATTAGGCCAATAAAAGTAAAACAGCTTCAGCTTGATTGCATGCTATCACAGATTAGTTTATGGACTTGTAGAAATAAAGAATTTTAAATTGTAAGTAGTATTTCTCTAAAATTGAATACAAGTTGATTCTAATGCATTCAAGTTAAATCAAACTACGTTTTACAGAAGGGCTTTTTAAAGCTTGTCATCAGCTGCAATGGAGCTGAAAGGAACAGTATGAAAATAACTCCTGCCATGATTTACAACTTGCCCATTAGCCTCTCAACAGGGTAAGCTGGATTTCTATGTGATATTTGTCTTTAAGGGACCTGATTTTGGCTAGCATATAGAAGATTTCTAAGGTTTCCTTCCCACAAATAATAGGCATATTTTAGTGCGAAAATACGAACAAACAAAATCTTTACTTTCCCCTGTTTACCCACCCATCTGTACACCCTCCTATAGCATTTAAAATGATTCTCTAATTTGAAATAAAATTAGCCCTAAATGTAAGGTTCTAACATGTAGAGAAGTGAAAAAGAAAAGAAAATGCGTAAGGCATTCATTTTATCTCTCTCTTGTTCAGTTGTTAATATTAGCCTTGAAAATGCTATAGTGAGATAGCAGAGAGTATTATAACTTCCCAGTATGTAAGATGGGACATAGAAACTCATATTTTTATTTAAATTTCAAAATATTAAATTTTGAAAATCAACATTATAAGAGAACATTAAAGTTTTGTGTTTTTTACTTCCCACTCCCAGGCTGGTGCCCCAGCTGGTTGGCCTGCAATTCTTGATCTAACTGCTTCAAGTTCCCTTGGCCTGAGATACAGACTTCTGCTGCTGGGGCTAAAGGCTCACACCATAAGCTAGAGAAACTTAACCTTTAACTACAGTGTTGTTGGTATCAAAAATCTACAGGAAGGGTTTCAGCTATTCTAAAAGGGAGCATAATATTTGGTTTATACCTGTACTTTTACCTAAATAATTAACAACTGAATTGAAAATAGTTGCCTAAAAGTAAGTTATAATTAATAAATTTATTGTCAGGCTAAACATTTATTTGGGATTATAATAAGAACTTGCCTTAATATGTTTAGGAGCTAGAGAAGATACAATTTTTTTCTCTCCTATCCTAAGGCCTAGCCATTTGGAATCTTGACTAAGAAGTAATCCTGAATATTTGTTTTTTTTTTTTTTAATGTTCTGTTTCATTAGTTTACACCACCAAGTTTAGCACGGCCAGCTTTTGGATGGCAGTCCTTTGGTTTGCATGACTGGCTAATCTGGAGGACATTTTAAGGGAAAACACCCCCATGGAGCTGCTGAGAACCAGCAGGAGGATGAACAGAGGTGAAAATTAGGGAAGAAAATTCATCTACATACCCAGCAGGTTTTGGTCATTTATATATTCATCTGTTTTCAGTTCTCAACTTGATAGGAGTATGTCCATTTCATGGTACCGTGCAGAGAAAATGAAGTGTGTAAGGTCATTCAATAAAGATTAAATTAAAAACATATTCCTATTGCACCCTCAGGGTCCATTAGGCTTGATGAGTGTACAAATACGTTCTTTGTGTTATGTGCTCCATCCTGAAAGAGACTATACTTCGCTCATTATAAATGTGCACCTGAAAAGATTGAACATTATCCCCTGTTTTTTAACTGACCTGTGGCCACCGCTGGGTTCATTAGTGCAGAACATCTTTTCCACTGGCTGAGTCTGCCCTATTGTTTGCATTGGCCAGGGTCAAGTCAAGGGCACTCGGCCTAGATTGGACTCATTTGTCAGAGGGTCTAGCAACAAAGCTGATTTCAGCAGAGATGGGGTGAATTTCATGGGGCTGAAACACAACCTTTGACATCAAGTGCCCAGGGCTCCTCAGAGTTGCACAGATGGCCTGCCACCCTTAGGCATCTAGGAACAAAGAATTGGTGAATTAGAAGAAAAAATAAAGTTTCCACAGTCAGCATATATTTTAAGTGTTTAAATTATTTGCAGGGATTTCTGACAGTCTAAAATTGCATCTTGAGCACTTGTGATAATCGCTGTGCTTTTTAGACTATGAAGGAAAAAAACAATTCAGTTGGGGGCTTATTGCTTAACTGGTGTAACGGGTAAAGTGTAGCAATTTAGTGTGGAGTGCAGGTTTTCCATGGTCAGCAGGAGCCGGCATGAACAATGGGTCGTGCTGAGGTGGCATGTGGAAAATGACTTTAATACACTATATAGAATGGCTTATTGCCTTGGTCAATAGGCTGCAGTGAAGATGGTGTACTCAGCCACTTGGGAAGGTTAAAGCTGTCAGGGAACACTGTGACTGATATGCAGGCCCTGCTTATGAGGTCTCTAATGGAAAAACCTGACAAGGAACGTTATAAAGGTTACACTTGACACATACTTCAGCATTATGCCTTATATTAATCCATTTTTTAAAGGTAGGGTACTTTATATTTGTTACAAATTGATGCCACAATAGTATTAACACTCCAGAGGAAACATTTAAACTTTGCAGTAAAGTAAGGTGCAGGATAGGATTAGATCACTGCCTGAAATAGGACACTGCTGTAAGATGCAGGCAACATACTACAAATAATGTAGTACATTATTGGGTATATACCTGATTCTTTATCATCCAGGAGCCACAATTTGAAAAATGTCTTCATGATATTTTCCTTTTCTGTTAAAGAAACTATTACTTGAAATAACACTGTAATGTTTTCTGGAAAAATGCTACAAGAACAGTGAATTTATATGGAGTGTTATTCTTATAACACTCTTCTGCTTCTTATAGGGAATGAAGAAAAATAGTGAATGAAATTTTGCTTTTCCCTGCACTTGGCATAGCACTGCAGCTCACTGTCCATGGACAACTGGCGGTCTCATCTCATAATGAGTATAGTTCTAGCTTATTCTGAGAATCAGATAAACTAAATGTTCTTAATCAGTTAGAGTCACACAATTTGGTAAAAGTGAGGAACAGGAGGCTTCTAGTTCTGATTTTGTAAAGGATGGAGAATAGACAATGCAAACATTTATTAAGATTCTCAGTATTTTCAGGTTTTGGTTATTAACCATACACCAGACATTTGGTTCTAGGGATAAGACATTTAATTCTAAAGCCACTAAAGACTCTAGCATAGATTATTAACTATGAGCTTCTGATTATCATAAGATGTAATGATATATGTAGAAGAATGCCAAACATAGACAGTTTTAATTTGTCTCCACACTTCTCTCTTTTAAACAATGAGACTCATAAGAAAGTACTAAGACTTTAGAAGAGCTGTCAGTTTGTAGAAAGTACTGGCTTGCAATTCTGGATAGTGAGGGGCTTCTACTCTATTTTTCTGTATAAAGTTATCCAAGAAGACATATTCATGTGAAATATGGGTATTTTCAGCTGTGAAGAAACTATAATTGGCTCTTAGAAGTCTTGTCAATTTTGACACAGAAAGAATTTATAACAAGAATATGATTGTTTGAAATACTTTTAAATGTATTAAAGTTCAAGGTAATTTCTTCCAGTTAAAATGTGATTAAAATATAACAGTTATATTTACACAAATATTCCAAAAGTAGAAGTTTGCCTGTTTATAAAAATAGGTATGGTAGTATAATTATATATATATATATATATATATATATATATATATATATATACAGTATTAATGTATTGTCAATTATGTGTCCATACATATCCCATATTTTGTGATTTTGCGTATATACCACATATAAATACATTTTCTTAGTTAGACAGATCGAAATATAAAAGGTAGTTAAAAGACAATAAAAACTAATTAGATTGCACTATTGAATGACTAAACCGTAATCCACGTTTTAAAAGACAATGGAAAGATGTTAAACTTTCAAAACTTTTTATCTCAACTATAACTGGAAACTATAAGTTATAAACATTTTCTTAATGGTCTAATTTATTTATTAGAGATATTGCTTTGCCTTTCTTGAAATGTGATGATAAAAGATAAATAAAAAATGTAATGAGAAGATATATTGGATATAATTTTTATAATTCTAACATTAGAAACATAAGTATATTAAAACATTAATACATAAATTTTATAATTGTAAATGTATTTCAAATACTTTTTATGCATTTCCTAGAATTTCCCTATCTGCAGAACTTTTTGTTCCCTATGTATAGTTTATGCATATGGTTTTCAATGTATACATTTCTTTATATTTATCTTCCTATAAAATATAATGTAACACCAAAGACCTATATATACAGAGGAAAATTTAACTCATTAAAAATAAAACAGTAAGATCTATACTTGAAAATATATAAAGGCAGGTTATATTAGAAATGACTTGATTAAGGCAGTACTTAGAGTGGCACAGACTGAACACAAAGTTGTACCAAACATCACCATCTTTGAACCAGCACTTTCCATGAGTTTGTCTGCCATGTTCTTTAACAAGACAATGTAAAATTATATAATGTATCTTAACATATATTATCCCTGCTAGCAATAAAATGAACGATGGCTACTGAGCATCATGAATGGGCGAGATAACATACTATGTGGCAGCAGACTTTCAGATCATGTCAACATCATGGGAAAACTCAGGCTTTGAGGCTAGCTAAAGACACATGACTGCTCAGTAAAAATATTTTCACATTTTTAATGCATAAACTTCTGCGAGAAAAGACAAACTTATTAAAATCTTCCAAAGTGCCAGACATTTTTATAAGACTCAGACAACTATCAAAGTGATCCAAAATACTGAATTACAATTATTACGAAAAATGACATGACTAAATGATTAAATTGAAATATGAATTTAACTCAATAGTTCAAAACACATGTGATAACTAACAAGTATTAGATGTCTCATAAAACTTGGTATTTTTAGCTTTTACATTTGTATAAAGCTTATAATCTGTTTTTATACAAACTTAACTTCCTATGTGGTCATATTTTCCTAAGAAGAACTCATGACCAACTATAACAGAGTGCATAGAGTATGCTAACATGGTCACTAGCCACTTATTTGTGGCTGATATTCAACTAACTGGAAACTGTGATTTTCAGTGAATGATAAGAAATAGATCAGTTCTGCCAGCTCAGTTCTCAATGAACTAAATGGGCAAGGCTGAAAACATCATGTGGTATTCAACAGTCATTTCAACAGAAGCCTCAACTGTGTTCATAAAGAGATGTTTCTCTAGTATCTCAGTTCTCAGAGATATTAGAACTGCATGTGTATCTTAAGTTGTCCTTTTCTCTCACTTAAGGTTTCACAAAGATCAAAAGGAATGAATTTCAAGAAAACACTGTCTCAAAAGTCCTGACTCAGCATTTCATTCCTTATATTTTCACAATAATGTCAGCCTACAGGCAAGATTATCAGCCAATTTTGACTGTATTTTTAGATTATTACTACGATTATATATAACATATGTTATATATATATATAACATTTAGGAAAAAGAAGCAAACTAGTAGTGTGGAAAATACAGCTTAATATTTATAAAGCTAAGTCTGTTTCAGAGTGTAAAAGAGCACTCACTCAGCATAATTGATCACTATTTTTGCAAACTCATCTAACAGCTCCAATAAAACTGCATTCTCATGAATAACTTTTAATAAGCGTAAAACCAAAGCTGAAGGTTTTCCTGTTAAAAGGAAATTTTACTGCCTCAGGCTAGTAAAATATAAATATTATAATTTTATTTTATATCAAATATGAAGGATAATTGTTTCTATGGTATTACTGAGTTGTACAGGTCATACACAGACATGGATGAAAAATAGCATGACTAATTTTATTTATAATCCACTCAAAATAAGTGGGACTAATAAAAATATAAATTTTAAATAAACCCTTTAAATCTGCAAATATAATATGATATAATACAAATATAATCAAAGCAAAGGGATATATAATATGTCAAAATACATAAGTCATGCAAAATTTTAGTTAAAATATTCATTTCTAATTGGAAGGAGTTATTAAGTCTGTACACACTAATATGGATCTACTATTTTACTTAAAAAAGAGGTGTTTTCTGATAAATATTTAAAAAATGATATGGACTAGAAATGTGTGCAGAAAAAGGCTACAATTGCTGTATTTAAGAGAATTTACAACATTTTTTTTGAGAATTTACAACATTTTGAAAGCAAATATAAAACAATTTTTCTGTCTTGTTTATAATTGAGTGGGGTCATAACCTTTCTGAAAAGTACAAGATATATGGTACCTGTACCCTCAAACCTTCTTGATCTTTGGTTGACTTGGTATTTTGACCTTGCCTCAGAACACAGAGCCTTCATGTTAACTGATGGAGGGGTCACTGAGTTTACAGCACTGTTTAGTGTTTTATTTTAACAGTTCAATTGTAAGGTGAAGGGGAATTCTCCTGAGAGAGACTCTAATAGCTCTATTACTTTTCTGTTACAAAGACCTCTTCAGATAATTGTTTTCAGAATAGTGATATGATCATTTTAGAAAATCTAGACTAAACATCTGCTTCATGTGGTCATGATTCTGTTCCTATTATTTCACATTGTATTAATTTTCATTACGTTAATTAAATTTAAAAACTATTGCAAAGTTTGTTTAAAATGCAGACCTTGGTGATATATATGGGTATACAACAATGCTTTTCTACTGGGGATAACAAGCTCTAGTTTGCAGTCCTCCTCAAGACACTGGAGATGGTGTAATGTTAACTAGAGTGACAGCTGTGCTACTCCAATGTCTGAGTGACTTTTCACATGTTGAAATTATTTGTTTATTAAACACATTCATTTAATAATATTTGATAGAAATTTTCATGCTACTATTTAAAACAACATGAGAATATTCGTTTCACTTAGATATTAAAACTAGTGTAGTAAAATCCTTTCCCTTTTTCTGCTCAGGCTGTAACTCTGAGGCTTGCCTATACAAAACAAGTACAGAGCATTCAGCTGAGCTTTATTCCTAGACCCAGAAAAAATTAAAACTATTAATATAATTTTCTAAAAAGCATACCTACTATAACATCATGTTTTCCTTCTGAGTAGCACACAGCATGGTGGGTTAGTTTTTACAAAAGTCAACAAGAGTTGAGTTGAACTAGGCAAAAATTGTTGAAGAATCAGCCACTCTTAGAAATGAGTTGCCAATTTGTTATATAATACAAAGTTGTCAGCCCTGAAATGTTATACACAGAGACAACAAGAGACTCAGCAGGTTGTATTTATATATGTATGCATATGTACATAATATCAAGCACAGAAAAATAAAATAACAATTTGATAGTAGGAATAATAGTATGTCCAAGATAGAGGAAAAGGGAATGGGGAGGGCTACAGTTATATTTTTAATTAAAATTTAGCAATAAATAAACAGATGTTGAGATTTTCTCAATGTTATAGTTAGGGTTTCTAGTAAAAGAAAATCTCTAATAAGGGCTGGCTTACAGTTTACAAGGTTTAGTCTACAATTTTCATGGCAGAAAGCATTGCAGCTTACAGGCACCTGAGGCACTGGAGAAGGAGTTGAGAGTTTTACATCCATGTAAGCAGATAGCAGCAGAATGTGAACTGCAGGTACTGCAAAGACACCTTCCCAGTGACACACTTCCACCAGGAAGGCCAGCACTACCTCAATAAGACTAAGCCTTACAATATAGTACCACTCCCAATGAGCTAAGATTTAAATACAGGAGTCTATGGGGTCCATTTATATTTAAATCACCATACCCTGTAAATGAGGAGTTATTCTTTAATCTCGAGGTGTCCAATTAGACATACAGAGGGATGAATTCCTCATCTTTATCTAAGGTTTTAGTTACATATTTATAAATGTAAAACAGATTCAACTGTTTGTAAGAAACATGTTACAAAGAAATGAATTAAAAGTTTCTTTATTAATTACACTTTAATTAATTAATTTGATGAGGTATTTTATTTTTCCAAAAACTTATAGTGAAGAATTCCATAGATACCTTTTCCCCAAATTCCTGAAGAAACAAAAATACACTGTGCATAAGTTAACTTGCAGAAAATTCTTAACAGGGTGCACAGCTAAAAGATAGTTAAAGAATTTAGATCAGTGGTTGTCTCATTCACTCAAAGAGAGTGGCTTTGTGAGTGCCAAAGTGCACTTACTGGGGATTGTGAAGCTCTGTGGCTTCAGATGGTAATTATCCCAATTAAATCCTTGCCAAAATCCATCAAGGTCCACTTAAGTGCCTTTTAAAAGGTATGGAAACTCTACTTTCTGCAATTTCATATTAGTAGAATAAGGAAAAATGGAATTGAACCCATTTGTCATATTTGTTATAAGAAATATAAACTATTTAATATAGAATTTTGTTTCTGACCATTTCTTTCTTGCTAGTTTTTTTTTTTAATGAAAAGTCTTTTTCTGTTGCCTGAGATTGCTAAGATTGCTTAAAGCTGATACATATGCTGCATGCTGTCTCAGCCTCTGAATGCCATAAAGGCATCAGAAATATTGTTCATTAAAAGAATAAGCTGAATAAGGATCATTTGTTTAATTTATGTAGATGAGTTAGATGACTAGAGAATAGATTTTATAAAATTTTTCAAAAATTTCACTCATGAAAAGAAGTGTTAGAAATAATTTAAAATAACATAATTATAGTGCATGTATTTAGAGTGTTCACTCAGAAAAAAATAGTATCATTAATAATATTTGAGAATCACTTAAAGTCATAATTTTTCAGATTCAGAAAATTCTACAATTCCTAAGAGAGAAACATGAAAATAAAAATAATGAAAATAAAATCCACTCTTATTTTTACTCATACAAAATTAAAACTTCAATATTATGTAATGGTATTAATTTTAAAAATATTTATGAAGATGACAAATTAGAAGTTAATGTGTCACTTAAAAGCAATAAACCAAGCAGACTACATCAAAATTTGAGAGGGAATGATTGGCAGTCTAAAGTCTTGAAAAGATAATAAAACAAACAAAAGAAATACATATACAGAGAAATGAGTGGGAGAATAAAATCTTTAAAAAAGAAAAATATCTTGAAGTATGTTTTATCTTCTGGCTACTGTAAAACCTTGCTGTAAGCTAAGAGATTTGAAAATGACATGAATTACTAATACTTCTGTATTCTAGAAATCCCAGATCAAGGCTATATAGTAGTTTAAGGGGATTATCTATAGACAGAAATTTCTCATTGGGTGATCACATAGTAGAATTAAATACCTAACTCTCTGGGATTTTATTTATTTATTTATTTATTTATTTATTTATTTATTTAATACAATGTGTTGATCCAAACCAGAAACCTTTGGACCCAAACCTTCGCTGCTCCAAAATCTTGATTCTTATTATTTCACTTTGGGGTTGAGGATTCTAACAAATGAAAGATGGAAGCACACACAGATTCAGTTCATATCAGGGGAAATCAATGTACTACAGTAAAGAATGAAGCAATAATAAAAAATAGAATACTTTAAGCATCACATATTGACAGATGGAAAAATATAAATGCATTCCTAAGGTTTCTTAAGTATTTTGATTTTAGATGTTTATTTAAGATGTCTCATGTAGTTCTGACTAGCTTTCCACTCACTATATAACTGGAGATAATGCTAACTCCTGGTTCTCCTACCTATACCACGCAAATGCTGAGACTACAAATGTGTCCTACCACATCTATCACATTTAAAAATTTTAATCGTTGCATCCAAAAGAGCAAGAACTTATTGCATAACTTCTAAGCTAAGGTAGATAAGTAAGAATATTCTCCCCAAAGCCATAGACTCTGTAACAAAATCCCAAGTAACAGCATGAGAAGCTTCCCTTCCATTTGTTGGTCAGGGAAGCCCAAGAAAAGCTTTTTGCTGTCTTCCAGAATTTAGAGTTATATGTCCGCAAAGGAGGATACTACACAGTTTGGACGTATAGGACTTGGGAGATTAGAGAGAAAATTGATCTGAAATCTTTCATCAGAGCTCTAGCATTTTTTGAACTGGTAAATGTTTTGTGAGCTGTTAAAGGAGCAAAGCAATCAGCAGCCCTTCTCAGTCATGAAGACTATGACCAATAACAACGATCATTAGGTGGTAGAGATTTTATAGTGCCCCATCCCTAAATGAAGACTTATTGAAATTAACTGCTGCCAAGAGAGGGAAAATTAGTTCTCCCCAGGAATGAGCCTGCTTGCTTATACAATACTGAATGATCAGTTCTAGAAACATATACACATAGAATTAATGGTCTCAAAAATTTGATTTGTTTACATATATATGCAACACCAGTGGTTAGAGTAGATGAAGCCCTATAAAATTGAGAGTCATAGGTTGAACATATAAGGGGTAGGAGGAAGAATAACAAGTATAGAAATGATGTTATTATATATTTTAAATGAATTTTTAAAAGGTATAAATGCTGTCAACCAACCAACCACCCAAACAAGCAATCCAATATATGCCAAAATATGGCATATGGTATCAAATTATATCAAGTAGTATTTAAACAAGTGCCTTAAGATAATCTCTGATTATTTTATTTTTCAATCAGAAATTTTTGCTTGTGTGGGGCTTTAGGCAGTTGCTTTAGGATGTACTAGGGAACATCCTCTAGACAGAAATCAGAGCTGAATTTAGTGTTGCATTTTAAAAACAAGCTTATTGATGAAAATGTGGGGAACTCTGGTCAACCATGCTTTAGCAAAGGTTGGGATTTGGAGGGTAAAGCAAGTTGGTTCAGTTGAGTACTTAGGCATGTCTGAAAAGGAGTGTCTTTGGTCAGTTCCTTTTCCATGTCTTTGTAGCATATGGCTTCGGGAAAGTTCTCATTTATTAAAAGAAGAGAGATTATTAACAACAACTCCTGTATATTCATCAGCAATTACTGGGATCACACTGATTCATTTTATATACTCTTGATTGATATAAAGGAAATATTAAATATCATAATGTTTTACCTTTAGTAGCTCAGGGGTTAACACATTTAAAAATGTTCCCTCTTTATTTCTGCTCTTTTAATAAAGAGATAAATCAAGCAATGTCAAGAAAGAAAAAAGAAACAAATGAAGAAAGAAACAAAGGAATAAAGAAAAAATAGATAAATAAAAAAAGCCAAAGAGACCATAATTTACAAATAAATTGAGAAAGCACAGAAATCACACAGCGACATTTATGAAGTTTTTATATGCTTAATATTGATAAATTAATCAAAATTAACATTTTAATCTTTTAAAAATACTTCTAAAGTGCATTGTGTTCAGGATAATATAAACTAATATCACTTGTTTTCTTACTGTTATAAATACAATACTCAGGGGCACTTTGCATCTCCATGAAATGCCACACTTTCCAGATAGAGTTCCCGTATTTATAAGGCCAGTTTCTCTTCCTTGACGTATCTCTTTAGTTCACTCTATTTTGAATAATTCTATTGCTTAATCTCAGACAATATCCATATGCACCTTGTTCTTCAACATTTTATACCTTTGACATTTGTATTTTATGTTAATTTCATTGTTTGATTTGCTTAAGATTGTACAAATATTACATTAATACATGGAGACTTTATAGATTCCAATATGGCATTTTTATTGTCTAAAATATTTCCAGTAAATTTGTTAGTAGTTTTATGATACTAGTTTTTTAATTAACTAGTTTACATTGGTGCAACCTTTTCCTATAAAAAGTCAGCAAATCCCAACACTACTATAGATGACAAGAAGAGTATACCAAAAGGAGCATGCCATGGTTGTCTTCAGAAGGGCCCTGCTAGAACCTTACAAATACAGAGGCAGATGCTAGGAGCCAACTATTGGACTGAGTGTGGGGTCCCCAGTGGAGGAGCTAGCTGGAGGGTGGTCTGGAGTAGCTGAAGGGGTTTACAGCCCCATGGGAAAAACAATGATTTCGGTCACCCAGATGCCCCAGGACTCCCAGGGACTAAACCATCAACCAAGGAGTACACATGGTTCTAGCCAAAAATGTGGCAGAGGAATACCTTGTTGGGCATCAGTGGGCGGAGTGGTCCTTGGTCAGGTAAAGGTTCATTAGATGCTCAAACAAAGGGAAACCGAGGTGGGGGAGAGCAGGAGTGTGTCTCGTGGACGGGCATATATGTGGAGGCAGAGGGTAGTAGGAGGGGTTGGGTGTCTTTGGGGAGGGGAGAAATTGGGAAAGGTTTTACCATTGGCAATGTAAATGAAGACGATATTCAATAAAAAATGTCTTCTAGAATCACTGTGAGAATATTTTTATTATTGTTACTTTTGTTTTTCTACAGTCCAGTTGTTCTTCTGTGATCCTCCCCAGCTTTGTACCCACCACAGTCCATTGGAACATGACTGTAGTCATTCCACTGAGCAGCAACACAGGAGAACTTTCTGCTTATTAACTGTAAGTTACTATCCATTGATTAATCCTTCTGCTGCAAGTTATTATTAATTGACTGATCTTTCTATTTCCTACTCCCCTCTACAGTCCCCTTGCATTATTTTCGTGGAGGAAAAGCCTGGACCATAGCTAATGTTCACTGCATGGCTGAAAGTGCAAATTATAAATAGATGTTTTAAAAAACATATATTCAATAAATAAGGATATTATCTGCAACAATTTGATTTTAAATGTAAAAAATTATGTAACTAACTTTTTGAAGGCCTACACTTATTAGGTAAACTATTTTTATATTTCTATATATGCGATATTTCTAATAAGTAGGCTAATTAGAAACAATAACAAAGTAAATTTTTACTCAATCTAAAATACTTAATGATTTATCATGGATTTATTTAACAATTTGCTTTGTATTTTATCTCAGATCAGTTTTTCCAGTTAATAAAATTCCCTGTAAATTCAATTTTATTGATATTTCTGAAAATGCCAAGTATATGGGTGGGTGTGGGTAAATTAATTCACTAGAACTTCTAAATTTAAATGGTTATGTATTATAATAATATGTGTAATTAAATATAGATAAATCCTTAATGTTAATATATGTATGTGTGAGTGTGCCTGTGTGATTGTGTGTGTGTGTGTGTGTGTGTGTATGTGTGTGTGTGTGTACAATATAGAATTCTGAAAAAAAAATTCAGTCCATGTAACAGGCAAAGGAATATGAGCTGAACTGCTACTTAAAAACAGGTATGAGAAGCATCCTGAGAACTGAACTTTGTTTCCTTCTCTAGCAGTGAAAGCGACTCCTGATGACTTGAATGGCTTAGAATCCTTTGGTTCAATTCTAAATACCCAGTTTCACTACTGCCATAATTTAACTTGTTTTAGACCTTAATTTTTTTAAATTAAAAAGTACGCAATTACTCAAGGCTACTATGCAATAAAATCATGGTGTAGAGCAGTATGTCTTAGCCTTCAAATCATGATTCCTTTGAGGGTCAAATGAACTTTGGAAAGGAGTCGCATATCAGATGTCCTGCATATTAGATATCTACATTATGATTCACAACAGCACCAAAATTACGGATATGATGTACTAATAAAAATAATTTTATGGGTGGGATTACCACATGAGAAACTGTAAAGGGTCCCATCATTAGGAAGGTTGAGAATCACTGGCATAGATAATGAAATTTATAGAAAAACCAGTGTTATAGTAGGTATTTCAGAGTAAGAAGAGAAGTGTTTTAAAATTATCATCTAAAGAAGAAATTGCAAATTCGTTGTATTTAAAGATATTTTTAAAATGAGAACAAATGGCTACTGTGTAACATAACTGCCCTCAGGATGGTTTTTAGAAACTTTTTTACAAGAAATGAAAAAAATGTTAAAACCGAAGTTTTTTAGAATATTGAGGCATAGCAAATCTTGTTAGAAGGTTTAGGGTATAAAAATAAATCTGTAAAATAGAGCAAAAATTCCACTTTTAGATTAGAAACATAGTCCATGCCCATTCTTTTACAAACTGATAGTTGTTTTGATTTAAAAGAAGACATCTGTAACCATTTCACAGATTATGGAAATTGTGATCTGAATGTAGCATATGGTAGCAAGTGATGAATCTGAGGAGACTCGGCTAAGTTTAGATGTAACAAAAATTTCTAGGTTTCCTTTAAATCTAAATGCAAGCACTGTTCTGTCATCATTCATCATAGTGCACATTTAATAGTGTTCTCATGATAAATAGTCTCTTAAAACAGGAATATAAAGAAAATGGTACTTTGAACTTATATATGAACATGTTTTACCCAGTAAGATCTCTATTTTTTTTGTTAATTTGGGTACATATTCTTCAATTAGATTAAATTTTAAGAATATAAATATTATGTGAACACTATGTGAAATATAGTATTAATCCTGCCAGGTGAGAATGAGACCACTACAAGTTTTGAGCCAAATTTGAAGCAAACTTTTTATTAAATACTTGGAAGGTCCATATGTGGAATTCGCAGAGTATGTCATCAAATAACATTAGTCAGGGCTTATAAAGGTAAATCCACAAGGCCATGGATATTACCATCATCCAATCAGTGGCAAGAATGGATCCTGATGTAATTCCTGCTAACATGTTATTAAAAACACATCCTATGCACTTGGAACAACAAATTCTGTTTACAGAAGAAAAAACCACAGCTTGTTATTTTAAATGAACAATAGCCCCATAAATACCGTAAGCTATCTCTCCTTGCAAAACTGGGAATTACATGGTAAAGGAATTTAAGCCATCACATTAGATATAAAATTAACCAACAGATCATATAAAAGATTAAACTTAATTCATACAGGACATAAATTCTCATAAAACCTAAATAATGAATTAAATTTCCAGATATGTTTTCATGTCCTAAGCCCATCAGAGAGTATTTACTAAAATAATAATAATTCTACTAAGTAATTCTACTACATATATTACATATACTAATGGTTACTCTTAATTCATAATTCACCATGATTCCTGCATACCCCATTCCAATCTCAGACTCTTTTTTCTTTTTTCACATTTATATTTATTAGATATTTTCTTTATTTACATTTCAAATGTTATCCCTTTTCCTCATTTCCCCTGTGAAAACTCACTATCAGTTCCCCCCTTTCTTACTAACCTACCTACTCCAACTTCCCTGTTCCTTCTCCACACTGTGGCAAATAGCCTTTACAGGACCAAGAGCCTCTCCTCTCATTGATATCCAACAAAGCCATCCTGATACATATGCGGCTGGAACAATTGGTCACTCCATGTATACTCTTTGGATGGAGGTTTAGTCCCTAGGAGTTGGGGGGAGGGGTACTGGATGGTTCATATTGTTGTTCCTTCTATGGGTCTGCAAACCCCTTCAGCTCCCGGGGACTTCTTGATTGCAGGCCCTCTTCTCAGTCCACTGCTTGGCTGACAGCATTCCTCCCCTCCAGGATTTGTCAGGCACTGTGAGAGCCTCTCAGAAGAGAGACATATCAGGCTCCTGTCAGCACGCACTTGTTGGCATCAACAGTAATGTCTGGGTTTGGTAACTGTATGTGGGTGGATCCCAGTTGGGGCACTCTAGATGCTCTTTTGTGCAGTCTCTGCTCCAACTTTGTCTCTGTATCTCCTCTTATGGTTATCTTGTTCCTGATTTTAAGTAGGACTTGAGTATCCACACTTTGGTCTTCCTTCTTGAGTTTCATATGGTCTGTGAAATGTATCATGGGTATTCCAAGTTTCTGGGCTAATATCCACTTATCAGTGAGTGCATACCATATGTGTTCTTTTGTGATTGGGTTACCTCACTCAGGAAGATATTTTCTAGTTTCGTCCATTTGTCTAAGAATTTCATGAGTTCATTGTTTTTAATAGCTGAGTAGTATTCCATTGTGTAAATGTGCCACATTTTCTGTATCCATTCCTCTGTCGAGGATCATCTGGGTTCTTTCTAGATTTTGGCTATTATAAATAAGGCAGCTATGAACATAGTGAAGCATGTGTCCTTATTCCATGTTGGTGCATCTTCTGGGTATATGCTCAGGAGTGGTATATCTAGGTCCTCATGTAGCACAATATCCAGTTTTCTGAGGAACTGTCAAACTGATTTCCAAAGTGGTTGTACCAGCTTTCCATCTCACCAGAAATGGAGGAGTGTTCCTCTGTGTCCATATCCTCACCAACACCTGCTTTCACCTGAGGTTTTGATCTTAGCTATTCTGACTGGTGTGAGGTAGAATCTCAGGGTGTGTCTTTTACTGTACCAATAGCATGTTTTGTTTTGTTTTTTTTAATGATTGCTCTGTAGTACAGCTTGAGGTCGGGGATGGTGTTTCAGTCAGAAGTTCTTTTATTGTTGAGAACAGTTTTAGCTAACCTGGAGTTTTTGTTATTCCAAATGAATGTGAAAATTGCTCTTTCTAACTCTATGAAGAATTGAGTTGGAATTTTGATTGGGACTGCATTTAGTCTCTAGATTAATTTTTGCAAGATTGCCATTTTACTAATTTAATCCTGCTAATCCATGAGGATAAGCATGAGCGTCTTTCCATCTTCTGAAATATTTGATTTCTTTCTTCAGAGACTTGAAGTTCCTGTCATACACATCTTTCATGTCCTTAGAGTCATACCAAGGTATATTATTTATGACTATTGTGAAGTTTCTCATTCTCCCTAATTTCTTTCTCATTCTGTGTATCCTTTGAGTAGAGGAAGGGCACTGATTTCTGTGAGTTAATTTTGTATTTAGCCACTTTTCTGAAGTTGTTTATCAGGCTTATGAATTCTCTGGTGGAATTTTAGGGGTCACTTAAGTATACTATCATATCATCTGCAAACAGTGATATCTTGACTTCTTCCTTTCCAATTTGTATCTATTTGTCCTCCTTTTGTTTTCTAATTGCCTGTTTCATACTTTGAACAGGTAAGGAGAGTGTGTTCAGCCATGTCTAGTCTGCGATTTCAGTGGGATTGCTTCAAGTTTCTCTCCATTTAGTTTGATGTTGGTTACTGCTTTGTTGTATATTGCTTTTACTATGTTTAGGTATGGGCCTTAAATTACTGGCCTTTTGAGACTTTTATCATGAATTAGTATTGCATTTTGCCAAATGCTTTCTCAGCATCTAATGAAATGATCATTTTTTTCCTTTGAATTTGTTTATATAGAGGATTTCAATGATGGATTTCTATATATTGAACCATTCCTGCATCCCTGAAATGAAGCCTACTTGATCATGATAGATGATCATTTTGATGTGTTCTTGGATTTGGTTGGCAAAAATTTTATTGAATGTTTTTGCATTGATATTCATAATGGAAATTGGTCTAAAGTTCTCCTTTGTTGTGTCTTCGTGTATTTTAGGTACCAGAGAAATTATGGTTTTATAGAACTAATTGGTTAGTGTCCCTTCTGTTCTCTGTTTTGTGGAAAAGTTGAAGAGTATTAGAATTAGTTCTTCTTTGAAGGTGTGAAAGAATTCTGCACAAAACCCATCTGGTCCTGGACTATTTTTGGTTGGGAGACCCTTAATGACTGCTCCTATTTCATTATGGGTTATGAGACTGTTTAGATGGTATCCTGATTTAACTTTGGTATGTGGCATGTCTAGAAAATAGTCCATTTCATCCAGATTTTCCAGTTTTGTTTTATATAGACTTTTGTAGTAGGATCTTTTGTTTTTTTCTTTTCTGGATTTCATTGGTTTCTTTTGTTATGTATCCTTTTTTATTTCTGATTTTCTTAATTTGGATACTGTCTATGAGTCCTCTGGTTAGTCTGGCTAAATGTTTATCTATCTCGTGGATTTTCTCAAAGAACCAGCTCCTGATTTGGTTGATTCTTAGTATAGTTCTTCTTGTTTCTACTTGGTTAATTTCAGCCATGAGTTTGATTATTTCCTGCCATCTACTTCTCTTGGGTGTATTAGCTTCTTTTTCTAGAGCTTTCAGATGTACTTTCAAATTGCTAGTGTATGCTCTCTGCAGTTTCTCTTTGGAGGCACTCAGAACCATGGGTTTTTCCTCATAGCCCTGCTTTCATTGTGTCCCAAAAGTTTGGTTATGTTGTGGCCTCATTTTCTATAAATTCTAAAAAGTCTTTAATTTCTTTCTTTATTTCTTCCTTAACCTAGTCATCATTGAGTAGAATGATGTTCAGTTTCCACATGTATGTGGGCTATCTATTGATTTGTTGTTATTGAAGACCAACGTTAGTTCATGGTGATCTCATAGGGTGCATGGGATTATTTCAATATTCTTGTGTCTGTTGAGGCTTGTTTTTTGACCAATTATATGGCCAATTTTGAAGAAAGTTCTATGGAGTTGCTGATAAAATGTTCTATAGATATCTGTTAGATCCATTTGGTTTATAACTTCTGTTAATTTCACTCTGTCTCTGTTTAGTTTCTGTTTCCATGATCTGTCCTTTGATCAGAGTGGGCTGTTGAAGTCTCCCACTACTACTGTGTAAGGTGTAATGTGTGCTTTGAGCTTTAATAATTTTTTTTTAATGAATGTGGTTTCCTTTGTATTTGGAGCATAGATGGTCAGAATTGTGAGTTCTCTTTTTATTGAATATATTCTTCATTTATATTTCAAATGTTATTTCCTTTCCTGGTTTCTTCTCTGTAGATTTTTTTTTTGATGGGTATGAAATGTCCTTCTTTATATTTTTTTTTCTTTTTTGCAACCTTAGGTTGAAAGTTGGTTTTAGTTGATATTAGAATAGCTATTACAGCTTATTTCTTTGGACTATTTGCTTGGAAAATTGTTTTCCAGACTTTTACTCTGGGATAGTCTCTGTTTTGTCACTGAGTTGGGTTTCCTGAATGCAGAAGAGTGTTGGATCCTGTTTGCCTATTCAGTCTGTTAGTCTTTGTCTTTTTATTGGAGAATTGAGTCCATTGATATTACGAGATATAAAGGAAAAGTGATTTTTGCTTCCTGTTACACTTGTTGTTCAAGGTAGAATTATGTTCATGTGGCAATCTTCTTTTTGGTTTGTTAAAAGATTATTTTTGTTGCTTTTTCTAGGTTGTAGTTTCCATCTTTGTGTTGGAGTATTCCACTTATTATGCTTTGAAGGGCTGGATTTGTGGAAAGATATTGTGTAAATTTGTTTTTGTCGTTGAATACCTTGTTTTCTCTCTCTATAGTAATTGAGAGTTTTGGTGGGTATAGTAGTCTATGTTGGCATCTGTGTTCTCTTATGGTCTGTATGACATCTGCCCAGGGTGTTCTGACTTTTATAGTCTCTGTTGAGAAATCTGGTATACTTCTGATAGATGTGCCTTTATATGTTATTTGTCCTTTTCCTCTTACTGCTTTTAATAATCTTTCTTTGTTTTATACATTTGGTTTTTTGATTATTATGCAAAAGGAAAATTTTCTTTTCTGTTCCAATCTAGTTGGAGTTCTGTAGGCCTCTTGTATGTTTATGGGCATCTCTTTTTTTAGGTTAGGCAGTTTCCAGCTATCTTTTTTTATTATTATTATTATTATTTACTGGCCCTTCCAGTTGGGAATATTTGCTTTCTTCTATACCTATTATCCTTAGGCTTGGTCTTCTCACTGTGTTTTGGATTTACTGGATGTTTTGTATTAGGAACTTTTTTCATTTTGCATTTTCTTTGACTGTTGCAACAATGTTTTCTATGGTATCTTATGCACCTGAGATTCTCTCTATCTCTTGTATTCTGTTGATGTTGCTTGCATCTATGACTCCTGATTGCTTTTCTAGGTTTTCTATCTCCAGAGTTGTCTCTCTTTATGATTTCTTTATTGTTCCTATTTCTTTTTTTTAATTCTTTTTTTTTATTCATTATATTTTTTATTTACATTTCAAATGATTTCCACTTTTCTGGTCCCCCACTCCCCGAAAGTCACATAAGCCCCCTTCCCTCCCCCCTGTTCTCCCACCTTCCCCTCCCTACTTCCCTGTTGTGGTTTTGCCTTATACTGCTACACTGAGTGTTTCCAGATCCAGGGACCACTCGTCCATTCTTCTTGTACCTCATTTGATGTGTGGATTATGTTTTGGGTATTCCAGATTTCCAGGCTAATAACCACTTTTTAGTGAGTGCATACCATGATTGATCTTTTGAGACTGGGTTACCTCACTTAGGATGATGTTCTCCAGCTCTATCCATTTGCCTAAGAATTTCATGAATTCATTGTTTCTAATGGCTGAATACTACTCTATTGTGTATATATACCACATTTTTTGCATCCATTCTTCTGTTGAGGGAAACCTGGGTTCTTTCCAGCTTCTGGCTATTATAAATAGGGCTGCTATGAACATAGTGGAGCATATATCCGTATTACATGCTGGGGAATCCTCTGAGTATATGCCCAGGAGCGGTACAGCCAGATCTTTCGGAAGTGACATGCCCAGTTTTCTGAGGAACCGCCAGACTGATTTCCAGAGTGGTTGTACCAATTTGCAACCCCACCAGCTGTGGAGGAGTGTTTCTCTTTCTCCACATCCTCACCAACACCTGCTGTCTCCTGAGTTTTAATCTTAGCCATTCTGAGTGGTGTAAGGTGAAATCTCAGGGTTGTTTTGATTTGCATTTCCCTGATGACTAGTGAAGTTGAGCATTTTTTAAGATGTTTCTCTGCCATCCGAAGTTCTTCAGGTGAGAATTCTTTGTTTAACTCTGTACCCCATTTTTAATAGGGTTATTTGGTTTTCTGGGGTCTAACTTCTTGAGTTCTTTGTATATATTGGATATTAGCCCTCTAGCTGATGTAGGGTTGGTGAAGATCTTTTCCCAATTTGTTGGTTGCCGATTTGTTCTTTTGATGGTGTCCTTTGCTTTACAGAAACTTTGTAATTTTATGAGGTCCCATTTATCAATTCTTGATCTTAGAGCATAAGCTATTGGTGTTCTCTTCAGGAAGTTTCCCCCTGTACCGGTAGATTCTGGATAGTTTTGTTCATATTCCAGATTATGGATAGTTTTGTTCATATTCCTTTGGTTGTGTTTTCCTTTAATTCTTTAAGGAAATTTTGTATTTCCTTTTTAAAGCATCTGTCAATATACCTCTTTAATAGACCTCTTTAGTAATCCTCTTTAATATACCTGTTTACCTGCATTCTCCATTATTTCTTTAAGGGAGTTATTTATGTCCTTAAAGTTCTCTCTCAGCATCATGAGAAGTGATTATAAACCAGAGTTTTCTGGTGTGTTGGGGTATCCAGGGCTCACTGTGCTGGGAGAACAGGGTTCTGATGATGCTACATAGTCTTGGCTTCTGTTGCTTATGTTCTTGAGCTTGCTGTTTGACATCAGGTTATTTCTGTTATTAGTTGGTCTTGCTGTCTCCGGCTGGAGCTTATCCCTTCTGTGGGCCTGTAAGACTGTGTCAGCACTCTTGAGAGACCATCTTTTCTTGTAGGACTTCTGTAAAGCAGGCTGTTAAACAACCCAAGCTCCTGGGTGTAGATGGAGACTGAAATGACCCTGTTCTAGTTTTTCCACTCTTCCTGCACCCTGTGATCTCCTAGCTGGTCCTGTTCTGGACAGTTACTCGAGAGAAAGTAGAAAGCTGACTTTCGCATTTGGGAGTGTGAGTACTCCTGGGAGACCATCTCTCTCCTGGCAGGATCCATGCATAGAAGGCTATGGAACAACCTCAGCTGCAGTATGCAGATGGTGGTGATGATGTAGTCCAGGCTGGATTCAAACTTGAGATCTTCCTGCCTCTGCCTCCTTTATCAAATCTCCCCAGCCTGCACCACCAGAACCTGTCCAATATCTTTTCAGGAAAAGTTATACTAATAACTCTGTCTCTGTCTCTCTCTGATATATACAAAGCTATTTATGTATTAACCATGTCTCTTGTATTAGACAGCAGGAAGGGGGAGGCTGGTTTTTCTCATGTCATGCCTAAGACTCATCATTCATCACTGTTTAAAGTCATATCTGTATTCAATCCAGGTTGTTGCCAAAAGTAGCTTTCTCTTCGCAAACCCATTTCTGAACTCACTACCACAAAACTCATTGAAAATAGTTGAGGTCAGTCTAACACAACACTTACATCCTTTCTTTCTAATATTCCTCGTACAGGAAGGTGCTCAGAAACGATATCAAAAAAGAAACATGAACATCAACCTAGTTACTAACCATTGGTATGTTCTGGTGTCCTACCTACAAGGTATGCTATGATATACGTGGCAAAAAGCTTGTGGAGTAAATAGTAAATATGTAATTTGACTTAAGGCTCACACTTCTAGATTGAAACTCATATCCAACACTGCTGGGATGACCAAGAACCTGAGACTTGATAGCCCAGAGACTCACAATAAAACCAAATACTATTGTTTTAATGTAGAAAACAGTCATAAAATAACTATAAATGACATTCTGCTATAGTTATATATCAGCTCCTTGCTTAGTTATCAAAGAAGCATTTTTCCATTAGCAAGTTGGAATAGGCACAGATATCTATGTAGATATCCACACAGACATACTTCAGTGATCAAATATTTCTCCTCAGGGCTTAGTGAAACATGCAGAAGAGGAGGCAGAAAGGTCATAAAATCCAGAAATGATAGAAGACACCAAGAAAATGCCCTCTAGATCAATAGGATCAAAGTACATATGAATTCATAGCTACTAGGCAGTATGCAGAGGGTTAATTCTGGTCTGCACTAAGTCCTCTGCAAGTCTTGTTCCTTCTTTTAGTTGTTTTCCCCCTTCTGTTTGGTTCCTTTGTCTAATCCCAATATTTTAGACTTTGTTTTATAATACTATATATTTTCATTAATAATGTATTTATTTATTCATTCTATATCCTATCCCAGCCTCCCTTTCTCCCAGCCCCACCTTCACAAATCCCTCCCCCTGTTACCCACCTCTTCTCAGAGAAGGGAAAGCCCCTTTTCGATATTACCCCCTGCATAGGGCATCAAGTGGCACAAAGCCTAAGTGCATTCTTTCCAACTGAGGCCCCACAATGTAGCCCAGCTTAGGGAAAGGAAACCAGAGGCAGACAATAGAGTCAGGGACAGTCCTTGTTCCAATTGTTGGGAGGTACACATGAAGACCAAGCTGTACATCTGCTATCATGAAGACCAAGCTGTACATCTGCTATATATATGTAGGGGTCCTAGTTCCAGCCACTTCATGCTCTTTGGTTGGTGGTTCAGTCTCTGTGAGTCCCCATCGTCACAGATTAGTTGACCCTGTAAGTCTTCTGTAAGTCATTGATGCCCAGTGCTCACTCAACCCTATTCCCACTCTTCCATAAGACTTTTCTAGCATAATAAGGGACTTTTCTAGCTTTGTCTGATTTGCCTGTGAGTCTCTGCATGACTATACATCTGCTGCTGGAAAAAGCCTCTCAAGAGAAAGTTATGCTAGGCCCTTATCTGATAGTACCATTAATAGTGTCAGGGTTTGGCTCTCTCCTATGGGATGTGTCTCAAGTTGGGCAGCCCTTGGTTGGTTGTTCGCTTTAGTATTAAAAAATTCACAATCACACCCAGGTTTATTTTAAATAAAAAGAAATATTTTGAATGGAACTTAATCTTGACATGCTATTCTCTACATTTCTCTCCAGAAGAGAATAGCCATTTTGTTGCAATTCTTTTATATTTTGTTAACTTTTTACTTAAGTTATGGACATACAAAAATATATTTGAAATATTATGTTTGATATTTGAGCATGAGTTATTACTGAGAAACTAGTTGCTGTCAGAGTAACTCATATCCCAGATTGAGATGAAAGAATTAAAAGGCTGTTGTTTTCGTGCTTACTTTGCAACATGCACAGACTTAATTTTAGTAGCTACAGATCAATGTCAATTTTACATCTCTCATTAAACAAACAATGTAATGTAACTGGCAGAAATGTATTCATGTGTTTATTTATGTATATATTATAGCCCTGGCCAAAGAAAATGAAATTTAGCTTGTTAGTCCTTTATTTTTGATTTTAGAGGAAATAGTTTTGTAGTTTGTTACTTAGAGATAACAGCCTTCCTCTGAAAGCACAGAAAGTTCTATTCTCTAGTTTTGGAGAGATATACATATTTTACATTTTGGGAGTGAGTATATAGGTTTTCATAGATTTCCTTCAACTTGTTTTTATATTATTTATTTGCAATCCATCACATGTATTTTAAAATCTCTTCCTCAGAATAATTTTTTTCTACTTGAATATTTAGGAACCTTTCCTTAATCCAACATATTACCTTGAAAGTAATAATATGACAAACATTAAGACACTTCATATTCCTGCCTCTTAGTGAATTCTGTGAATATTTCTCCTGTATTGCTACCAAAGAGCAAGAAACCACATTAGTAGTGGAGAATTCACTGAAATATTTTTTCTGATTTTGCATGCAATTGTTCAAGAGATTTGCTATGGAATTCCTGCACATGACACATAAGGTCTTTCTCTTTTAAGAATGAAATTAAAATGTATATAAAGATTTTAAGTTTCTTAAGTATCTTTATAACATAAAATTACAAAGTTAAAATAACTAATTTTGCTTCCTAGCATTATACAAAGGAACTTACAAGAGAAGAGTCAAATAATAGCTTAAACTAAATGCCAAAAATTTGTATATTTTGTGAAGTTATAATAACTGATTTAACTCAAAATAGAATAAATAAACCAAGAACAGTCATATGAATTGAACCTATAATCTCTCATAGAGATATTCTCCAAGTCTAATCCAACATTATGCTCAGTAAAGAAGGATAGCCAGAAAAGTATACATTTTACTTAAGATTTTGTCATTTTCTCTACTTAGTTCAGCTCGACTTGGGTATTTTTATGATACAGGACCAAAAATGTGACCATTAATGCAATTTTTTTCTATTAGAGAAAATTGCAACACAAAATAGCTAATGCCCATGGACAATAGCACCTCTAAACATCTCTCCATGAAAGCTTATTTTACTGTCACTTAAGGAATTCTTTCCTCTTTTACGAGACTTGTATGCAGCTTTATACATATAGCATACTAGTAACATTGTGGAGAACCATCATTCTTCCTACTGGAATCTTTTAAAGCAAGAAAAATCTAGCTTGAAAATAATGACCCAGTATTCTTAGTTCTCTGTACCGAGTGTTGGGTCCCAGTGATTTTGTTGAATGTATAATTTCCTTTTAGTTTTTCTGCATTTGGAAATTAGTATCATATGAGACAGTATATATCATTTTTTATTTAAATAGTTTCATTTTTAATTTTATCAGTGAAATAAAATAGATCAACTTCATTATAAATGAGAAGGGTTAAACCCTCTATTATTAAGAAGCCAATGCCAGTTCAATATGAGGATGATTTACCATGGAAACTTTTTATTCAAATGTCAGAGCTCATTATGTTAAATGACAAAATGTCCGTGTAACAGAAATCACAGCTACATTATACTGTGGGTTATAAAGAATACTCAGCTGTCTTGAAAAAAAATACTCAGACTCTGAATTCAGCTTTTGCTAGTAGTAAAAACCAAATCGTTATCATGTGAGGCTGACTTAGTTTATACAAACAGAAATCATTCAGGCTTATGTTCATACTAGTACAGCCATTGGCTACTCATTTATATTGTTTTCGTATGAGAATTGGTGGCTGAAATTACAACAGCATAATAATCCTGAAGAAAATATACAGTCCTAGAGGTCAATATTACTTTACTCTGTGTATGAGAGCAAATGGAATTTCAGTTAGGACCTTTGTACAATTAGGACATTGTATCCTGTTCTCATTTCTCTAAATTAGAGGATCTTGATTTAATGGTCATCTAAATCTACCTGTCTTTCAGAAAAAAAATATTTGATTATACTTGATAAGGTGTTATGGCAAAAAGTTTATATGCAAAGTTAAAATCAGCAAGATACTTATTAAATGTAACTTATTATATATCACAAGGAAATAAAATGGCTTTTAAAATTTAGAACATTTTAAGGAGACTAAAGATCTGTGTACATATTAACTCATTTTGTTATATGAAATCCAATTAGGTTTGGATATTATGGGCATTCTAAGAAAAAATGTTCATATCCAATAATTCCTTCAAAATGTGAATACATTTGAATTCTTAATATTAATGAATCACTTTTTATCACTATTTTTATATCGACAGCTTTCCTAGCAATAAGACTAAGATTTTTATATGAATCATTGTAAGGGGAGGTTGCCGAATTGTTGAATGGTGATACAAAGATGGCAGAAGCCAATCGCTGGGTGAAGGATAAGATGGAATTTCTGGGCCACACATGAAAAGAAGGGGACACAGGGAGGATTGGAGGATTCACCCCAGGCTGTGGAGCAGAAAGGAAGCCACAGACATGTAAGTCTTTCAGGGCACCCATAGTTTGCAGCCTTCACAGACAGCTGCTGAGGCTAAAGAGGATGGGGCAAAATACTCATCCCCCAGCCATTGAGTTATCTGGTCAGTTTTAAAATTTAAAAGTCTTTTAAATAGTTCCTTCCTTAGAACTAAAGGGAGCTGGGTGAGATGGCCTTTGCTGGCATTGGGCACGGAGGAATGGGTGGTGCTCTGGTGAATACAGTTGGGCAGCTGCTAGTCCCAGAGCCTAGCAGGAGCAAAGGTGAAATTCCAAACGTACACCCAACAGATGATGATGTCCGATGTGGTAGGCGAGACTCCTCTAATAGTTTAGGACTCTTAGATTGATTCAGACACAGTGAAGCTGGTCTGGAAGGACAGGCAGAGCAGAGACATGTGGCTGGTTCTTTGCTTTTTTTTTTTTTTTTTTTTTGTCTTTGTCTGTTTTTTGCTGGTCTTACATTTTATTTAAAGATTTGCTGGAAGAATGGTACAGGAATATGTGGAACTTCATACATATTCCATAAAAGATTAATCCATTAAAAGATTAATTCCTTGATGTTTTGATGAGTACTGATATTTGAAGGACACTTTACATTTCTAAAGAGTGCTCCTCTATGTGGCAGACAACAACATTTCACTTGAGATATTTTGCAGACTGCACAGTAAATAATATGCACATTTTGCATGCACTTATATACCTTTTCTTTTGGTATGATGGTAGAAGAGAGTGTTTATTTCTCTCGTTTTGTATTTTATTTTATTAGATATTTGCTTTACTTAAATTTCCTGGTTTCCCCTCCAAAAACACCCTATCCCATCCTGCTTCTGCTCCCAACCATCTACTCCTGATTCCCTATCTTGGCATTTCCCAATGTTGGGGCATCAGTCTTCTCAGGACCAAAGGCTTCAACTTCCTTTCATGTCCAACAAGGCCATCCTCTGCTTCATATGCTGCTGGAGCCATGGGTCCCTCCATATGTACTCTGGTCGGTGATTAATTCCCTGGGATCTCTGGTGGTACTGTTGGTTCACACTGTTGTTCCTCCTATGGGGCTGCAAGCTCCTTCAGCTCCTTGGGTCCTTTCTCTAGCTCCTCCATTGGGGACCTTGTGTTCAGCCCAATGGGTGGTTGAGGTCATCCACCTATGTATTTGTCAAGTACTGTACTGGCAGGGCCTCTCAGGAGGTAGGTAGACTCCTCACAGGCTCTGAGGTCCCCTGCTGTGAAGATAGCAGGTGACTGCTCTGAGGAAGAGGCAAACCACAGAAGCTGCCTGCTTCCTACAAGCAGGTAATCATAGGATAGAGGTCTAAGTTTAGTTTAGCTGTTTTTAGTTAGAAGAGAATATAGATTTTTCCTGAGCTATGTGAGGAATTCTTCCTGCAGTTTGGGACTAATACAAAAAGTTTGGGGGTAGAAGCCCTGGAACCCATGCTGTAAGTAGAAAGGCTGCAAGAAAAGATATAAGGAGATGTTATGAATGTAAAATACTCTAGGTAGTTTTTTTTTTTTTAAGTGGGGGATCTTGCAGGATAACTCATATTCTTCACACATGGGCTTTACGGGAATTTTCGGTTAAATATCCTGGCATGACAGATTAGAAAAAAGCCTAAGAATAGACTCAAATAGTATTTGTTTAATTTACTTTACTTGTTTTGAAATGTTTTTATTATCAAAATGGGTGTTGTTTTGAGTTTTGCAGTTATTTTATTATTCCTCTGAGAGGTCAAGCTAAAAGTTTTTTCTGGTTACTGGCTAAAGGATATGCTAATTTGGAAGAAAGGCTTTATGTTTATGTTTATGGAAAATCTAATTAGGCTCTGGACCCCTTCCAGAGTTATATGGATCATATGAGAGAGGGAGACCCCTGAAGAACTAAAAAACTTCATGAGAACCAAACAGGAAAGTTAAAGATTCTTTTTGCCATCCTTCACCAAGCATGAATGAAGGCATGATTGGTTATTAATAAAATTGATTCATAAAAAGACTGTCTTTCATATGCTCAAACCAGGAGCAGAAATTCTTTTTTTGTTGGATATTTGCCCTGTCCCCCACCCCAGAAAACACTCATCTCATCCTCCCTCCCCCTGATTCTATTAGGGTGCTCCCCTACCTACCCACCTATTCAGGCCTCCCAGCCCAGGCATTCCCCTACACTGGAGCATTGAGTCTTCCCAGGACCAAGGGCCATTCCTCCCGCTGATGTCTGACAAGACCATCCTCTGCTACATGAGCAGATGCAGCTGTGGGTTCCTCCATGTGTATACTTTGGTTGGTGGTTTAGTCATTGGGAGCTATAGTGTGAGGGTCTAGTTAATTGATATTGTTGTTCTTCCTATGGGGTTGCAAACCCCTTCAGGTCCTTTAGTTCTTTCTCTAACTCCTCCATTGCAGCTGCCTCAGTATTTGTCAGGCTCTTGGCAGAGCCTCTAAGGAGACAACTATATCAGGCTCCTGGCAGCATGTACTTCTGAGCATCCACAATAGTGCCTGGGTTTGGTACTGTATATGGGATGGATCTCCAGGTTGGACAGTCTTTTTTCGGCCTCTCTTTTAGTCTCCACTCCACACTTTGTCTCTCTGTTACAGCTTGTAAGTATTTTATTCCCCCTTCTAAGAAGGACTGAAGCATCCACACTTTGGTCTTACTTCTTCTTGAGCTTCATGTGGTCTGTGAATTGTATCTTGGGTATTCTGAGATTTTTGGCTAATATCCACTTATCAGAGAGTGCATACAATGTGTGTTCTGTTGTGATTGTGTTACCTCACTCAGGATACCATTTTCCAGTCCCATCCATTTGCCTAAGAATTTCAAGAAGTCATTGTTTTTAATAGCTGAGTAGTACTCCATTGTATAAATGTACCACATTTTCTGTATCCATTCCTCTGTTGAGGGACATCTGAGTTCTTTCCAGCTTCTGGCTATTATAAATAAGGCTGCTATGAACATAGTGGAGCATATGTCCTTGTTGTATGTTGGAGCATCTTTTGGGTATAAGCCTAACTAGTCTATGCAGAGTAACACAATCCATGCAGATAACTTGATAGTACTTAAATTCTGTTTGAATTTTGTATATTTCAGTGAACAGCTTTGGTGAGATTCATCCTCATACATGCTGGACTGACCTGCTTGGACACCCAGTGTCATGGTTTCCAGTTCATCTCGCCTCATTCAACCTTTCTGACAGATCCAGTCAGAACTTAGGCGTCGGAGACTCAATAGCAATCGTTGGCTTGACTTTCTGAAAGCCTAACCAAATCTCCTATTTTCTCTGCCCTTCCCCTTCCCTTTTAAAATATTTCATTGCCCATATTCAGCAGGAAGATGTTGTAGAGAGTCATCATCCTGACCCCTTGGTTTTAGTGCCTGGTTATGGTTAGTCTATAAATTATAGTTAAGTTGTCATTTAAGGAATAATTTGGAAATGGTCTTAACCATTCTTTGAACATGGAAGAAATAGGTGGAATTGATTAGGTGGCTATAATTTTATTTGGTAGTAATTTTTATGATTAATGAAAAGTTGAATTTATAATTTATTATGTTGGTACAGAATGTATTTTTGATACAGAATTAAGGTTTTCATTGGTATGGATTTCTTATTGCTATAAACATTGAAATTAATCTTGTTGCTCTTATATAGGTATTGTGCCTATGCAACAAATTTAAGAATACAAAGCTTAGACCCAGTCCCAAACTGTTTTTAGATGATTAAGCAATGCAAGTTAAGGACCAGATAGCATCTCATCATTCTGAGTTCATTATAAAAGTGTGTTTAGAGATATTTCAATTTGAAATAACTAAGAGCAGTTAAAGAGCAACAGTTCAGCAAATGGATGGAGCTAGAGAACATCATACTAAGTGAGGTAACCCAGACTCAAAAGATGAATCATGGTATGCACTCACTAATAAGTGGATATTAACCTAGAAACCTGGATTACCCAAAACATAATCCACACATCAAATGAGGTACAAGAAGAAAGGAAGAGTGGCCCCTTGTTCTGGAAAGACTCAATGAAGCAGTATTCAGCAAAACCAGAACGGGGAAGTGGGAAGGGGTGGGTGGGAGGACAGGGGGAGAGAAGGGGGCTTACGGGACCTTTTGGGAGTGGGGGGGCTAGGAAAGGGGAAATCATTTGAAATGTAAATAAAAAAATATATCGAATAAAAAAAAAGATTCAAAAAAAAAGAGCAACAGTTCAGATATATTTTATATGGATAGATAGTTTTCAAAAGTGTCAAAAGTCCACAGACTATGACACTTATAGCCATTTCATTATTGAAAATCATTTGTCTGGAGACATGCCTCTTCTGACAGTCCCCCCTTCACAGCTGGGAGAGGATGTTGAGCATCATTACCTCCAGGAGGTTGCTTTCCTGGCATGGCAGCCACTGGGCAGAAGTTGCCCTAAATCTCTACAGACAGAAAATACTGTTCATGAAAGGACATGAGATGAAGGATAGTTGACAGCTTAGCTCTGCTGAGGCAGAATAAGCTAGTCCTTTGTGATAATTCCTGTTTCACTTAAGGTCTGTCAGATGTTGTGAAGATAATTGCTCCAATGAGAGGACTGTGAAAGTCGGAAACTGTCCCTGCAATTCATGGTAGTTTTGGAAGCTATGTTTAGTGCTTCCTATATTTTCAGTTAATATTTAAGTTGTTTTAGGATTTCTGGCAGGGTTGAAGACTGGTGGTAGTCTCATAGCCAACCCAAGCTATTTAGCATTGAGAGAGATGATATAGATTTGAGAGGATGGTTTTCAGATGGTATAAAATCTAAAACCAAGACATAGCTCAGGTATAGAATTGCAAGCCTTTTAAGTTAGGATAGGTGGTAAAGTACTTAATCTAAATTGACAAACTGATGGACTAAATGTCATTTTACCTCATACTGTGTAATTTATTTGTCATAATTTTTGTCAGTTTATATCTAGGAGAAGAGATTTTTCTCATGATTTGTTTATTGGACAAAAAAGGTGAGATGTAGTGAGAGGTTGCCTAATTGTTGATTGTTTCAATAAAGACAGTATAAGCTAATCATTGGGGGAAGTATAAGGCTGGGTTTCCAGCAGGACAGGGAGAGATGGGGACAAAGGGAGGACTGTGGAAATCAGACCAGACTGTGGAACAGAGAGGAATCTGTAGACATGTAGGTCTCTTAGGGCACTGACAATTTGTAGCTTCTGGAGGTGGCTACGCAGGGTATGGAAGATGGGACAGTATACTCTTCACCCAGGCTTTGCGTTATCTGGTCAGTTTTAAAATATAAAAAAAAGTCTCTAGTGCTTTCCTTTCTTGAGTTTAAAGGTATCTGGGTGAGATAGCCATTGCTAGCACTAGGCAGGGAGCAAACTGAGACCAGAGCATCTTGATGAAATTATCCATGGGAATTGGATGAGTCTGCTGTTGCAGGCATAGGACAAAGAAGTAGCATGTATTTTATAAAATTACACACATCAAACCATGAACAAGAATCTAAATGATACCTGATTATCAAGAGTTTTTATGTTTGTCTTCTATTGGAACCATGCTAGGTACCAAGGCTGCATGAACAAGAGGAATTTTCAAGAATATGAAATTTTATTTACTATAAACTATTAGGTAATTAATAATAACTGTGTGTACATTTTTGTTTATTTATGCTAATTTTCAAATAATATATATTTCAAATTATACATAGAAAGCTTACTGGAAAAGCATTAATGCAGAATAAATTTTTAAAATATTTTTTATTTTATTTATATGTCTTTGTATTAGTTTGGATTCTCTAGAGTCATAGAGCTTACAGCTAGTTTCTATATAGTAAGAGAATTTGTTGATAACTTACAGTCTGTTGTCCAACTCCCCAACAATGGTCACCAGCAGTTATAAATGGAAGTCCAAGGATCTGGCAGTTGGTCTGCTCCAAAAGGAAAGCAGGTGAAGAAGAGAGAGTGAATCTTCCTTCTTCTGATGTCATTATGTAGGTTTCCAACAGAAGGTGTGGTCCAGATTAAACGTGTGTACCACCTGCCTGGATTTTGAACTTGCTTCATTGCAGATGACCGTGAACTCAGAGATCTCCATATCTTAATTTTCTGGGATTCATAGCCACTATGCTTCAAAGATCTCCATGCCAAGATCCAGATCAGAAACTTGTTTCTCACAGCCTCCAGATTAGGGTCTCAGGTAAGCCTTCCAATTCTGGATTGTAGTTCATTACAGATATAGTCAAGTTGACAATCTAGAATAGCCACTGAAATGTGTGTGTGTGTGTGTATGTATATGATGTATATGAGTACCTGAGGAGGAGACTACAAAAGGGTGTTAGATCACTTGGAGCTAGAGACAAAGACTATTGTCAACCACCTGATGTGGGTGCTCTTCAATTATATTCTGGGTCTCTAGAAAAACAAGTGCCACACTTTCTGAAACATCTCTTTACCACTGGAGATTTCATTAAGGAACATTTTGAAAGATAGAAAATACATGAAAAACAACTATTCAAATGTATTATATGATTGTTCAATTTAAGTTTCTAAACAACATTTTTTAATAAACTTAAAATTGTATTAAGAAGGCTCATTTTGCCTTTCATGTCACAGATGCAACAAGGCATCAATGTGTTTGGTTCAAATGATACCATTTTATAATATGCTAATTCAGTTTTTTTAATTGGATTTTACATCATACTTTTAAGCTGTAGACAATTGACCTTATAATCCTCGTGAAAAGATCTCTGATTCTATTGTAACTACATAATTCTTGGATAAAATTAATATTCTCTTTTGCTAAAAGTTCTGATTTACAGTTGGCACAAACTGAATTTGAGATTTCTCTTTCACTAATTTTGTTCAATACAAATTATCCTTCTGTATTTGAATATTAATTTTCTAGAGGAATAATATATTTCCATTATTAAAGTAGCAAAGAGTGAAGAAACATCCTTAAATGTTTTTAACTATGGGTTTCTGACTTACAAAATGGCTCAAATAGTTTTTTTTTTTAATAAAGCCAAAGTTTTCTGTGAACTGTGTTAATACACAGTGTTCTAGCAGAAGGTCAGTGTAGTTAACGACAGCCACTGGTTCTTATTCTCATCACTAGAAAAAGAAAGACAATAAAAGGAGAAAAAGGAAAGTGTAGAAGATGAAGAGAAAGGAGGAGGAGGAAAGAAGAGAGAAAGACACTACTACTAATCATAGTGGTGATTAAATGAATTTCTTGACACAGCTACATGTCTCTTCACTGAAGTAAATATAGAATAAGTGTTCTTCTTCTACATCAATCGATCTTACTTTCATTCGCTGATTTAGTACTTGTTTATAGAGTTTGTATCTGTTCGCTACTGTTCAAGGTTTCAGGAATAAATGCTTTAAAAAAAACCAATTAATCCTCTTGTATACTGAGACATTTCACCAATTCCAAAGCAGCCTTAGCGATGGAAATCCCTTGGGATATCTCACAACTTTTTTTTGGTGTAATATCATCTGTGGCAAAGAGGCTGCAACACTTCCCATCTGTCTGCTATCCTTTTTCTACTTCATGTCCCCTTTTTTTCTCTCCCATAGTTTATTCTGCTTGGTCCAAAATGCTCATTTACCAATGATTCCTAAGCATCATTTTGACAGACTTTTGAATTGAATTATGAGTAAAGCACTCCCTGAGAAGACACAAGAACAGAAGCAGTATGTGGAGAATTATAGATTCTCATGAATATAAACGCAATAACATAAGAGTCACACTGATAGGAACACAGATAGAGACCCAGAGTCATACATTAGGTAGAGCTTGAGGAATCCTGAGATATATGGGTAGGATGCATGTTTAGGAGCCAGATAGGTCAAAAACACCACAAGGACATACAGCACAAAATATACTTATAAGGACTCATAGGATCTCCCAGAGATTGAAGCAGCAACCAGAGAACCTGAATGCATTTAACTTAGGTCCTCCTAATATATGTGATGGTTGTATAGCAAGGTTCTCTTGGGAAAGACCTAGCAGTGGAAATAGGAACTTTTTTTCTGATATTTGCTTGGTTTGGGGATTTTTTTTTCTACCACTAGGTTGCCTCCAATAGCCTTGAAATGAGTATACATGCCTAGTATTATTGTAACTTACTATGCCATGTTTGGTTGATATCTCTGGGAGACAAATAGAGGAGGAATGGATCTGGGAAAGACAGGTGGGAGGCAGAATGGGAGGAAAGGAAGGATGTAATTTGTGAGTCGTGAATAAGTAAATTAAAAAATACATTATTTTTTAAAGGGAATAAAGAGCTTCCAACATCAGAGAAAAAGAAAATGTTACACTAAAAAGTGTTTTATAAGTATGGAATTTGGTTGTCAACGTGACCCAGTGAAGAAGGGTTTGTTGAGCAAGTATGGACTAGACTTTGGTTTTCATCACCCAAACTCAAGAATTTTAGGGCACAGATGGGCATATCTTGAGGGTTGACTGACCCGCTAATATAGGCAAAACAGCCACTGAAAGACTATTATCTCAAAAATTAAGTAGAGTGTAATTCACATAGATGTTCTGATATCAGCCTCTGGCTGATGCCCTTGACAATGTGGATGAATACTCCCATACATAAAAGACATATGTATATACATGAAAGAAGAATCGTAAAATGTGAAGGGTAGTTAGGTCTGAAAGTGTAACTTTTGTTTTGGATTATAGATAATGAAAAAAATTGAACTAACTAAAAACAGTAATTGATTTAACCTATGTTGCCTAGCTGGATTTCCAATTCCAGAAAAACCACATAAAGATGGTATATGATTTTTCTTATTTCTCAGTTAAATCTGGTAGCAAATTCCAGACTAGGTTTCAAAAATCTATGTTACAGTATCTTGGCAAAACTAGGAATAAGTACTGGATCCAACAAGTCCCATCCAGGAACTTCAGAGCACAAGTAAGTGACTCCACTTTTAAACATGTCAATTGTGACTATATCAATGATTTTTCAGGGACTTTTGCTTCTGCTTTACATTATTATTAGTGCCTACCATCAATTTCATAACAATATACTCTACATATACTAAATATTCATTATAATTTAAGTTTTGGTTAAGTGATATGAATTACCTTTTTGGCTTATCATAGAAAGAAGCATTAAAAATTAAAAAAAGAATAAAAAGGTTAGGAGATAAAAGAACAGGTAACTCTGCCATATAACATCTCCATACGTATAAGGGAGTAATTACATGTAAAAAATAAATTTGAATCAAATATATTAGAATATTCTTTTGGACATAATGTAAATCTGGTTGTTTATTTGTTTGTTTGTGTTGTATTACTTTTTAGAGATGGACTAGTCATATTTCAAAACCATGAAGAGATGGATTCTTTTTACCCTTTATATTAGTCAACATACTCAATAAAGATTTACTAAATTAATAAGTATCTCAAATGAAAGTTGTGGTCTCAAGACCAAGACTGTCAGAATTCATTATAGTCTGGTCTGTTCCACCATGGTACCAATTCTGTCTCCGGTAGCAAACTGTTTTACAGAATACATTTTGAAAAAACACTAATGCTTGATTCCTGGAAGAGAGTCTATTACTGAGAATTCCTTTTTCCAAAACCTTCTCTAGAGCAAATCATGTTTAAAAAATGATTTTCCTATTATCAGAAAAATTCAATAAGCCCACTGCATGGTGGCAGTTCCAGTTACTGTACACAGTGCTAGGAATACTAAGATGCTAAGAATCAAGTGCCTGCTTTGTAGATCTTTTCACTGTATATTGAAATAATCTGAGGCTTCCTGGTTTACTGAGCTGTAAACTCTGTCACAGAGGGATCCTATGCAGACATAGATAAGATGTTCATCCTTTGTTGGGTATGTGAGCATGACTTTAATAAAAAAAATCAGAGAGAGATAAAGTAGAGTCAGCAATAGGTGAAACTAACAAGGGCATGGTAGTAAAAAAAATAACAATGGTCTATGCGAAATGGCAAAATGATACATGAAGAACTATTGGTAGTGCACATTAGTGACTGGGAGAGGTGAGACTGAAGCCACACAAGATACATTTCATAAAGTTATTTGAACTTCTGGCCGAGTGATGTACTTAACAAAGTCTCAATTTCTTTTGGCATTTGTAGGCGCTGTATAAACACTTGACAGGTTAAATGTAAACACAAGTGATAATGCACACAGCAAAGTCAGTAAAGTGAGGGAAATAACATGTTATGTACATACTGTATGGCAGCCACTCCACATTTATTGTTTAGTTCTATCCACTTAAATAGTTCCAACATTAAGAAACTGTCATGAATTAGTGGCATAAAATTATATTGAACAAGGACATTTATATGACAGCAGTCTACTGAGTTTGGAATTCTTTGTATATATTCTTCTATTGAAATGGCTTTGAATATTGCACTAACCTGATACAGAAATCTGGATAAGAGCATCATGCATCATTGTCCTTATGAAGAGAGACGTGAGATGGAAATTTCTGGCTATGTCATGAGATGCAGGCTCATATTATGTTTTGCTTAAATATATGGCTGAGAAGACATGTGATGTTTGGAGAAGGTATAAGTAGGACTCAAAATACAGTAACAACATCCATACAACGAATCATTGGTCTCTCATCCTCATTAATCTTTACTTCACAGAGGAAGGCACAGCAGATAAATTCTGATTTTATAGCTGATTTTAGCCCCTTTTACTTTCTGCTGACTTGTTCCAATGAGGTAGAGGCCTGGCTCTTTCTGCTGGATTAAGTGGATGCTGCTGACTCACATTTGATGACACTTTGAACTGGACTGCTGGTATCCTGACAATGGAGATTGGAATCACCCCAAATAATTATTTCTAAACAGTTCATATTCCCTTGTCCTTTTCCCACCTTTTGAACAGTGGGCTGGAAAAGAGGGTTGAAGCATCTGGGAACTCTTAATAAATTAGGTTTTGAAAAAATCTAAGTCTCCAGGGAAGTATTACGATTCCAAATAATCAATTGACTTACTTGTACATTAAATACAATAATATGTTTGGGGCATTTTAAAACATACCTGGCAGATGGTTAGGATCAGGTACTGGGTTATATCATGATATGATAAGAAATTGGCCAAAGTTGTGCAGCTATTTTGTTGTAGAATCAAGATGCCTCTCAGTCTCTCTGATCCCTTTTCACTAGCTCAAGTCAATGTATAATTAATTTCTGAAAACACCGTACAGCAAAGAAACTCCAAGGGAGCCCAATTTTAAGAGAATTCATCTAAATTTGAATGGTCAGAGAGATCTGTACACAAGATGTGGGAACTGAGGCAATGACTGAGAGATGAATTTGATTTTGATTCATGGGGATAAAAGGAGTGTGCATCTTTTTTTTTATTGATATAGTTTTTATTTACCTTTCAAATGATTTCCCCTTTTCTGGGTCCCCACTCCCCGCAAGTCCCATAAGCCCTCTTCCCTCCCCCTGTTCCTCCATCTACCCCTTCCTGCTTCCCTGTACTGGAATTCCCCTATACTATTGCACCGAGTCTTTCCAGAACCAGGAGCCACTCCTCCATTCTTTTTGGACATCATTTAATATGTGGATTATGTCTTTGTTACTCAAAGTTTCTAGGATAATATCCACTTATCAGTAAGTGCATACCATGATTGATCTTTTGAGACTGGGTTACCTCACTTAGTATGATGTTCTCCAGCTCCATTCATTTGTCTAAGAATTTCATGAATTCATTGTTTCTAATGGCTGAATAGTACTCCATTGTGTAAATATACCACATTTTTTGTATCCATTCCTCTATTGAAGGACACCTGGGTTCTTTACAGCTTCTGGCTACGACAAATAGAGCTGCTATGAACATAGTGGAGCATGTATCCTTATTGCATGCTGAAGAATCCTCTGGATATATGCCCAGGAGTGGTATAACAGGGTCCTCAGGAAGTGTCATGCCCAGTTTTCTGAGGAACCACCAAACTGATTTCCAAAGTGGTTGCACCATCTAGCAATCCCACCAGCAGTGGAGGAGTGTTCCTCTTTCTCCATATCCTCACCAACACCTGCTGTCTCCTGAGTTTTTAACCTTAGCCATTCTGACTGGTGTGAGGTGAAATCTCAGGGTTGTTTTGATTTGCATTTCACTAGTGATTAATGATGTTAAACATTTCTTAAGGTGTTTCTCAGCCCTCCGAAGTTCTTCATGTGGAAATTCTTTGTTTAGCTCTGTACCCCACTTTTTAATGGGGTTATTTGGTAATTTTGGTTCTACCTTCTTGAGTTCTTTGTATATATTAGATATTAGCCCTCTGTCAGATGTACGGCTGGTGAAGGTCCTTTCCCAATCTGTTGGTTGACATTTTGTCCTTTTGACAGTGTTCTTTGCGTTACAGAAACTTTGTTGTTTTATGAGGTCCCATTTGTCAATTCTTGATCTTACAGTGTAAGCTATTGGTGTTCTATTCAGGAACTTTTCCCCTGTGCCCATGTCCTCAAGGGTCTTCCCCAGTTTCTTTTCTATTCATTTCAGTGTGTCAGGTTTTATGTGGAGGTCCTTGATCCATTTGGAGTTGAGCTTAGTACAAGGAGATAAGAATGGATCGATTCGCATTCTTCTGCATGCTGACCTCCAGTTGAACCAGCACTATTTGTTGAAAAGACTATCTTTTTTCCACTGGATGCTTTCAGCTCCTTTGTCAAAGATCAAGTAACCATAGGTGTGTTGGTTCAATTCTGGGTCTTCAATCCTATTCCATTGATCCGCTTGCCTGACATTGTACCAATACCATGTAGTTTTTATCACTATTGCTCTGTAGTAAAGTTTAAAGTCTGGGATACTGAATCCCCCTCAAGTTCTTTTACTGTTGAAAATAGTTTTAGCTATCCTGGGTTTTTTGTTATTCCAGATGAATTTCAGAATTGCTCTTTCTAGCTCTATGAAGAACTGGGTTAGGATTTTTATGGGGATAGCATTGAATCTGTAGAGTGCCTTTGGCAAGATGGCCATTTTAACTATATCAATCCTGCTAATCCACGAGCATGGAAGATTTTTTCATTTTCTGAGATCTTCTTCGATTTTCTTCTTCAGAGATCTGAAGTTCTTGTCAAATAGGTCTTTCACTTGTTTGGTTAGAGTCACTCCAAGATACTTTATGCTGTTTGTAGCTATTGTGAAGGGAGTCATTTCCCTAATTTCTTTCTCAGTCTGTTTATCCATTGAATATATAAAGGCTACTGATTTGCCTGCATAGATTTTGTAGCCATTCACTTTGCTGAAGTTGTTTATCAGCTGTAGGAGTTCTCTAGTAGAGTTTTTAGGGTCACTTAAGTATACTAATATATCATCTGCAAATAGTGATAGTTTGACTTCTTCCTTTCCAATTTGTATTCCTTTGACTTCCTTATGTTGTCTAATTGCTCTAGCTAGGACTTCAAGAACTATATTGAAAAGATATGGAGAGAGGGGCAGCCTTGTCTAGTCCCTGATTTTAGTGGGATTGCTTCAAGTTTCTCTCCATTTAGTTTGATGTTGGGTACTGGTTTGCTGTATATTGCTTTTAGTATGTTTAGATATGGGCCTTGAATTCCTGTCCTTTCCACGACTTTTAGCATGAAAGGATGCTGAATTTTGTCAAATACTATTTCAGCGTATAATGAAATGATCATGTGTTTTTTTTTTTTCTTTGAGTTTGTTTTTGTAGTGGATAGCATTTATGGCTTTCCTTATATTGAACCATCCCTGTATCCCTGGGATGAAGCCTACTTGATCATGGTGGATGATCGTTTTGATGCATTCTTGGATATGTAGTTTGATCATACAAAATGCCATAATTAAACTATTTGCTATTCTAAATCTGTTATATTGCTCTTCTGACTACACTATAATAGGAAAGAATGACTGCGATTGGAAAGTGGCAAATTATTAATATAAACAAAAAATCCCTAATATGTAGATTCATTTATAGTGCATATATGCACATTTGAAGCTGAAATATAGAGCAGTTCTTAAATTAATTATTCAGAAATAAATAAGCAATATTGAAAAATCATAATAAAAATTATAATGTATAACATTTTGTAAATCTTTACCATTCATGAGGAATAGCTAGCTGTATGTTATTATACTAAAATTATTTTATAAGGAGAAATCAACTGACTTCATAATTCTTGAACTGTGCCCCAAGGAGTTCCTCTTTATTTGGATGTATTGGAAAGGTGATGAATGATAAAAGCTCAAATTTACTAATTCTACATATTTTAAAATGTAGATCTGAGTTTTATAAACAGTCAATGAGTTGGTGATTTTTAAAATAAGGCGGGAGAAGTTATGTATGTAGATCCATCACTGAATGGCTCTAGGTGTTACAGAGGCTATAACACCTGATGCATGTCATCCTAGACTATCTGCCTCTTACTCCTAGTGTGACTCACACAGGCAGAAAGACTCAATGACAACAAAATCAATGTCCTGAGAAGGAATTTCAAGCTTGCAAAAGAATAAATTCTGCTACTATCATTCACTTATGAAATATAAACACACTATTTTTTAGGACCATTCTGTTCCTCTACAAAACAAAAGACATAACAGCCTTTTGCATGAGTAAACTCATAAAAAAAATCTTAAAATGCTGAATTCTGTTTGCATTAGACATAGTAAAAGTATATTCTTGTTATTTTATTGCATACTATATTTAATTAGAAGTTGGCATTTTAGTAAGGTGCGTACTTACTAAAATCTGTGCATGTTTGAAAAAAAGCAGCATAAAAGGTGGCTTTTTCTTCTGGAATTTGAAACTAGCTGTCGGTTAGTCTAGCTATGTTCAGCCTGGGAGCAACTAATTAGGAAATAGAGTTTAAATTTCTCAATCCAGCCCTGAACATAGTGTTTATCTAGACTGTTACTTCCTAAATTTTTCATACATTCCAGATTTATAAAACTTCACATTTATAAATTCTTTCTTTATCAACTCTAAATTACCTGATTTATTTTCAAAGAGTTGATTTTAAAACAATTTTTATTGTAATATAAAATGAATGTTTCTGGCATATTTAAGAGATTATGTTTGCAAAAGTCATCCTCATAGTTAAGAAAGAGTAAACCAAATTAGTAATTGGGAAATGAAAAGAAACTAAATTGTTAAATGAAGAAATAAATGCACATACCCAAACTCACATGAACAAAGTATTTAATGTCTGAGCCATTTGCAAATGCAATGCCAAACTACAATGATTTTTTTTCTTTACTCCAGCAAGACCAGGGAAGCAAGAAATAAATGTTGGCGAAGGTCATATTATTTTGTAATTTTTTTGAAGAAAAATTTAAAGTTTTGAATAGTCTAAGGCAAAGCATATAGAGCTTAGTAAAATAAAACATCCATGTTGACTAGATGAGACCACACTGTCTCTGAATAAAGGTTTTTTTTATACTTATTGATTGTGTTGGGGGTTATATTTTAAGTAAATTTTTTTAGCATAAAGATCCCATTGAATATTTTAAAGATGTAGCTTGGTTATAATGTAGGAGTCCCTAGTTCAATTCCTAGCAAGGCAAAAACAAAGAAAATCCCTATTGAAATATGTTTTTAATTATAAATTTATATTTACATTAACAGTTGTATAATAGCATAAATTGTATGTATTTATGATTAAATACTAAGTTAAATTTCAATCAGATCAACTTGGATGGCATATAGGAATGAGATCGTATGATATTTCTTTTAGTGCCTCAGTTATTTCACAGACTATAATAATCTCCAGTCTATCCTTGTTACAAATAGAACTCCATACTTCATTCTATTTAATGAGTATATAATATTCATATATTTATGTATATATATATATATGCACTACATGCTCTTTATTAATTCATTATCTGATTGATAACATTGTTGTCTCTGTTTCTTAGTTATTAATAAGAAAATTGTATATTACTCTGAGCTTAAGATCTCTGGGGTGCAAACCAACAGGGGTCTGCCTGCACCCAGGACCTGAGCACATAGTCGGTTCATTTGCCAACCAGCCTGTTGTGGGGCCTGTGTGCTACGTGAGAATCAATAGATGAAGTGACCCCATGCCACCATTTTCGCTCCATGACAGAGCAGTCCTGGAACACCTGGTTCACCATGACAAACCAAGTATAACATTGCTTGAGGCAAGACTGAGCAGGGCTCCAAAGGCACAAAAGTGGAAGGCAGCATAACAATCTGTGCCAGAGGAAACTCAGTTATCCAGGGTCACAGAAATAGCCTTAAAGATCCACAGTAGGTTGAAGCATCAGCCAGTGACAATAAGGCCATCTAACACCAGTGAGAACTAGATGGCTAAAGACAAATGTAGGAATGTTACTAACAGAAACCAAGGCATTATGGCAGCATCTGAACCCAACTCTCCAACAACAAGTCCTGGATACCCCAACACACCAGAAAAACAAGAGTTGGATTTAAAATCACTTGTAATAATGCTGTTAGAGGAACACATGAAGGACATAAATAAAACTCTTAAAGAAATTCAGGAGAAAAATGATCAAAAGCTAGAAGTCCTTACAAGGGAAACACAAAAATCACTTAAAGAAATTCAGAAGAATATGAGTCATAAGTTAGCAGCCAATAAGGATGAAATGCAAAAATCACTTAAAGAAATACAGGAGAACTTTGATCAACATGCAAAAGTCATGAAAGAGGAAACACAAAAATATCTCAAAGAATTACAGGAAAACACAAACAAGCAAATGAAGGAACTGAGCAAAAACTTCCAGGATCTAAATACAGAAGTAGAAACAACAAAGAAGGCACAAAGGGAGACAACTCTGGAGAAAGAAAACCTTGGGGAGAAATCAGGGGCCATAAATGCAAATATCAAAAACAGAATACAAAAGATTGAAGAAAGAATCTCAGATGCCGAAGATACCATAGAAACCATGGACTCAACAGTCAAAGAAAATGCAAACTGCAAAAAGTTTGTAACCCAAAACATCCAGGAAATCTAGGACACAATGAGAAAGCCAAACCTAAGGATTATAGGCAATGGTGAGAGTGAAGATTTACAACTTAAAGGGTCAGCAAATATCTTCAACAAAATTATGGAAGAAAACTTCCCTAACCTAAAGAGAGAGATGCCCATGAATATACAAGAAGCCTACAGAACTCCAAACAGACTGGACCAGAACAGAAATACCTCCTGTCACTTAATAATCAAAACCCCAAATGTACTAAACAAAGAAAGAATACTTAGGGCAGTAAGAGAAAATGGGAAAGTAACATATAAAGAAGACCTTTCAGAATTACATCAGACTTCTCACCAGAGACCATGAAAGCTAGAAGATCCTGGGCAGAGCTCGTGCAGACTCTAAGAGAACACAAATGCCAGCCAAGACTACAATACCCAGTAAAAATCTCAATCACTATAAATGGAGAAAACAAGATATTCCATGACAAAACCAAAATTACACAATATCTTTCCACAAACCCAGCCATACAAAGGATAATACGGGGAAAACTCCATTACAATGAGGGAAACTATACCCTGGAAAAAAGCAGGAAATTAAACTTCTTTGATCAAACCCAAAGAAGATAACCACACAGATATAAAATTAACATCAAAAATGATAGGAAGCAATAACCACTACTTCTTAATATCTCTTAGCATCAATGGACTCCATTCCCCAATAAAAAGACATAGACTAACATACTGGTTATGTAAACAGGACCCTACATTTTGCTGCATACAGGAAACACACCTCAGTGTCAAAGACAAAAACTACCTTAGAGTAAAAGGCTGGAAGACAATTCTACAAGCAAATGGTCTCAGGAAACCAGCCAGAGTTGCCATTCTAATATCAGATAAAATTGACTTTCCACCTAATGTCATCAAAAGAGACATGGAAGGACACTTCTTGCTGGTCAAAGAGAAAATCCAACAAGAAGAACTCTCAATCCTGAACATCTATGCTTCAGATACAAGGGCACCTTCATTCATAAAATAAACTTTACTAAAGCTCAAAGCACACATTGCACCTAACACAATACTTGTGGGTGACTTCAACATACCACTTTCATCAATGGACCAATCAGGAAAATAGAAACTAAACAGGGAGACAGTGAAACTAAGTGAAGCTTTGGACCAATTGGATTTAACAGATATATATAGAACTTTTCATTCCAAACAAAAGAATATACGTTTTTCTCAGCACCTCATGGTACCTTCTCCAAAATCAATCATATAGTTGGTCACAAGACAGACTTCAATAAATATAAGAAGATTGAAATGATCCCATGCCTCCTATCAGATCACTATGGAGTAAAAGTGATTTTTAATAACAATAAAAACAACAGAAAGCCCACATACACATGGAAACTGAACAATATTCTACTCAATGATACCTTGGTCAAGGAACAAATAAAGAAAGAAATAAGAAAGAAATCAAAGAGTTTTTTTTAGAATTTAATGAAATAAAGGCACAACATACCCAAATCTATGGGATACAATGAAAGCGGTGCTAAGAGGAAAACTCATAACTTTGTGTGCCTCCAAAAAGAAATTAGAGAGAGCATACACTAGTAGATTAACAGAACAATTGAAAGCACTGGAACAAAAAGAAGCTAATTCACCCAGGAGGAGAAGAAGATAGGCAATCATCAAACTCAGGGCTGAAATCAATCAAGGAGAAACTAAGAGAGCCATACAAAGAATCAACAAAACCAGGAGCTGGTTCTTTGAAAAAAATCAACAAGATAGATAAACCCTTAGCCAGACTAACCAAAGGGCACAGAGACAGTATCCAAATTAACAAAACTAGAAATGGAAAGGGAGATATTACAATAGAAACCGAGGAAATTCTCAAAATCATCAGATCCTATTACAAAATCCTGTACTCAACACAGCTGTAGAATCTGGAGGAAATGGGCAATTTCTTAGACAGATACCAAATACCAAAATTAAATCAGGATCAAATAGATCATATAAACAGACCCATAACCCCTAAAGAAATAAAAGTGGTCATAGATAGCCTTCCGACCAAAAAAAAAAAAAAAAAAAAAAAAAAGCACAGGACCAGATGGTTTTAGTGCAGACCTTCAAAGAAGACTTAAAACCAATACTCTTCAAACTATTCCACCAAATAGAAACAGAAGGAATACTACCCAACTCCTTCTACAAAGCCACAATTATGCTGATATCAAAACCACACAAAGATCCAACTAAGAAAGAGAATTTCAGGCCAATTTCCCTTATGAATATCGATGCAAAAATACTAAATAAAATTCTTGCCCACGGAATCCAAGAACACATGAAAACGATCATTCACCATGATCAAGTAGGCTTCATCCTAGGGATGTAGGGATGGTTCAGTATACGGAAATTCATCAATGCTATCTACTACATAAACAAACTCAAAGAAAAAACCACATGATCATTTCATTAGATGCTGAAAAAGCATTTGACAAAATTCAGCATCCTATTATGCTAAAATTCTTGGAAAGAACAGGAATTCAAGGCCCATCCTAAACATCGTAAAAGCTTTATACAGCAAAACAGTACCCAACATCAAACTAAATGGAGAGAAACTTGAAGCAATCCCACTAAAATCAGGGACTAGACAAGGCTGCTCCCTCTCTCTATAGCTTTTGAATATAGTTCTTGAAGTCCTAGCTAGAGGAATTAGACAACATAAGGAGGTCAAAGGGATACAAATTGGAAAGGAAGAAGTCAAACGATCACTGTTCGCAGATGATATGATAGTATACTTAAGTGACCCAAAAAACACTACTAGAGAACTCCTACAGCTGATAAACAACTTCAGCAAAGTGGATGGCTACAAAATCAACAAAAGCATATCAGTAGCCTTTATATACTCAAAGGATAAGCAAACTGAGAAAGATATTAGGGAAATGACACCCTTCACATAGCCACAAACAGCATAAAGTATCCTGGGGTGACTCTAACCTCAAGTGAAAGACCTATATGACAAGAACTTCAGATCTCTAAAGAAGGAAATCAAAGAAGAACTTAGAGAATGGAAAAATCTTCCATGCTCGTAGATTGGCAGGATTAATATAGTTAAAATGCCTGTCTCTCCAAAGGCAATCTACAAATTCAATACAATCCCCATCAAAATCCCAACTCAGTTCTTCATAGAGCTTCATAAAGCAAGAAAGAGCAATTCTCAAATTCTACTGGAATAACAAAAAACCCAGGATAGCTAAAACTATTCTCAACAGTAAAAGAACTTCTGGGGGATTCAATATCCCAGACCTTAAGCTTTATTACAGAGTAATAGTGACAAAAACTGCTTGGTATTGGTACAATGTCAGGCAAGCGGATCAATGGAATAGGATTAAAGACCCAGAAATGAACCCACACACCTATGGTCACTTGATCTTTGACAAAGAAGCTGAAAGCATCCATTGGGGGAAAAAAAAGAGCATTTTCAACATATGGTGCTGGTTCAACTGGAGGTCAGCATGCAGAAGAACGCAAATTGATCCATTCTTTTTTTTTTTGGTTATTTTTTTAATTTACATTTCAAATGATTTCCCCTTTTCTGGCCCCCCACTCCCTGACAGTCACATAAGCTTCCTTCCCTCTCCCTGCTCTCCCACCCACCCCTTTCCACTTCCCTGTTCTGATTTTGCCCTATACTGCTACCCTGAGTCTTTCCAGATCATTTGATGTGTGGATTATGTTTTGGGTATTCCAATTTTCCAGGCTAACATCCACTTATCAGTAAGTGCAAACCATGATTGATCTTTTGAAACTTAGTATGATTACCTTACCTCACTTAGTATGATGTTCTCCAACTCCATCCATTTGCATAAGAATTTCATGAATTCATTGTTTCTAATGGCTGAATAGTACTTCATTGTGTATATATACCACATTTTTTACATCTATTCTTCTGTTGAGGGAAACCTGGGTTCTTTCCAGCTTCTGGCTATTATAAATAGGCTGCTACGAACATAGTGGAGCATATATCCTTATCACATGCTGGGGAATCCTCTGGGTATATGCCCAGGAGTGGTATAGCAGGATCTTCTGGAAGAGAGGTGCCCAGTTTTCGGAGGAACCACCAGACTGATTTCCAGAGTGGTTCTACCAATTTGCAGCCCCACCAGCAGTGGAGGAGTGTTCCTCTTTCTCCACATGCTAGCCAACACCTGCTGTCTCCTGAGTTCTTAATATTAACCATTCTGATTGGTGTAAGGTGAAATCTCAGGGTTGTTTTGATTTGCATTTCCCTGATGACTAATGAAGTTGAGCATTTTTTTAGATGTTTCTCCACCATCGAAGTTCTTCAGGTGAGAATTCTTTCTTTAACTCTGTACCCCATTTTTAATAGGGTTCATACATCTCTTGTATTCTGTTGTTGATATTTGCATCTATGACCTCTGATTTCGTCTCAAGGTTTTCTATATCCAAAGTTGTCTCCCTTTGTGATTTCTTTGTTGTTTCTACTTCTGATTTTAGATCCTGGATGGTTTTGCTGAGCTCCTTCACTTGCTTGTGTGCGTTTTCCTGTAATTCTTTAAGAGATTTTTGTGTTTCCTCTTTCATGACTTCTGCTGTTTGACTCACTTTCTCCGGCATTTATTTAAGTTTCGTGTGTGTGTGTGTGTGTGTGTGTGTGTTTCTTCTTTATTAGCTTCTATCTCTTGAGCCTTATTCTCCTGAATTTCTTTAAGTGATTTTTGTGTTTCCATTATACAGATTTCTAACTTTTTCATGTTCCCCTGTATTTCTTTAATAGATTCGTTTATGTCCTTTTTGTGTTCTTCTAGAAGCATCATGAACAGTGATTTTTAAATCCAAATTGTGTTTTTCTGGTGTGTTTGTGTAACCAAAACTTGCTGATGTTGGAGAGTTTGGTTCAGATGCTGCCATATTGCCTAGATTTCTGTTAGTAGCATTCCTGCATTTGCCCTTTGCCATCTTGTTATTTCTGGTGTTAGTTGGTCTTGCCTCTGGCTGGTATTTGTGCCTCCTGTGAGGCTATAGGTCTATTTCTGCAACACTGGATGGCTGGGTTTTCCCTGTTACAGATTGCTGATGTACTGTCCTCCTCTTGGGTGCCCTTGGAGCCCTAGTGTGTCTTGCCCCAGATTGTCTGTGTGAACCAGGTGGTGCCTGTTTGCTTCTTCAGGGAGTGCTGATGCTCTATGCTGTGGGACCTTTTCCGAGTGCTGGTCACTCTGCTGGGCAGCCGATCTCCCACCTGGTTGGTGCACACAAGGCTAGCCTAGCTTGTAAGGCCCTGAGTCTAGGCAAAAGACTGGCAGGCTAAGGCAAGAGCAAAGTTCCCCTCGGGCTATGACTGTTAATTGGTTCTGTCAGGTGGCCAGGACGGTGGAGTGTGCATGCTCCATGAACGTGACGGCAGAGTGTGCTAGGCTAACAACCTCCTGACCCGGTTAGCACACAGATGGCCCATCAAACAGCACAGGGCCTGGGTGCAATCCAAGTCCTGACCAGCTTAGACCCCTGCTATATTAGCCTCGGGCTATGACTCTTAGCTGACTTTGTCTGCTAGAACTCTCTGGCATCCTGTAGTCAAAATTGCAGCGTGTGCTCCAGGTCGGGCAAACACCCTTCTGGCCGGGTTGGCACACCTATGCCCACCCACCACAACAGCCCAGGGCATGGATGCAGGCCAACGCCCATGGGGTTTAGACCCCAGTGATGTTGGCCTCGGGTTATATTTGCATACCTCAGTCTGTCTGATTTCTCCTGCGCGCGAGATCCAAGATCTCTTTATATATAAAATATTATATTATATTATATTATATTATATTATATTATATTATATTATATTATATTATATTATATTATATTATATTATATTCTTTGTTTACATTCCAAATGATTTCCCCTTTACCAGATCCCCCCTTTCCATATGTCCAATAAACCTTCTTCTCTCCATGCATTCTCCAATGACCTCTCTCCTTTTTCTCTGTCCTTATACTCCACTCCAACATTAGATCAATCCTTTCCAGGATCAGGACCCTCTCCATACTTCTTCATGGGAGTCATTTGTTATGCTATTTGTACCTTGGGTATTCAGAACATCTGGGCTAATTAATATCCACTTATCAGAGATTGCATTCCATGTTTATTCTTTTGTGATTGGGTTACCTCACTTAGGATGATATTTTCCAGATCAAACCATTTGCCTAAAATTTTTGTGAATTCATTGTTTCTAAACGCTGAATTGTACTCCATTGTGTAAATATACCACATTTTCTATATCCGTTCCTCCTTTGAGGGACATCTGGGTTCTTTCCAGCTACTGGCTATTATAAATAAGGCTGCTATGAACATAATGGAGCATGTGTCTTTATTGCATGCTGGGGAATACTTTGGGTATATGCCCAGGAGAGGTATAGCAGGGTCCTCCGGAAGTGTCATGTCCAGTTTTCTGAGGAACCGCCAGATTGATTTCCACAGTGGTTGTACCATCTTGCAGTCCCACCAGCAGTGGATGAGTGTTCCTCTTTCTCCACATCCTCGCCAACACCTGCTGTCTTCTGAGTTTTTGACTTTAGCCATTCTGACTGGTGTAAGGTGAAATCTCAGGGTTGTTTTGATCTGCATTTCCCTAATGACTAATGATGTTGAGCACTTCTTAAGGTGCCTCTCGGCCATCTGAATTTCTTCAGGTGAAAATTCTTTGTTTATATCTGTACCCCATTTTTAATAGGGTTATTTGGTTCCCAGGGGTCTAACTTCTTGAGTTCTTTCTATATATTGTATCTTAGCCCTCTATCAGATGTAGGGTTGGTGAATATCCTTTCCCAATTTGTTAGTTGCCATTTTGTCCTTTTAACAGTGTCCTTTGCCTTACAGAAACTTTGTAATTTTATGAGGTCCCGTTTGTCAATTTTTGATCCTAGAGCATAAGCTATTGGTGTTCTGTTCAGGAATTTTTCCCCTGTGCCCATGTCCTCAAGGGTTTTCCCCAGTTTCTTTTCTATTAGTTTCAGTGTGTCTGGTGGAGGTCCTTGATCCACTTGGAGTGGAGTTTAGTACAAGGAGATAAGAATGGATCAATTCGCCTTCTTCTGCATGCTGACCTCCAATTGAACCAGCACCATTTGTTGAAAAGGCTATCTTTTTTCCACTGGATCTTTTCGGCTCCTTTGTCGAAGATCAAGTGACCATAGGGGTGTGGATTCATTTCTGGGTCTTCAATTCTATTCCATTGGTCTACTTGTCTGTCACTGTGCCAATACCATGCAGTTTTTTTTTTATTCGATATAATTTATTTACATTTCAAATGATTTCCCCTTTTCTAGACCCCCCACTCCCCGATAGTCCCGTAAGCCCCCTTCTCTTCCCCTGTCCTCCCTCCCACCCCTTCCCACTTCCCCGTTCTGGTTTTGCCGAATACTGTTTCACTGAGTCTTTCCAGAACCACGGGCCACTCCTCCTTTCTTCTTGTATCTCATTTGATGTGTGGATTATGTTTTGGGTATTCCAGTTTTCTAGGGTAATAACCACTTATTAGTGAGTGCATACCATGATTCACCTTTTGAGTCTGGGTTACCTCACTTAGTATGATGTTCTCTAGCTCCATCCATTTGCCTAAGAATTTCATGAATTCATTGTTTCTAATGGCTGAATAGTACTCCATTGTGTAGATATATCACATTTTTTGCATCCACTCTTCTGTTGAGGGATACCTGGGTTCTTTCCAGCATCTGGCAATTATAAATAGGGCTGCTATGAACATAGTAGAGCATGTATCCTTATTACATGGTGGGGAATCCTCTGGATATATGCCCAGGAGTGGTATAGCAGGATCTTCTGGAAGTGAGGTGCCCATTTTTCGGAGGAACCGCCAGACTGATTTCCAGAGTGGTTGTACCAATTTGCAACCCCACCAGCAATGGAGGAGTGTTCCTCTTTCTCCAGACCCTCTCCAACACCTGCTGTCTCCTGAATTTTTAATCTTAGCCATTCTGACTGGTGTAAGATGAAATCTTAGGGTTGTTTTGATTTGCATTTCCCTAATGACTAATGAAGTTGAGCATTTTTTAAGATGCTTCTCCGCCATCCGAAGTTCTTCAGGTGAGAATTCTTTGTTTAACTCTGTACCCCATTTTTTAATAGGGTTGTTCGGTTTTCTGGAGTCTAACTTCTTGAGTTCTTTATATATATTGGATATTAGCCCTCTATCTGATGTAGGATTGGTGAAGATCTTTTCCCAATTTGTTGGTTGCCGATCTGTCCTCTTGATGGTGTCCTTTGCCTTACAGAAACTCTGTAACCTTATGAGGTCCCATTTGTCAATTCTTGCACAGAGAAAGTATCCAAATTAACAAACTTAGAAATGAAAAGGGAGATATAACAATAGAAACTGAGGAAATCCAAAAAATCATCAGATCCTACTATGAGAGCCTGTACTCAACACAACTGGAGAATCTGGAGGAAATGGACAATTTCCTTGACAGATACCAAATACCAAAATTAAATCAGGACCAACTAGACCATTTAAACAGTCCCATAATGCCTAAAGAAATAGAAGGACTCATAGAAAGTCTTCCAACCAAAAAAAGCACAGGACCAGATGGCTTCAGTGCAGAATTCTACCACACCTTCAAAGAAGAGTTAACACCAATACTCTTCAAACTATTCCACAAAATAGAAACAGAAGGAACACTACCCAATTCCTTCTACGAAGCCACAATTACGCTGATACCAAAGCCACACAAAGATCCAACAAAGAAAGAGAACTTCAGACCAATTTCCCTTATGAACATAGATGCAAAAATACTCAATAAAATTCTTGCCAACCGAATCCAAGAACACATCAAAACGATCATCCACCATGATCAAGTAGGCTTTATCCCGGGAATGCAGGGTTGGTTCAATATACGGAAATCCATCAATACAATCCACTACATAAACAAACTCAAAGAACAAAACCACATGGTCATTTCATTGGATGCTGAAAAAGCATTTGACAAAATTCAGCATCCCTTCATGCTTAAAGTCTTGGAGAGAACAGGAATTCAAGGCCCATACCTAAACATAGTAAAAGCAATATACAGCAAACTGGTAGCCAGCATCAAACTAAATGGAGAGAAACTTGAAGCAATCCCACTGAAATCAGGGACCAGACAAGGCTGCCCCCTTTCTCCTTATCTTTTCAATATTGTACTTGAGGTACTAGCTCGGGCAATTCGACAACATAAGGAGGTCAAAGGGATACAAATTGGAAAGGAAGAAGTCAAACTATCACTATTTGCAGACGACATGATCGTCTATCTAAGTGACCCAAAGAACTCCACTAGAGAGCTCCTACAGCTGATAAACAACTTCAGCAAAGTGGCAGGTTATAAAATCAACTCCAGCAAATCAGTGGCCTTCCTATACTCAAAGGATAAGCAGGCTGAGAAAGAAATTAGGGAAATGACCCCCTTCACAATAGCCACAAACAGTATAAAGTATCTTGGGGTGACTCTTACCAAACATGTGAAAGATCTGTATGACAAGAACTTCAAGACTCTGAAGAAGGAAATGGAAGAAGACCTCAAAAAATGGGAAAAACTCCCATGCTCATGGATCGGTAGAATCAATATAGTTAAAATGGCCATTTTGCCTAAAGCACTATACAGATTCAATGCAATACCCATTAAAATCCCAACTCAATTCTTCACAGAGTTAGAAAGAGCAATTATCAAATTCATCTGCAGTTTTTAATAATATTGCTCTGTAGTATTGCTTGAAGTCAGGGTTACTGATTCCCCCAGAATTTCTTTTGTTGTCGACAATAGTTTTAGCTATCCTGGGTTTTTTGTTATTCCAGATGAATTTGAGATTTGCTTTTTCTAACTCTGTGAAGAACTGAGTTGGGATTTCGATGGGGATTGCATTGAATCTGTATATTGCTTTTGGCGAGATGGACATTTTAACTATATCAATCCTGCCAATCTACGAGCATGGCAGATTTTTCCATTTTCTGAGGTCTTCTTTGATTTCCTTCTTCAGAGACCTTAAGTTCTTGTCATATAGATCTTTCTCTTGTTTGGTTAGAGTCACACCAAGATACTTTATATTGTTTGTGGCTATTGTGAAGCATGTCATTTCCCTAACTTCTTTCTCAGCCTGCTTATCCTTTGAGTATAGGAAGGCAACTGATTTGCTTGAGTTGATTTTATAACCATCCACTTGGCTGAAGTTGTTTATCAGTTGTAGGAGTTCTCTGGTGGAGGTTTTTGGGTCACTTAAGTAGACTATCATGTCATCTGCAAATAATGATAATTTGACTTCTTCCTTTCCAATTTGTATCCCCTTGACCTCCTTATGTTGTCTAATTGCTCTAGCTAGAACTTCAAGTACTATATTGAAAAGATATGGAGAGAGAGGACAACCTTGTCTAGTCCTTGATTTTAGTGGGATTGCTTCAAATTTCTCTCTGATTAGAATCGATCCATTCTTATCTCCTTGTACTAAGTTCAACTCCAAATGGATCAAGGACCTCCACATAAAACCTGACACACTGAAATTAATAGAAAAGAAACTGGGGAAGACCTTTGAGGGCATGGGCACAGGGGAAATGTTCCTGAATAGAACACCAATAGCTTATGCTCTATGATCAAGAATTGACAAATGGGACCTCATAAAATTAAAAAGTTTCTGTAAGGTAAAAGAAACTGTCAAAGGACAATACATCAGCCAACAGATTGGGAAAGGATCTTCACCAACCCTAAATGTGACAGAGGGCTAATATATAATATATACAAAGAACTCAAGAAGGTAGAACCCAGAGAACCAAATAACCCCATTAAAACGTGGGGTATAGAGATAAACAAAGAATTTTCACATGACAAACTTCAGAGGGCTGTGAAGCACCTTAAATGTTCAACAGCATTAATAATTAGGGAAATGCAAATCAAAACAACCCTGAGAATTCACCTCACACCAGTCAGAATGGCTAAGTTCAAAAACCAGGAGACAGCAGGTGTTGGCAAGGATGTGTAGAAAGAGAAACACTCCTCCACTGTTGGTGGGATTGCAAGATGGTGCAACCACTTTGCAAATCAGTCTGGTGGTTCCTCAGAAATCTGGGCATGACACTTCTAGAGGACCCTGCTATACCACTCCTGTGCATATACCCAGAGGATTCCCCGGCATGCAATAAGCACACATGCTCCACTATGTTCATAGCAGCCCTATTTGTAGTAGACAAAAGCTGTAAAGAACCCAGGTGTCCCTCATCAGAGGAATGGATACAAAAAAAAATGTGGTATATTTTCACATTTCGCCATTAGAAACAATGAATTCATGAAATTCTTAGGCAAATGGATGGAGCTGGAGAACATCATACTAAGTAAGGTATCCAAGTCTCAAAGATTAATCATGGTATGCACTCACTGATAAGTGGATATTAGCCTAGAAACTTTGAATACCCAAGACATAATCCACATATTAAATGATGTCCAAGAAGAATGGAGGAGTGCCCCCTAGTTCTGGAAAGACTCAGTGCAGCAGTATAGGGGAATACCAGAACAGAGAAGTGGGAAGGAGTAGATGGAGGAACAGGGGGAGGAAAGAGGTCTTATGGGAGTTTCAGGGAGTGGGGAGCCAGAAAAGGGGAAATCATTTGAAATGTAAATAAAGAGCATATCAGATAAAAAATTGCAAAATCAGAATGTGAATCTTATTGTGAGATACTGATTTTGTTTCTTTTGTTCATAGGTAGTAGTGCGATACCTGGAACATATGGGAGTGTTATTTTACTTTCTTGAATGACTCCCTACATTGATCATAATGATCATGCTAATTTACATTCTCTAAGAAGTGTGTAACTATCTCTTTAAAAACATTTTAGACTTCTTTATAATAATAGTTTGTAATGAGATAAGGTAATATAACATTGTGGGTTTGCTTTGTAGTTTTCAATGTTTAGGAATGTTGAACACTTTGTTCTTGGCCATTTGTTTTGGCTAAATATTTTCACAAATAGAGATGTTTCTTTCCTGTTTTAAGTTACTTTTCTTCTACTGTGGTAAATGTCAGCTTGGGAGGAAATACTGTATTTCATCTTATACTTCTGGTAGTTCTTCACTTAGGACATTGGGGTAAGAACTCAGTGCAATACCCTCAGTATAAGAACTGAAGCAGATTCTGCAGAGAGATGGTGACTAATTGCTTGTTCCCGGGCTAAAGTTCAGTTACCTTTTACCTTCAATTTTTTAAATTGAAATGTTACTATTTTTGAATAGTCTATATTCTTTTTCCTCCTTTCTCACCTACCTCAAACATTTATCTCTCCTTACTTTCTTACTAATCCATATCTTTATCTTGCTTTATTATTTTCACATTTTCCAAATGTGTCAATGGTGATATAGTGGTGAATCTTGAACAATGGAGTTGCCAAAACAAGACCTACAGAATGAAAGCACTAGCTTAACTGTCAGAGCCTTTTTTTATACAGTCCAGTCTTACCTACCTAGAAATGGCATCACCTCCATTGGAGTGGGCCCTCCTAGAACAGCTAGAATCAGGCAAATCATCTCACAGTTATGTCCCCAGTCTACATGATGGAAGTAATCATTCAATTGAAGTGTCTTCTCACATGTGTAAAGTTGGCAAAAAAAGATTAGTTATCACATCCTTCTTTTTGGGTTGTTTATTTTTATATCACAGGAAAAATCTTCCTGATTTAATCTCACAACTTCAGAGACTAACATAAATATTAAGCATGAATTAGAAATTATCCATCCTTTAGTCAACTGCATAGGTAGATAAATTTCACTGCGATTAATAGCATCAGTTCAATATCCAAAGTTTTCATAACCTACATTCACTTTGTTCTAAAATAAACATTGTAATAAAATAGATTTCATTTTGGAAAAACAAGGGTTGCATTGTTGTATTATTTTGTTTCTTGATGTCATGAAAGATATAGTGTTGAAACTCAACAAACATTTGCAAAACACAGGAATCTGAGAAGCTAAATTGATAATTTGTATAACTTTAGTACTTTAATAGCACTTTTTCAATGAGCAAACTGAGGTCCATAGAAGATAATTCATAATAAATAAGTTTATAGTTTGACTTTGAACCAAAATGAATACTTAAGTTTCATATGTACATTTTATGGTTGATAATCTTTTTACTGAGAGAGAAAATATGGTTATTATCAATATAAAATAATTATTATATTGATAAGCCATCATAATATTTAAAAGTTTTGAAATCTATTTAACCTCTTTCATTGCTTACAATGGTATTTAACACCCAAATTGTTTTTCTTTGTCTCTTTATATGGGAATTGACATTCTGAGAAGGAAAAGATGTCTCCCATCTGAAATAAGTTGGTCACTGTGAGTATCCCCTTAAGGGGCTTTCTTCTGCTGCAAGTCATAAATCATATAATCTCTGCCCGATTTTGTCATGCTAAGTAGTTATAAACATATCATTAAATGACATGTGATTTATCATTGTACTAGGTAATCTCTGAAGGCAAATATACTCTAATGCCTTTTATCCATAAAAATAGTTACAGTTTAATAGTATTTTTTTTTAGAAATTAAAAGTGAGTAATAAATTTTAAATCATATAACAGTATTAAAATAATTTGAATATATTCCACTAGAGTACATCTGTGTTGTTTTTCATTTCCTGAAGTTGAAAATGTACTAGGATAAGTCCTGTAAACAACTTGAAAAAGTCACAGATCTCTGTACTCTTTTCTTAATTGTTGCTCACTTTGGTAAAATTTTTTGAGCTAACCTTTAGTGTGATATTTATATTGTTCTTTTTTTAACCCACAATTTAAATATGACAAGTATACAAAATGTATACTTGTTGGTGTTCTGTAAGAAATATGTATGAGCCTATCACAGCACAGGTATCATTGTATCAAACCAAGATAAGGTGATATATTCACTAATTTCCTATTAGAACCAAGATCTCAGAGAAAAATGACTTTCCTTTATGACCAGAAAATACATTAAAAGGTATGACAAATAAACAATTAAAATGGTTTCCATATATCTATATATCTATATCTATCTATCTATCTATATCTATATCTAGATATAGATATAGATATATTTCCATATATCTATATCTATCTACATCTATATCTATATCTATATCTATATCTATATCTATATCTATATCTATATCTATATCTATATCTATATCTATATCTATATCTATATCTATATCTATATCTATATCTATATATATGTATTGAGTAGTCATGGAAATTTCTCATTTTTATCATTCTTTTGAGGATTACTGCATAATAATGGTATCACACAAATGAAGTAAATGCCCTTTTGATACATAAAGCAAACTTCTCTATATCATGTTTTTCTCTTGTACAAATTTCTTTTATTCTAGAATGTTCAAAAATATGTTTATACATATATATGTGAATACACATGACTGTGCTTAAAAGTAGTATTGAGAATAGAGATAGGAGAGCCTGGGTTTACCCTTAACAAAAACTGCAACAAATGAGGAAAGCAGGAGAGAAAATGAGCTTTGAATAGAAGTATAATTCTGGAAAAGTCTAACTTTTGTCTTGCCTACAAGGGAGTGTTCTCAAAAATAAACCATAAATCTAGGTGCTCCCTTATGTAACCCACCACAGTTACATATCTGCAGACCCTTTAGAATGTACACTTTTGAATTATTAAACATACATGTACATGTCTAATTGACATTAAACTGACATTAAATTGATATTATGTTGACATTTAATGGCAACAAGATTTTGCTGTTAATTTCTTCATATGGTTTGGTACTTTGTCAAAAACAGAGTAAAAATGTTATGGAATAGGTAAGTGGTATTTTACTATGGTAGTAACATATTTCAAGGTTAAATTCTCCACTAACAAACACAATTAGTTCATAAATTGATGATTTTATTTATTGTTTAAAATTTTCATGCAACATATTTTAGTCATATCCTTTTTACTCCATAAATTCTTCCCAGATTTTCTCCCAGCTCACTATCTACCCCAATCTCCTAGACAACAAAATAATCTAAACAATTTCTTTAAATAGGCATCTAATTTCTGTTATCCAGCTACTCTTGGGCATGGGGCCTGCTCTGGAGTGCGTTTGTATACTCAGGGTCATTTTTCTGAAGAAAACTGATATTCCCTATCCCTAAATAAATAGCTTGTTTGATAAAGTAAGATGCCCTTCTCTCTTGCTCCATTTAGCTTGTGTATCCTGTCACACTCTGTGAATTAATATGTTCATTGGCCATATTTTCTCTGGAAAATGTAGTTTCCTTGAAGTCACCCACCATTTCTTAATCTTGCTATCACTCTGTTGGCATAAATTTCTCAAAATGCATTTAAATAAAGCTTCTTAAATGCTTCAACCTTCCTTTTAGTCCACCTACTAAAAGCAGGGGAAAGGATAGTTAATAGGAAATGGGGAAGTAAACCTGTTTAGAAGTAGTTCTTTGGGGGCAATTCCAATCTTCATTGTCAGGATATCAGCAGTTCAATCCAGAAGAGCAAACATGAATCATTATCAGCAGCTGGATCCAGAGGAGACCAGGAGGCTCTGCCTAATTTGCTTGTGTCCATGAAAGCATCAAGAAGCAGACAGAATATCATGGCATATTTCTCTGCATGAAGTCACAAAAAGTAAAGATCAGCAAAGACCAGAGAAGCATTGCAAGAGTATCCTCTGACTGTCTGTCGGGATACATTCATATACACATACACACACATACACACACCACACACACACACACACACACACACATATATATATATATATATATATATATATATATATATATATAATATTGTCTCACGTATCTGTTTTAGCAAAACTTCTTTACATAAGACATCTTCCAAGAAAATGATAACCAGAAACAAATGAATCTGCACCAGGAGCTGGGGCTATTCTACAACCCTGCACACCCAAGCCCTGCCCAGGAGAGAGCTGGTCTTGACAGGAGTGCTGACACAGGCTTACAGGCCTATAGGAGAGACAAGCTCCAGCAAGAGACAGCAAGACAAACTAACACCAGAGATAACCAAATAGTGGAAGGAAAGTTTAAGAAACTTAACAACAGAAACAAAGGCTAATTGGAATCATCAGAACCCAGTTCTCCCACCACAGCAAGTCCTAGATATCACAATACATCTGAAAAGTAAGAGTTGCATTTAAAACCACATCTCATGATGCTGAAAGAAGACATTAAGAAGTATATAAATAATTCCCTTAAAGAAATAAAGGAGAACACAGGTAAACAGATAGAAGCCCTTAAAGAGGAAATACAAAAATCCCTTAAAAAATTACAGGAAAAGAAAACCAAACAGGTAAAGTGATTAAACAGAGCCTGAAGAAAAAGATGTCTATCAATATACAAGGGGCCTAAAGAACTCCAAATAGATTGGATCAGAAAAGAAATTCTTCCCTTCACATAATAATCAAAACCCAAAATGCAGAAAAAAAGAAAGAATATTAAAATCACTAAGGAGAAATGGTCAAGTAACATATAAAGGCAGATCTATGAGGAGTACACTGGATTTCTCAACAGAGACTATAAAAGTCAGAATATCCTGGGCAGATGGGTTTGGGTTGTGTAGGGTTAGGCTTAGGGTTAGGGTTAGGGTTAGGGTTAGGGTAAGGATTATGGCTAGGGTGACAGACAGACCCTAAGAGAACACAGATGCCAACAGAGGCTACTAAACACACCAAAACTCTCAATTGCCATAGACAGAAAAAACATGGTATTCCATGACAAAAACAAATTTACACAATATCTTTCTGCAAATCCAGCCCTTCAAAGGATAATAAATGGAAAACTCCAACATAAGAATGGAAAGCACAACCTAGAAAAAGTAAGAAAATAATCTTTTAACAAACCGAAAAGAAGATTGCCACATAAACATAATTCTACCTTGAACAACAAAAATGACAGGAAGCAGCAATCACTTTTCCTTAATATCTCTTAATATCAATGAACTCAATTCTCCAATAGACAACATAGACTAACATACTGGATAGATAAATAGGACCCAACACTTTTCTGCATCCAGGAAACCCCACTCAGTGACATAAATAGACATTAACTCAGAGTAAAAGACTAGAAAACAATTTTCCAAGCAAATAGTCCCAAGAAACAAGGTGGAGTAGCCATTCTAATATAGAATAAAAATAAATTTTGACCTAAATTTATCAAAAAAAGTTAAGGAAGGACGCTTCATACTCATCAAATGAAAAATAAACCAAGAAGAACACGCAATTCTGAACATCTATGTTTCAAATGCGAGGGAACTCACATTCATTAAATAAACTTTACTAAAAATTAAAGGAAACACTGAATCTCACACAATAATAGTGAGTGACTTCAACACCCAACTCTCATTTATGGACAGATCATGGAATTGGAAAATAAACAGAGACACAGTGAAACTTACAGAACTTAGAAAACAAATGGATTGAACAGATAACTACAGGACATTCTGTCCTAAAACAAAAGAATATACCTTCTCAGAATCTCACAGTACATTTTCCAAAATTTACCATATAATCAGTTACAAAACAGGCCTCAACAGACACAAGAAAATTGAAATGGTTCCATATATCCTATGAGATCATGACAGACTAAGGCTGGTCTTTAATAACAACAAAAATAATGGAAAGCCCACATACATATAGAAGCTGAACAACACTCTACTCAATGATAACTTTGTCAAGGAAGAAATCAAGAAAGAAATTAAAGACTTTAAAATTTAATGAAAATGAAGACACAACACATCCAATCTTATGGTATACAAGGAAAAAAGTGCAAAGAGGAAAAATCATAGCTCTAGTGCCTCCAAAAATGAAACTGGAGAAAGCATACACTAGCAGCTTGACAGCACAGCTGAAAGAAAGCTCTAGAACAAAATGAAGCAAATGCACACAAGCGTAGTAAATGACAGGAAATAATCAAACTTGGCTAAAACCAATCAAGTAGAAACAAAAAGAACTATAAAAGAATCAATGAAACCTGGATTTGGTTCTCTGCACAAATCAACAAGATACATAAACCCTTAGCCAGGTTAACCAGAGGGCACAGAGACAGTACCCAAATTACCACAATGAGAAATGAAAAGGGAGACACAAAAACAGGAACGGAGGAAATAAAAAAAAAATCATATGCTACTATAAAAGCCTATACTCAACAAAACTGAAAAATCTGGATGAAATGGCCAAATTCCTAGACAGATACCAGGTATTAAAGTTAAATCTATATCAGATAGACAATCTAAACAGTCTCATGACCCCTAGTGATACAGAATCAGTCATTAATAGTCTCCCAACCAAAAAAAAAAAGCACAGGACCAGATAGGTTTAGTGGAGAATTTGGTCAGACCTTCAAAGAAGATCTAATTCCAATACTCTTCAAACTATTCCACAAAATAATATTTCCATAGAAATAGTAGGAACACCCGCCAATTCATTTTATGATGTTACTCTGATACCTGTACCACACAAAGACCAAACAAAGACAGAAAAATTCAGACCAATTTTCAGTATGAATGTCAATGCAAAAAATACTCAACAAAATTCTCACAAACTGAATCTAAGAACACATCAAAATTATCATTCATCATGATTAAGTAGGCTTCAACCAAGGGATGCAGGAATGGTTCAATATATAGGAATCCATCAATAATCCACTATATAAACAAACTCAAAGGATAAAAATCACATGATTATCTTGTTAGATCCTGAGAAAGGATTTGACAAAATTCAATACCCCTTCATGGTAAAAGTCTTAGATCAAGAATCATACCTAAACATAGTAAATGCAGTGTACAGCAAACCTGTACCCAACATCAAAATAAATGGAGAGAAACTTAAAGCAATCCCACTCAAATCACAGACTAGACAAGTCTGCCCACACTTGACTAAGCTATTCAATATAGTATTTGAAGACCTAGCCAGAGCAATTGGACAACAAAAGGAGGTCAAAGGAATATCCAGTGGAAAGGAAGAAGTCAAAACATCACTATTAGCAGATTATATTATAGCATGATTAAGTGATCTCAAAACTTCCACCATAGAACTCCTAAACCTGATAAACAACTTGAGCAGTGTGGCTGGATATAAAATTAACTAAAAAAAAAAATCAGTAGCTTTCCTCTATTCAAAGGATAAAGAGGATAAGAAAGAAATTAGGTAAATGACACCCTTCATAATAGTCACAAATAATACAAAATACCTTGGTGTGACTCAAACTATGCAAGTGAATATCTGTATGACAAGAACTTGATGTTTCTGAAGAAAGAAATCAAAGAAAATCTCAGAAGATGGAAAAACCTCTCATGCTCATGTATTGGTAGGATTAATGTAATAAAAATGGCCATCTTGCCAAAAGCAAGTTATAGATTCAATGCAATCCCCATTACAATTCCAACTCAATTCTTCATAGAGTTACAATAAGCAATGTGCAAATTCATTTGGACAAACAAAAAGATCTGGATAAAGAAAACTATTCTCAACAATAAAAGAACTTCTGGGGGAATACCCATCCCTTACCTCAAGTTGTTTTGCACAGCAAACGTAATAAAACATGCATGGTATTGGTACAGTCACCAGCAGATAGATCAATGAAATAGAATTGAAGAACCAAAATGAACCCATTTAGGTCATATGGTTTTGACAAAGTAGCCCAAAAGGGCAGCATTTTTAACAAATGGTGCTGTTTCAACTGGGGGTTAGCATGTTGAAGAATGCAAATTTATCCATTCTTATTTCCTTGTGCTATACTCAATTCCAAGTGGAACAAAGACCTCACAAAAGAAAAAAAATGAACTTGTTACTATGAGTCTATTAAAAGTAATACACAGTCATAGCCAATACATTTCTGATTACATTTGTTCCTTTAGGGTGGATTTGTGTTAGTTGGGCTTCTACAAAAATGGACATTATTGCCTGAATTCACCTTAATGTCTTTGTAAAACAGGTGTTCAGGAAAACACATCTAATAAGAATTATATAAAACATACTATAAAAATAAACATACCATCTCTCAAGATAACTGTAATTACTATATTGTGTATGTACACAGTAACAAATTCCGTTGTGATTATTATGGTTGATCATTAACTTGATACGACTTAGAATCATCTAGGTGTCAAGTATCTCAAAATATCTGAGAGAACATTTTAGACTGAGTTAAGTGGTATTAGAAGGACTATCCTATGAGAAATGGGACTGAATAGAATGGGTTTCAAGAAAGGGTATGGAGAAGAAATAAAGCTGAGATCCAGGATTAACTCCTAGTCACTGGAATATGACCAGTTGTCTCATGCTCCTGCTTCCAAACCTCTCCACCGTGATGCAATGTTTTACAGGTTCTCTCCCCATCACTGTAAGAAAATATGATTCAAAGACAAATTTCATTTTATTGTCAGAGTCAAGTGATCCAGGGGCTCAGAGCTGTTGCTCATATAACATGCACAATCAGGGAAACAAGAGCAATAAGGGACCATAGTTCTCTTTCCCCATTCACACAGTTCAGGATTCCAATGAAAGACTGGTGTCACAACAGTGAACATTTCTTGAGACATCATTGAATACAATGTAGAAAATCCCCCACAAGATTGCAAGATGGTACAACCACTTTGGAAATCAGTCTGGTGGTTCCTCAGAAAACTGGACATGACACTTCTGGAGGACCCTCTTATACCTCTCCTGGGCATATACCCAGAGGATTTCCTGGCATGCAATAAGGACACATGCTCCACTATGTTCATAGCAGCCTTATTTATAATAGCCAGAAGCTAGAAAGAATGCAGATGTCCTTCAATGTAGGAATGGATACTGAAAATGTGGTATATTTACACAATGGAATACTACTCAGCAATTAAAAACAATGAATTCATGAAATTTATAGGCAAATGGTTGGAACTGGAAAATATCACTCTAAGTGAGGTAACCCAATCACAAAAGAAAACACATGTAATGCAATCACTGATAAGTGGATATTAATTAGCCCAGAAGCTCTGAACTCTCAAGACACAGTTAGCATATCAAATGATAGCCAAGAAGAGGGAAAAAGAGGGCTCTGGTTCTGAAAAGTTGATCCAGCGTTGTAGGGGAGTACCAGGACAGGGAAATGAGATTGGGTGATTGGGAAATGGGCAGAGGGAAGAGGGCTTATGAGACCAGTGGGGAGGGGGAACTGGGAAAGGGGAAGCATTCAGGATGTAAACAAAGAGTATAGAAAATAAAAAATAAAAAAATAAAATAAATAAAAAAATGAAATAAATTCATCCACAAGCATGCCAGAGGTTTAACTGGAGGTGATGATACATTCTGTCAAGTTGAGTGTTGACACTAACCACATGATTTTAGCAAACTGTAAGAGAGAGTTAACTCCTCCTTCCATAATTTACTAATGTGAGTTGTTTTGTCAAGGCAATGAAAAAGTTAGCTAATGTACTGAGCAGTAAGATTCTATTTGCAGCACAACTGAGTAGACTTTATTAAATGCTATCTAAATCAAAATGAAAATCTAAAACACCCTTTTGCAAATGAAATGTCAATAAACCAAGTCATAACTAAATAAGTGTGTTCCTTATTTTTCTATTTTCTTGGAAACCTTTTTAGTGAAGTTCACAAGTACTGAATGATCACAGGCCAGCAGAAGCATTACAAGAATAGGTGGGAAACATGTATTTTATATTTGTTCTAATTTCAGATTGAAGAGTATACACAAATAACTGATTAATAATGTACCTAAATGTAAAATAATTTGTAGTAAACAAACAACACTAAAATTTTATTCAATAACTCCAAGAGTTACAAAGTCTTTCTTCTTTCTTAAATATATTATTTAATGTACATTGGTGTGAAGGTGTTGGCTCCTCTGAAACTGCAATTACAGATAGTTATAGATGTCATGTAGATTCTTGTAATTGGATGCCTGGAACTTAACTGTTCTCTAGAAGAGCTGTGTGTATTGTAAACCACCGAGCAACCTCTCTAACCAACATAAGAACTTCTTGCTCTTATTTGCAACTTATGACCTAGTAGTCAACTTTCATCACTGCTCATTTACTACTATGTTCTTCCTCATACACAACAGTTTCAAATAATGTAAAATATTTGGGTGTATCTATAACCAAGTCAATGAAAGTCTAATATGATAAAAACTTTTGAAGTCTTTGAAAAATATGTTGATGAAGATATCAGATGAATGAAAGCTTTCCCATGGACATGGATAAGTAGGATTAACATAACAAAAATGATTAATTTAGAAAAATGGATATTTAACCAAAAGCAATCTACAGACTTAATGCAATTTCCATTAAACTTACAATAGATTTTTTACAGACATAGAAAAGACAATTCACAACTTCATATGGAAAAACAAAAAATTTAGGATATCTAAAACAAATTTAAACCATAAAAACACTGATATAGGTATTACCATACCTGATTTTGAGTTATATAACAATAAATACTTCATGGTCCTGGCTTAAAAACTGATGGGTGAATCAATGATATTGAAGATGTATGTGCAAATTCACATACATATGATCACCTTTTTTCCCCTAAGGGATCCAAAAATGCACAACCCAAAAATGAAATGGTCCTCATCAAACTTGATGCCTTTATGTAGAAGAAAGCAAATAGATCTGTATTCATCAGCCAGCACAAAACTCAATCAAGTGGATCTATAGCAACCTTATTTATAATAGTTAGAAGCTGGAAAGAACCCAGATGTCCCTCAATGGAGGAATAGATACAGAAAATGTGGTATATTTACACAATGGAGTACTATTCAGCAATTAAAAACAAAAAATTCATGAATTTTTTTAGGCAAATGGTTGGAGCTGGAAATTATCATCCTAAGTGAGGTAACCCAATCACAAAAGAATACACATGGAATACAGTCACTGATAAGTGGATATTAATTAGCCCAGAAGCTCTGAATACTCAAGATGCAATTAACATATCAAATGATTCCCAAGAAGGAGGAAAGAGAGGTCCCTGGTCCTCGAAAGGCTAGATTCAGCATTGTAGGGGAGTAACAGAACAGAGAATGAGAGGGGGTGATTGGGGAATGGACAGAGGGAATAGGGCTTATGGGAATTTTGGGGAGGCGAGAACTAGGAAAGAGGAAAATCATTTGGAATGTAAACAAAGAATATAGAAAAAAAACCAACCCATACACACTGAGCCTGATAGAAGAGAAAAGTGGAAAACAGTCTTGAAGACATTGATTCAGGAGAGAAACAACTTTCTGAACAGAACTCCAAGAGAGAAGACACTGAGATCAACAATAAATGGGATCTCATGAAACCAAAAAAAAAAAAAAAATCTGTAATTTTTTTTGGACACCATCAATTTAACAAACGTCACCCTACATAATGGGAGATGATTTTCACAAACTCCATTTCCAATAGATGTCTAGTAGCTAATATATACAAATAACTAAAACTTAATGTCAAGAAACTAGATCTTTAAAAGAGTATAATCTAATTTTAAAATGGGGTATGAATCAAAAAAAAAAAATTCTCCAATAGAGGAATCTCACATGGCTGAAAAATACTTAAAGAAATGTTCAATATTTGTTTCCATCATGGAAATACAAATCAAACGTACTTTGAGATTTCATTTTATACCTGTCAGAATTGCTCAGATCAATTACAAAAGTTGCAGTTCATGCTTGTGATGACGTGAAGCATAGAGAATATGCTTCCCTTGCTGATGGTAGTGTAAACCTATATAGTCACTATACAAATCATCATAGTGGTTCCTCATAAAAATGGGAACTTATTTTTCTCAGGACACAGGTATAACACTCTTGGATATATTTCCAAGTGATGTCCCATCAGACCACAAGGACAATCACGCAACTCTGTTCATAGAACATTTATATGTAATAGCCAGAAATTGGATTGAAAGCCCCCTGAATTTAATAAAAAGGGAACATGTATATCTGTGAGCTTTGTGATAACATTTTTATGGGTATAATTGCCAAGGACTTGGTGAAATCAGAAGTGGCATTTGTAGTTATGTCCTGAGTCTCAATTTCATTAGGACAGTGATAAGATTAAGACAAAAATGAAATGATTTAAGAGTTATAGCTCTGTACTTATATCTGCAAAAGTAGTCTTCACTTGGTTGATATTATAATGTTGTGAATAATATTACATAATTTAGTTTTCTACTCAGAGAAAAGCAGATCTCTCAAAGCAAGCAATTATAGTTGTTAAGTTAACCCCCATTGATTATATAATGGTGTTCAAGCAATTTTAGTCAATAAATTCAAATATTATTTTAAAAATTACCTTTTTTTCTTCTAAAAACATGGAATCTACTAAACTAACGCCATGATCTATTGGATCAAAATTAAAAGAGCATTAATAGTTTATTTTTTTTGTTAATTTGTTTTCTCTCAAAATGTTTCATTTTTTCCAGAATATTCTAATTAAAATTGTCAGTCTTTCTTGCCCTGTGATAGAGTATCAGGCATGTAACATTTCTAATGTTTCCTTGGAGGAATTGTCCCCTAATGATCAAATTAGAGCTTACTCATCCATATCTGTGGTAAGAACAGTTAGTAGGGTGCACTTCCTCTGTTCAGATTTACTGAACATCCAGGTGGAGTTCATTACTGTGAATCACCCAGCATGTTCCCCTGGCAGCAGATTAAGAAAGCAGTCTAAATTAGAGATGGCTGCACTGCTAAACTTATTCTGCGTTCAGAATGTGAGGACGCACTGTGCATTGCCACATACATCTTATCATTAGCTGCCTTCTATCTAGGGACATCTCTGTTACTACTTGCAGCAGTATTTGTACTATACCTAAAATATTTATGAATCTTAAGCTGCGAATTTAATTTTGCAGCTAATATATTACCCAGCTGCACTTTCTTGGTTGCAAATTCATAATTGGGAATCTAGTACTAACAAATTCCAGTGTTTGAACAATCAAATATATTTTTCCAAATGGCTATGTTGCTCAAGTTCTGTGACTCTCTTCCCAGGCTGGCATGGCTATGATGGTGGTGCAGCCTCTGGGGAGGGTGGAAAAAGGATGGCTAGAAGGACATGACATCAGTCACCAACAGACCCTCTGGCTGATTAAGTAGCAGGTGTTAATAGGAGCCCAAGGGAGAGCTCTCCAGTTCCCTTTAGCTAGAATGATAGTGACATGATTCAAGACCTGAAGGGTTTGGAGCCCTTTGAGTCTGGGGAAAGGAAAGTAGAAGATAACAGAGAGCTATGTTTTTTCAGAAGTCCTTTCTTAAGCATTAAGTGAGACTGTTTTTGAAGATTTGTGCATAAACATTCCCATACAGATGTTCAAAGCATTTACTAAAACAGTAAGAAAATGTCCTCATCGTGAAAAACACCATTCATTATCCAGTTTGGTTTCCAGTGGAATTTTATTAGAAGTAAACTTAACTCTTCCTTTGCAGCCATTTATCACCTAAGCAAGAAAATTGTTGTGAGAACATGCCTTCATCTTGCAAAGCAACCAAGGATGTTTTCATGTGTCAAACAAGAAGTGCAAATAAAAGACACTGCTATATTGAGTAAGCTATGTTTGTAAAAATATAGTGAAATTTAGATTCAGTTGGACTGTAAAATTTCCAGTCTCAAAGATTGTTTTAATGCCAGAGTTTTAAGCTTGATATTGTAGTGTGTTTAAAATATTTTCTTAAAAAAGCACAGTTTTAACAACAAAATATACATAACAGAAATACATGAAAATATTAAGAAGTATAAGCACTCCCACTTAACAGAAATGTCATTAGAATGCTCAAAGTAAGTTCACAATAATGTCATTAAGCACTTTTTCCATTTTAAATAAATGGAAGAATAAATTTCATATTCTTTTCTACCCGACTTATTTTATTTCACATGCTTATGACATTTATAAATAATACTTAATTTACTTATTTTTAAAAATGTACAAATGGCTGATTATATTTCTCTATTATTAAATGGATGATCATTGAGTCTTTACTGAATGGGTGATATTAAGTATAATGTTGATGTAAAATTATAATGCATATATTTGGGAAAGTGATAAGATCTTACTTTTATTTGAAACACTGAGTAAGAGATATGCACAATTACAGTTCATATCAAAGACTCCAGTTCTTTATCAATGTTAAAAATTTCTGATATGTCTTACATCAACATTTCTTCCTACATCTTAAAATTTTTTAACAATTCTAGAAAGGGTTTAATGAGCTTTGTGCTTTAGTGTGCCTTTCCTTAGCAAAAAATAAAATGTTATTGATGATTATTTTCTTGCATGTGTTACATGAAAAATGCCTTATCCAGTTTCACCATTGTTTCCATTTTTTATCAGTGAATAATAAGCCAATATATTTCCCATATATAATCATACAGCAATAAAACTATATTTTCTGATTCTGAAGCTTATATTTTGACGTTCTATTATTTTTATGAAGTTAAATATCAAACCTATGATCTCATGAATGTACATTCCTAATGATGTCATTCTTTGTTAAATTATTGCATTCATTTTCTATGCTTTATTAAAATGTTATTTTTCCATTAAATTATTTATATATTCAATTTGCATCCCAATCGCTGTTCCTTTCACAGTAATCCTCTCACACAGTCCCCGCCTCCATACTACCCTAATCTTCTTCTCTGAGAGGTAGAGGCCCCCTTTGGGAATCCTTCTACACTGGCACATTTAATCTCTGCAGTGCTGGAGGCATCCTTTTCCACATAGCCCAGACAAGGCAGCCCAGTTACAGGAATAGATTCCACAAACAGGCAACAGCTTTATGAACAGATCCCCACTCCAGATTTTGGGGGACTCACATGAAGATTGAGCGGCACATCTGATTCATATATGCAGGGGGCCTGGTGACAGCCCATGTATGCTATTTAGTTGGTAGTTCAACTTCTGAAAGCCGCCAAGGGTCCACATTAGTTGACTCTATTGGTCTTCCTGTGCAGCTCTTATCCACTTCAGGGCCCTCAGTACTTCCCCCAACTCTTCCATAATGATTCCCTAGCTTTGTCTAATGTGTGGCTGTAAGCCTCTGCTTCTGTTTTAGTCAGCAGCTAAGTGGACCCTCTCAGATGACAGTTATGCTAGACTCCTGTCTGCAAGCATAGCAATAACATTAATAGTGTCAAGGATTGGCGTTTGTCCATGGAATGGGTTTCAAATTGTGCTGGGTATTGGTTGGCCATGTTCTCAGTCCCTGTTCCATCTTTGTCTCTGCTTTTCTCTTAGACAGATCAAATTTTGAATTGAAAATTTTGTTGGTGGCTTGGTGTCCTTATCTCTGCACTGGTGGTCATGCCTGGGTACAAGAGACGGCCTCTTCAAATTCCATATTTGCATGGCTTTGAGTCTTAGCTAAATACACTCCCATAGCCTCCCCAATTCCAGGTCTCTGGGAACTCCTAATTAAGCTCCACTACTCAGCCTTCCCTGCCAGGTGCAGAGTCCCATTCATTCTCACAACCCTCTGATCCTTCCTTTTGTCTCTCCCCATACCAGATCTTGCACCCTCTCATTCCCCTACCCACCTGTTATTTCACATAATTTACTTCTTCCATCTGCCTCCAACACACATTTTATTCCTCCTTCTAAGTGAGATTCACGGGTTCTTACTTGGACCTTCCTTTTTGTTTAATGTGTTTGTATCTGTAGAATGAAGATTAGGTATGCTGTACATTATGGCCATGTATAAGTGTGTACATACCATACATGTCCTTTTGGATCTGGGTTATGTCACTCAGTATAATATTTTCCATTTTCCTGCAAAACTCATGATGCCCTTGTTTTATAATAGTTGAACAGTTTGACGTTGTGTGAATGAGCCACATATTCGATACCCCAGTCTTCAGTTGAGAGACATCTCGTTTGTGTCCAATTTGGAGCTATTATGAATAAATCTGCTAAGAACAAAGTAGTGGTTTTGTCTTTGGGATATGGTGGAATATCTTTTAGGTGGTTTCTCAGGTAGAACTTTTTCTGATTTTCTGAGAAACCACCAAATTGATTTCCAGAGTGGTTGTCCAAATTCACACTCCCACCAGCAATGGAGGAGGGTTTCCTTTGCTTCACATCCTTGCCAGCAGTACTGTTACTACAGTTTTCTATTGTAGCCATTCTGATGGGTGTGTAAGATGGAATCTCAGGATTGTTTTGATTTGCATTTCCTAGATGGCTAAGGACTTGGAGCATTTCTTTAATGCTTTTCAGCCATTAGAGATTCCTCTGAGGAGAATTCTGTATAGCTTTGTACCCCATTTTTAATGCGGTAACTTGATGTTTAACTTATTGAGCTCTTTTTGTATTCTTGAATATTTTTACTAACTTACTTACTTAATTACTTAATTAATTATTTTATACTCCATATTTTATTCCCCCCCCACCCTTGTCTACTCTACAACTGTTCCACATCCCATGCCACCTCTCCATTTATAGTCCAGTCATTATGCCCCTCTGACTGTTCCTCATCCCATCAGTAATAGTGTCAGGCCTTGGACCCTCTGCTTGAGATGGAACCCAATTTGAGACTGCCACTGGACCTCCTTTCCCTCAGACTTTTCTCCATTTCTGTCCCTGGAATTCTTTAGACAGGAACAATTCTGGGTCATAGTTTTTGACTGTGGGGTGGCAACTGTCTTTCTATTGGAAGTGAACGCTACAAGGTCCCTCTCTTCACTCTTGGGCATTTCATCTAAGGATCCTCCCTTTGAGTCCTAAGTGTCTTTCCCCTCCCAGGTCTCTGGTATTTTCAAGAGGGTCCCCTTACCTCCTACCTCCCAAGGTTGCTCTTTTCCATTCTTTGCTGGTCCTCAAGGTTTCACTCCTGTTCACCCCTCCCAATACCTGATCATGCTCTCCTTTCCCTTCCCTGTTCCCTCTCCCACACAGATCCCTCCCTCCTTTTGTTTCCTGTGATTGCTTTCTTCTTCCTCTCAAGTAGGATTGAGGCATCCTCAAGTGGGTCCTTTGCCTTGTTAAATTTCTTGAGTTCTGAGGATTATATCCTAGGTATTCTGTACTATTGTTTGACTAATATCCATTTATTGATGAGTACATACCATGCAAGTTCTTTTTGTTCTGAGTTACCTCACTAAGGATATTTTATAGTTCCATCCATTTGCCTGCAAATCTCATGATGTTCTCATTCTTAATAGCCAAACAATATTCCATTATATTGTAAATGAATCACATTTTCAGTATCAATTCTTCTGCAGTTTACAAATAAGTGGCCTTATTTATGATAGCTAGAACCTGGAATCAACTCAGATGTCTCTCAAAAGAGGAATAGATGCAGAAAATGTAATACATTTACACAGTGGAATGCTACTCTGTTATTAAAAACAATGACTGCATGAAATTCACAGGCAAATGGATGAATCTAGAAAATACCATCTTGAGTGAGGTAACTCAGTCACAATAGAACACACATGGTATACACACATGGTATGGTATCTCCATGGGAGAAGATACAGAGACAAAGTGCAGAGCAGAGACTGAAGGAAAGGCTATCCAGAGACTGCACGACCTGGACATTGATTCGACCAATTCATTTGTTTTCATACCAATAACATCCAAGTTTTATTACTATTGCTATATAAGACAGATACCAGAGATGGTGTTACTCCCAGAAGCTTTTTATTGTTCAGCATTTTTTAGGCATCCATATGAAGTTGATACTTTCTCTTTCAACATCTCTTTAAAAAAAAAGTTCCAATTTTGATGGGAATTGCATTAAATTTGTACATTGCTTTTGGTAAGGTGGTCATTTTTCACTATGTCAATCCTAATGAGCATAGGGGATCTTTCTATCTTTGGTTGTCTTCTTCAATTTCCGTTTTGGGGACTTAAAGTTCTTATTATACATTTCCCTTGCTTGCTTTGAGTTACACCAATGGATTTTATATTATGTGTGGCCATTGTGAAACCTGTTGCTTCCTTAATTTCTTTCTCTTGATTTTTATCATTTGTATAAAAGATGGCTACTGATTTTTTTTAGTTAATTTTTTATCCAGCCACTTTGCAAGTGTAGGAGTTCTCTGGTAGAATTTTGGGGGTCACTTGTGTATACCTTCGTATTATTGATGAATAGTGAAACTATGACTTATTCCTTTCCCATTTGTACTCCCTTGATCTTCTGTTGTTTTATTGCTGGAGCTAGCGAGAGTAGGGAGACTTGTGGTGCCCTGATTTTAGAGGAATTTATTTAAGTTTCTCTACATTTAATTTGATATTCTTTATTGGCTTGCTATAATTGTGTTTATTATTTTTAGTTTATGTGCCTTGTATCCCTGATGTCTCTAAGACTTTTAATATGCAGTAATGATGGATATTGTCAAAGGCTCTTTCAGCATCTAATGAGATAATAATGTAGTGGTTTTTTTTCCTTTTAGTTTGTTTATATGGTGGATACTATTGATGGATTTTTGTATATTGAACCATTCCTACATCCCTGTGATGAAGCGTACTTGGTTGTGGTTTTTGATGTGTCTTTGGATTTGGTTTATGAGTATTTTATTGAATATTTGGGCAGCAATGTTCATAAAAGAAATTAGCCTGAAATTTTATTTCTTGGTTGAGTCTTTGTGTGGTTTAGTTATTAGTGTGACTGTGGCCTCATAGAATGTGATTAGCAGTGTTCCTTCTGTTTCTACTTTGTGATATAATTTGTGTAGTATTGGCTTTAGCTGTTTTTTGAAAGTCTGATAGAATTCTGTGCTAAAACCATCTGGTCCTGGGCTCTTCTACATTGGGAAATTTAATGAATGCTTGTATTTTCTTAGCAGTTATAGAAATATTTAGATTGTTTACCTGATATTGATTTAACTTTGATAAGTTATATATATATTTAAAATTCATCCATTTCATTTAGATTTTCCAGTTATCTTGAGTAAAATCTTTTACAGACCTATTGATTTTTTTTAAAACAATCTTAGGGTCTGTTATGTTTCCTTTTTCATTTCTGGTTTTGTTAATATTGGTATTGTCTGTTTCTTACTTAGTTTGGCTAAAGGTTTGTCTATCTTACTGATTTTCTCAAAAAAAAAATCAGCTTTTAGTTTTGTTGATTCTTTATATTGTTCTCTTTGTATCAAATTGACTGATTTTAGATTTGAGTTTGATTATTTCCTGAAATCTACTTCTCTTTGGTATGTTTACTTTTTATTATACACATTTAAGGTATGCTTTTAAAGTGCTTGTATAAAGTCTCCCCAATTTTTTTATGGAGGCACTTAGGGATACTTAGTACTGATTTCAATATATCCCATAAAATTAGGTATGAACAGCTCTATAATCAATTACCACTGGGTCAAAGAAAAATAAAGAAATCAAAGACTATCTAAAATTCAATGAAAATGAAGGCACAAACTGCTTAACTTTATGGGAAACAGTGAAAGCATTGCTATGTGGAAAGCTCATAGCACTATGTCTTCATAAATTATTATTTTCAAAGTTGTGAACTTATAATTGAACTTCTAATGCAAAAAAGAAAATTAACTATAATTTATAACTCAATAAAGCATAAAATATATTTAATCTTTGAAAAGTTATTAAAGTTGAAACAATTAAAGTCAAATCACTAAACTAACATTTGGAGAATATATAGCTCTAAGTTTTTAATATATGACAATTTTTTGTTCACATGGCTTAGAATTGCTGGAGTTGAAACTGGAAGACACAAACTATACTGAAACGATAATATAAAATTCAGAATTTCTAGAATGACTAGAAATGGAGAAATCATTATTTTTTTTTTCCAAAATAAAGGTGGGAAATGTAAGAAACACAAGATTGCCTTACAAATGTATACTGACCATTATGACAACTATGAATTGTGGAGAGTTCAAAAATGTTTCAGAAGGCAGACAATGAAAGGCAGAATTTGGTAAGTGAAGATATGAAGCTAGCCCCAAGTAAAGAGACAAATATAACCTTTTGTCACTTTTGAGCTCAACTGTATCATCTACTCCTTTCTAAGAAGCAAAGGAGTCATATGACTGAAGATTATGCACTCCACTGTCCAAAATAATTTACGGCAATAGTATGTATGCTTGAAAAATAAGCAGGTACAAAGCCTGATTATGAGATATCAGATGGATATATGACTGCTTATAACTCTGCTGTTAACAGGGCTGAGCTGTTGTCTTGGATTTGTAGAAGTAACTATTAAGACAAGGCTTTGCCTCCATATACTAAGAATAGCTGATTAATAAAATAACATCCTACAAATTATAGATGTAAACATCTTCGGACTCCTGGGGAAGCACTAAGAATGCAAGAAATAAAATTGTCATAATATAGAACTTAAAATACAGCATTATTGTTATTATTATTAGTAATGTGTGTGTGTGTATGTGTGTGTGTGTGTGCATATATTGGATTCATTTTTATCTGTCAGCTATCTTGCCAGCCCTACATAATTCTAATAACTAATATTCATTACTATTATTTCATTGACAGCCATTGTACTAGGTTATGCTAGAATTAAACAGACAATAAAAGTTAGAGAAATGAAAATTCGTCAGGACATAAAATACTGGATATCCAAACAAATGTGTGCATTTCATGTCATTTGAGATTTGTAAATGGATATTGTTATCGCTGCCTTTACATTGTAATAACATTATAATCTATATATTATTTATTCAATTTAAAAATTACTAATCTCGTTGCACTTTCATTTAACTCTAAATGTTATAATGTGCACCTTATCGTGGCTCCAACTTCCTCACTGATTGAAAGAGTTGATATACTATCCATTGATGCTTCACATGCTAGACAGCTTCTTAGCTCACTCACTATTTTCCAAAATGCAGGTGGCCAAATCCTTTCTTCTACAAGTGTGCAGATTCTGTTTCTCAAAGCCTTTTTCCTCAATGATGCTAAATAGATAACCATGAAAAATGAGGAAGATATTGAGTCATATAAATCTCCAAGGACCAAGACACCAAAATAAGTATGTTTTCAACTTTTCTCACAGCTGGTACTCAACATGAATCTGGAATATTAAAATATTGCTAGAGAATGCTTCTTTCAAAAGAATGATTCAGAACTGTATAGCAATATCTACTAGTACTATAGCATGATTATAAAGAGAAAATTTCTGAGTGATTTGTTAATTTAAACAAAGCTATTCTTAAAATAATACTTTAGAACAGTACAGCATGGTTAAGATATAAAGATATACTTAAAAATAGTTTATTTCTCCTCATTAAAGAAGGTGGATTTTTACTTTAGTCCAAATTTAGTATTCCAGAATTCACTACTGTGAAAAAAAAAAGCATTTCAAATTTATCAAGGCAAACTTGACCTCCACAAGACCATTTTGAATCACAGTAAAATAAATTAAATATCAGAAATATAATATTTAGAAAGAAATATCTCATGATAATTAGCACAACTTAAATGTCTCAGATTATTTTCCAGTGTTAAAGTAACATCAGCTACATAAACAAAAACAGCTATCATTTTGTTTATGTATTATAAAATATTTCTGTTGTTTACCATGTTATTCATTCTTTGTGAATTTCACATCATGTACCCTAATCAAACTTAACCTCCGGGTTCCCTTGTATGTGCCCCTTGCAATCTCACTCCGCCAAAAGAAAAACATGTAATTTGGGAAGTTGTAGTGCATGATATTATGTCCTGCTTAATGATTAATGATGATGAACATTTGCCAGTAAAGAAGTGTGGACAAAAATGTTCATTGAAATTAGGTAGACTCCAGAGAGCCAAATAACCCTATTCAAAATTGGTTACAGAGCTAAACAAAGAATTTTCCCCTGAAGAATTTTGAATGGCTAAGAAATACCTTAAGAAATGTTCATCATCATTAATCATTAGGGAAATGCAAATAAAAAGAACACTGAGATTTCACCTCACACCAGTCAGAATGGCTAAGATTAAAAACTGATAAGTGGGTATTAGCCTAGAAACTTTGAATACCCAGGACATAATCCACAAATAAAATGATGTCAAAAAATAATGGAGGAGTGGCCCCTGGTTCTGGAAAGACTCAGTGCAAGAGTATAGGGCAATTCCAGAACAGGGAAATGGGAAGGGGTGGATGGAAGAACAGGGGGACGGAAGAGGGCTTATGGGACTTGCGGGGAGTGGGGACCCAGAAAAGGGGAAATCATTTGAAATGTATATAAAAACATATCAATACAAAAAAAAAAAAAACCTGAGGAGACAGCAGGTGTTGTCTAGGATGTGGAGAAAGAGGAACACTCCTCCACTGCTGGTGGGATTGCAAGCTGGTACAACCACACAGGAAATCAGTCTGGATGTTCCTCAGAAAACAGGGCATGACACTTCAGGAAGACCCTGTTATACCACTACTGGACATATACCCAGAAAATTATCCTGAATGCAGTAAGGGCACATGCGCTACTATGTTTGTAGCAGCCTTATTTATAATAGCCAGAAGCTGGAAAGAACCCAGATGTCCCTCAATGGAGGAATGGATACAGAAAATTTAGTATGTTTACACAATGGAATACAACTCAGCAATTAAAAGCAATGAATTCATGAAATTCTTAGGCAAATGTTTGGAACTGGAAAATATCATCCTAAGTGAAATAACCCAATCACAAAAGAATACGCATGGAATGCAGTCACTGATAAGTGGATATTAACCAAGAAGCTCTGAATGCCCAAGACATAAGTAACATCTCAAATGATTCCCAAGAAGAAGGAAGAAGAGGTCCCTGGTCCTGGAAAGGCTTGATGCAACATTGTAGGGGAGTACCAGGACAGAGAAATGGGAGGTGGTGATTGGGGAATGGACAGAATGAAGAGGGCTTATGGGACATATGGGGATGGGGGAACTGGGAAAGGGAAATTCATTTGGAATGTAAACAAAGAATATAGAAAATAATTTAAAAAAATAGTCACTGGTCTAGTTTGAGTCCTCTGGCTTCTACTACTCTATCAATACTGTATCCTCACCAGAAGCATCTTGGATATCATATAGTTGTCCTGTGTTATGGAGATACTGTAGCTTTTTATCTATATGACCAGCTGCCCCTTTACACACTCTAGCAATTTATAGACAAGGTACATTTTGGGGAAGGCCAAACTCCAAGCCCTGGATTCCTGAGTCATGACTGCTCTGGTCAGCCTGCCAGCTCTCCAACACCCTCATGACCAGGGTGAACTCTTCAGTACTGTCCTGGCCTTGTCTCACAGTGGCAAAGGTCAGAGTGAGTGATTCTGCTTGTATCCCCTGGGTGCTGCCTCACTGACAGCCCCTGAATCCAGGACTGTACTTTTGAGGTCCCACTCTCCTGAGTGCTGCATCTTGTGAGGGGAAGAGGTAGCTCTCCTACTTTCATAATTTCAGGGCCATCTCTCCTGTCTGTCATAGATGAAAAGGTGCAAGGGGCTTTGAGGGCATTTCTCCCTCATCTGTGATATTATTCAGTAAACAATTGGCAGGTGAAGCAGTCCCATGCTCACACTGTCAGTGACAAATCACCCACAAAGCCTACAACCAGGGCCAGCTCTACTGTACTGCCCAGGCATGGTGTAGGGCTCACTCTTTCCACTGTTGCAGCTGTTGAGGGGCAGGGACAACTTTCTGATTCTTATTACCTTTGGGGTGGCTGACTTATGCCCAGACAAACAGTGTTAACTCTATTGGTTGAATCAGGGAGGAAAAGTTGCTGTTCTCCAGAGTGCTGCTCTGGCTAGGGGTTTGACCAACTCATGACTTCAGAGCAAGCATTCCCACTTGCTGTAGGTAGAAAGGGTCACAGGGCAGGCATTTCTCCCTTGCCCATACAACTGCCATGCAGATGAGTGGTGGGTCCAGTTGTCTCATACTCACAGCCTCTCTATGGATCTCCATAACCTCTCAAACCAGGATCTACTCTACTGTGTATCCTGGGAGAGGTGTGGAGCCCGCTCTCCTGAGCATTACATCTGGCAAATCTGCACAGCCTTCAGACATCAACAAAACCTTAGTTGGAAGCCCAGACCAGGGATATCTCTATCTGCATGGCTTTCATGGTAGCAACACCATGCTGTCTCAGTGCCATCAATCCAGGCAAGGCTTTTGGTGGTATCACAGGCCAAGACCTCATTATGTCCTTAGGTGGCATTGCAGTGTGCTCAGATCAGACTGTGCCTCATCACCTTCAAACCTCCAACTCTGATTCTTTTTTATTTTCATAATTCTTCTCCTTCTTCTCTTCATGGCTTACTTGCTCATCTTAGTGACATTTAGAGGATTTGGTCATCTCAAGAGAGCTAGACCCCACCCATACCATGTACCACCACTCCGGGGCTATCTCAAGCATTATGGGTAAGTCAAATGAAGTAAAATAAAATATAGTCAAAGTATTTAACATAGAGGTTAACCACATTTTTAGCAATTCCATTATTTCTGTAAATTATGCTAATATAGTCGATTATTTGTATAAGGTTTTAAGACATTTCCTTTTCTATTTGCCCTTCTCCCTCTCATACCTCCCCTTCTAAACCAACCCCCACCTCAGTGGCTTTTCTACACACAAGAAGGTATGTTTATTGTTATCCCTTATCAATGTTGATTAGATATCATGCCATTTCTAAGAGACACAATCTCAAAGCAAACTTCCTAATCCTCTGGTTAGTACGTCTTTCCGCCTTTTCTTCTGAAATGTTCTCTGGGTGTTGGTTGCTGGATGTACACTGTGAAGCCTTCAGCATTAGGCACCAAAACACTGTGTATTATTATTTTTCCTTTTATAATAGCCTCCAACTGTTGCAATGTTCTCTTGATGTGGAGTAATGATTACAGTTATCTGTGGGTATAAGCGCAAATGTATAGCTAGGCATCGTGACTGTTTACTAAAGCAATGTTTGTAGCTTCTCTTCTAGGATTCAGATTTATGAGTTTACTAAGCCTGGGTAGTTAACTCACTTTCCAGTAAGAGGCATGTTTTCCCTCTTTTTGAATAGCTCTTAGTGCAATTAGCAAGCTGTGATTATTGCTATGGAATACAGTCCACTATTTCAGCCTTCAGGATATCTTGCCATTCTTAACATTGTTGTGCTACAGAGACATCACTGTAGGGCTGTTTTAATGTTTCAGTCCCTACTGGTTCCATAAATACTTGCCCTCATGGAAAAGGTATTCAGATCATTTTCCTTGTCAGTACTCCCTGGGTCCTACATACTGTCTTCAGCAATACTTATTTCCCATATCTGGAGGTGGGGAGAGCAATAAAAATAATCTGTAATATTGGGGGAGTCTCTTGGATCATTATTAACAACTGGAAAGCATACTTCTCATGTTGTGACATTGGAAGTTTTGTTATATAGTCTCTGGCTCTTGAAAGAAACATTGTAAGATCAGGTAAGAGTATTTCATATATATATAATCATATGTACAATGTAAATATAGAATATATATATATATACATATATATATATATATATATATATATATATATATATATATATATATATATATATATATACAGACTGAAATGTATTGTAGTTTTAGATAGACCAGTATGATTCCTTATGCTTACCAATTGATTTTACTGTTGTGTTAGCCTCCTCTTTTCCCCTGTATTTACTTTTGTCTCTCCTTCCTTGTTTGAACCTCTTTATTTCGAGACAGCATTCATCAGATACTTTTTAGTTGCTATTCCTCTCTCTGTAGCTCTCATATGCCTAAAATGGTTCCTTTTATTCTTTCCTGGTTTATTCATTAAGTTGGAAAAACCAAAAATAAATGGATGAATTTCTAGATTAAGCAAAACCACTAAAATTAAACTAAAGTACTTTCTTCAAACATTTAAACAGACTCTTAACTAATTCAATTTAAATAGCAATAAAAGACTTCCAGCTAAAATAGTTCTGAACATACAGACTTATAGAGGAATTCTACCAGATTTTCAAAAAAGATCTCTAATCAATCATTAATAAACTATGAAAAACAGAGTCAACACTCCCGAACTTATTCCTTAATGCCAGTACCACTCTAGTACCTGTCTTTACCTGCCTTGGGTACTAGAGTGATACTGGTATTAGGGAAGAAGTTTGGGAGTGTTAAGACACAAGTAGAAATAGAAACTATGGGTAAATACCTTTGATGAACATGGGCTCAAAATATGTTCAATAAAATACTTTCATACACATATACCTCAGAAAGGTTATAAAACATGCACTGGCTTTATTCTTGAAATATATTGATAGTTCCACATATGCAAGTCAATAAATTTAATAAGTCACAAGAATGTACTTAAAAACAAAAAATCACATGATTTCCTCAATAAATGTGGAAAGGTATTTTGATAAAATCGAAAATACTTTTGTGATAAAATTCCTAGAGAATGCAGAGGTTGAAAGAGCATAATTCAATATAATAAAGGCACTATGTGTACAATAAGCAAGATAAATAAATTAAAGAGATACAAATAGGGAAAGCAGAAATCAAAGAATTTTTTTTAATTTTTTTTATTCGATATAATTTATTTACATTTCAAATGATTTCCCCTTTTCTAGCCCCCCACTCCCCGAAAGTCCCGTAAGCCCCCTTCTCTTCGCCTGTCCTCCCACCTACCCCTTCCCACTTCCCCGTTCTGGTTTTGCCGAATACTACTTCACTGAGTCTTTCCAGAATCAGGGGCCACTCCTCCTTTCTTCTTGTACCTCATTTGATGTGTGGATTATGTTTTGGGTATTCCAGTTTTCTAGGTTAATATCCACTTATTAGTGAGTGCATACCATGATTCACCTTTTGAGTCTGGGTTACCTCACTTAGTATGATGTTCTCTAGCTCCATCCATTTGCCTAAGAATTTCATGAATTCATTGTTTCTTTGAATATATATTCAAAGAATATATATATATATTAATAATATATATAATTATGCTTATCCAAAGTGGAAAGGAGGCAGGGTCTCCATATGTTTATTTTCACATGCTAAAGATAGAACAGTCAGTGTATAAGAATGGCCTGGACTGAGTACATTACCAGAATCACCGAAGGAAGCCATGGTAGGAAATAGTTTGACACACTAATTACTGAAATCCTCTAGTGAGTGTCTCAGTCTTCACTAAACTAAATAAACTTGTTTATAGACTTACTCTATATTAGCGTCCACTCTTCTGCAGCCCTTTGCCAAACAAAATCTTACTACAAGTAGGATGTTCACACCCGACTAGGAGTTTCTTGAATAAATATTTTTTATTCGATATAATTTATTTACATTTCAAATGATTTCCCTTTTCTAGCCCCCCCCCACTCCCTGAAAGTCCCGTAAGCCCCCTTCTCTTCCCCTGTCCTCCCACCCACCCCTTCCCACTTCCCCGTTTATAATTGCCAGATGCTGGAAAGAACCCAGGTATCCCTCAACAGAAGAGTGGATGCAAAAAATGTGGTATATCTACACAATGGAGTACTATTCAGCCATTAGAAACAATGAATTCATGAAATTCTTGGCAAATGGATGGAGCTAGAGAATATCATACTAAGTGAGGTAACCCAGACTCAAAAGGTGAATCATGGTATGCACTCACTAATAAGTGGATATTAACCTAGAAAACTGGAATACCCAAAACATAACCCACACATCAAATGAGGTACAAGAAGAAAGGAGGTGTGGCCCCTGGTTCTGGAAAGACTCAGTGAAACAGTATTCGGCAAAACCAGAATTCATTGTTTTTAATGGCTGAATAGTACTCCATTGTGTAGATGTACCACAATTTTTGCATCCACTCTTCTGTTGAGGAATACCTGGGTTCTTTCCAGCATCTGGCAATTATAAATAGGGCTGCTATGAACATAGTAGAGCATGTATCCTTATTACATGGTGGGGAATCCTCTGGGTATATGCCCAGGAGTGGTATAGCAGGATCTTCTGGAAGTGAGGTGCCCAGTTTTCAGAGGAACCGCCAGACTGATTTCCAGAGTGGTTGTACCAATTTGCAACCCCACCAGCAGTGGAGGAGTGTTCCTCTTTCTCCACACCCTCTCCAACACCTGCTGTCTCCTGAATTTTTAGTCTTAGCCATTCTGACTGGTGTAAGATGAAATCTCAGGGTTGTTTTGATTTGCATTTCCCTAATGACTAATGAAGTTGAGCATTTTTTAGATGCTTCTCCGCCATCTGAAGTACTTCAGGTGAGAATTCTTTGTTTAACTCTGTACCCCATTTTTTAATAGGGTTGTTCGGTTCTCTGGAGTCTAACTTCTTGAGTTCTTTATATTTATTGGATATTAGCCCTCTATCTGATGTAGGATTGGTGAAGATCTTTTCCCAATTTGTTGGTTGCCGATTTGTCCTCTTGATGGTGTCCTTTGCCTTACAGAAACTTTGTAATTTTATGAGGTCCCATTTGTCAATTCTTGCTCTTAGAGCATACGCTATTGGTGTTCTGTTCAGAAACTTTCTCCCTGTACCGATGTCCTCAATGGTCTTCCCCAGTTTCTTTTCTATTAGCTTCAGAGTGTCTGGCTTTATGTGGAGGTCCTTGATCCATTTGGATTTGAGCTTAGTACAAGGAGACAAGGATGGATCAATTCGCATTCTTCTGCATGCTGACTTCCAGTTGAACCAGCACCATTTGTTGAAAAGGCTCTCTTTTTTCCATTGGATGTTTTCAGCCTCTTTGTCAAGGATCAAGTGGCCATAGGTGTGTGGGTTCATTTCTGGATCTTCAATCCTGTTCCATTGATACTCCTGCCTGTCACTGTACTGATACCATGCAGTTTTTTAACACTATTGCTCTGTAGTATTGCTTGAAGTCAGGGATACTGATTCCCCCAGACTTTCTTTTGTTGCTGAGAATAGTTTTAGCTCTCCTGGGTTTTTTATTGTTCCAGATGAATTTGATAATTGCTCTTTCTAACTCTGTGAAGAATTGAGTTGGGATTTTGATGGGTATTGCATTGAATCTGTATATTGCTTTTGGCAAAATGGCCATTTTAAATATATTGATTCTACCGATCCATGAGCATGGGAGGTTTTCCCATTTTTTGAGGTCTTCTTCCATTTCCTTCTTCAGAGTCTTGAAGTTCTTGTCATACAGATTTTTCACATGTTTGGTAAGAGTCACCCCAAGATACTTTGTACTGTTTGTGGCTATTATACACATATGACACATTATACATTAAAAATCTCAAATTTTTCCCTCAGAAGATTTCTAGAAATTATTTTAAATCCTCAGCAATGTCATAGAATACAGAACCAAGGTGTAGAAATCAGTAGTTTTCTATGAAATAAAAACAACAAAAATACAGAGAAAAAGATTGAGGATATCACTCCCCATTCACAATAACCTGAAATGAAATAAATTATCTACGAGTAAACCTAAAGAAGGAAGGGAAGGATCTCTACAATGAAATGCTTAAGCCTCTGAAGAACAAAATATAGAAAAACACTAGAAACAGGAAAGACATCCCATGAAAATGAATTGGTAGAATTAATACAATGGAAATGAGCATTTATGAAAATCATTTATAAATTCAATACAAATTTAATAAAATTTCTATCTTCTTCTTCAGAGAGATAGAACAGTATTGTATAATTCACATGTACTCTCAAGATACCCTGAAGACCAAAACAATCCTGTGATAAAAGCATAATGCTAAACAGATTACCATTCCTTATCTTAAGGTCTATTATATCCCATACTAATAAACAATAATAACCAAAATCACCCATTCTCCAACAGAAATTCTGAAGTAAACGAGCTATTCCATGGCAAATAATTGAATTGATATTTTACAGTAACTGCTTTGAAGAAAGCTTATAGATATTATAGCATTTCCTGGACTTATGGGGAAGGGAGAACTGTGAAAGGGGAAATAATTTGAAATGTAAACAAAGAATGTAGAAAAAAAAAAAAGATGTCACTTCCCTACCTTTACCTTCCATGTGCTGGTATTAGAGGCGTATTCTGTCACATGTGCATTTTGTTCTCCAACTTCTATTAAAAAAAAAAAAACAACTCTTTAGTTTTGTTCATTACATTTTTAAGAGCTGAATATTACAGGCAGATGGGGCATTACTGAATGATTAACAGGTATTGTCTGGGCTCATGACTCATGGTTGTTCCATATTGATTTAGTCAAAAGTTACCTAAGTACATGATACCCTTCTTGCTATAAAATCCGAAAACTGGTTCTGTATGTGGTTACTGTGAAAACTTTTAATCCACAATCAAAATTAAGCTAGTACCTTAGAACTATGATGATAAAATTTGTTCTATAATACTGATTTAGATAGCAAATATTTCCCAAAATTCAAGAGGTTCATTATGGATTAAATGTGACAAGACAGTATGTTATATACATTTTATTAACTTTAAAATGGAGGCTGGACAATCCTATTCTTACTCTTCCTGTCAAAGTTACAACTGGCTTTGTTCTCCAAACTATCAAGTAGAAGACATGGATAGAAGTTCTTACTTTTGCTAACAAGTGGCAAATACTTTACAATATTATTCTTTACAGTCATGTCCTAATTGATGTCATTTTAATTCTGTTGAACACATTTTTTTCATAGTAATTTAATTATCGTGGTTACAATTACAAACTTTTGTACATTATCACTATAGCATAAACATGGCAGCTTGCAGGTATACAGGTGACTAGAGAAGTAGCTGACAGTTCTATGCTCTGATCTACAAAAAGCATAAAGATGGAGAGACTAGGCCTGAAATAGGCTTTGGAAACCCCAAATCCAGTATACAGTGGCATACGTCTTTTTGTAGGACCAGACTTCCTAATCATTCTAATACTTTCAAAGGATTCTACTTTCTGGGTTCTACACATTCAAATATATGAGCCTATGAAGTCTATCCTTATTTAAACCACCATATATACACAAATAATTTTTAATATATGCAGAAATAGAATATTGTCCTATGTATGTATACCCCACTATTTTCTGTAGACATTTTGAAAATAGAAATACTAATTCTTAAAACCAATAGTTTTTCATAGAACATAAAAAATCATATATATGTGTGTGTGTGTGTGTGTGTGTGTGTGTGTGTGTGTGTGTGTAGTTTCCTATAAGTGCTTACCTATGGCATGTAAGATAGAGAACTGGTTTCTGAAGTAATGTGAAATATGAAGCAGTATTCTGAAGATACTGCTTACAAGCTGCATATATCTGAGCAAGTGATAAAATTATCTATGACTCATTCATCTTGTTAGTAAAAGGAGTAATAGTTATTGAGTGATTAAGATTTAATGTACTTAAATTTTCTTGTAATAGTTTCTCTGGTTGTAGAAACATCAATTATGTTTACTATTTCCTCGAAAATATTTTAAAAGGGGGAATAAACAAACAACAACAAAATAAAAAGTTTTAAATAAATAAGAAATCACTAATAACCAGTGATCTGCAAGTGACTGCAAGCAGACTTCACTCTTTAGAAGGAAATGACTTTTATCTAATCTACATAGAAATTCACAGTCACAACAAAGTATGGGAATAAAGAAAAATTCATAGATTTTCTATTGTTGTAAGCATAAAAAAGTCATTTTCTTTAGGACAATTATATTTTAGAACAATATTGGATCATGAAATCTTGGGGAAACTCATCAGTTTGCCTTACACGGCTACAACAGATCTTTCTTTTCTCTGTCATTTTAATGTCATTTTAATGTAACTCTAGCTGACAATGAAAGTTCATTAAAACTGGAACTACTTATACATAACTCATCTTTGATCTCCACTAATTAAAATAAAATGCTGAAATTAAACTAAAAAATTGTTAATGATACATGTAACTTATGACTCATATCTAGATAAAGTACACAGAGACATTTTACGTTCACCAATAAAAGACAGTCAAAAATTGATAAATGGTTTATAAATTTATATTAAAAAATGTGCCAGCTGTATATTTAACATGTTGAAATATGCTAATGGTTCATAGTCATATGGAAAATTCTATTTAGATTCATAGTCACTTGACACTGCATGGTCCTTGAAATGTCCAAATTAAGACAATAGCAAGACAAACCCAAAAGGGTAAAAGCAACCAGAAATTTCACTTCACTGGTGTAGAAAAACTATACCACTGTACTAACTAGAAATGTTTTCATACATCTTTGAGTATTATTTGCATGTATAAAATCTTCAATATCATTAATTTGCATATTAATGTTTTGTATGTTTATCAGTTTATAAATTTTGCTTAAGAAGCAAGAATCTTCATGAAATAGTAATTTTTGGATTCACAGATTTATTTTAATGTTTTATGAATAAATTTGCTTGACAGTTATGAAATTATATAATATTTGTCCATGGCTCTTACAGTTGTTTAAAAGTACTGTAAATAATACATCAGGTACAAGGACACATAGTATTTCCATACATTTATATAAACATTTGAAAATTTTCTCTATCTGAATTTTCTATAACAATTTTTAACCTGTTTGTAAAATAGTGAATTTTTAAAAAATGATAATCCTGAATTGAATTGCATATTGCAGGGAACAAAATCAATCTGGAAACATTAAAATCTATCATTTCATATCCAAAGATGAATTTGTGAAAATATTGCATATGTAAGAAAAAATTAAAGATATAAAATATAAATAATTCAAGAAACATAGACTGTAGAATGTAAAATATGACATGAAATAGCACTGTGAGTTAAAATGGCTCTCTCTTTCAGTTACCATATTAGTTTCTCAAATCTAGCAAAATTTACAAGTACAAAATGTAACAAACCCACAACAGAAACTAAGGTTTTGACAAATCTTTGAAATACCAGTGACTGGGAGTATGCCAATGTGAACATTAAATTGAACTTGTAAAGATGTAGGCTGTAGATGGAGCCTAAAATCTTATCTTTTAAGTATTTCATGGAACTCCTCACCTAGCAGGAACAATGCAGGGCTTTTGTCTGAAAGGCGAAAGATGAATGTACATTGAAGAAGATAGACTATTTAAAATTGTGGCATCATCTTTCATCTCCAGAGATGAGGGCACCTACAGACAGCATTAACCAAAATTCCATTTGAAAAGGAATCAAACATTCTGTTGAGGTAAATATGAAGCATCTATTGTGGATGCATCTATTGTGAGCACTATAGAAAAGACTTCATCTGAAAACTCCCATTTTATAATAGAATTTAGCTCATGTATTTTCATCAAAGCCTGACACTATAAGCTTAATCTTCTATAATAATTGGTTCTTAGAATTCACACTCAAAAATAATGTGTCAGAGACAATAATACATCAGTTTCAGATTCACAAAAGAAACTCCTATTATTACCAACTACATGAACTACTTTCTCAAATTCTTCACAGTCTTCATCATAAAGTTTTACCCTAATATTTTTAAATTATTTATTTTTATTTTATTAAAATATATTTATTCATATATTCAAAATATATTGTTATTATGATTTTCCCTCCCCCATCTCCTTCACTATCCTTTCTGCTTTCTCACCCAGAGATCAGGGCACCTACTTTCAAGCCTTCTTTCTCTGTATTTAAAAACCAGGTAAGTAAAACAAACAAAACAGAAGGGAACAAAATAAACAGAAAAAAGAAAAGAAAAACCATGAAAATAACACAGATGAACATATGAGAAAGGAAAGGAGAGAGAGAGAGAGAGAGAGAGAGAGAGAGAGAGAGAGAGAGAGAGGGAGGACTCCTTTAAAAAAAAACTGGAAGTGAAAATGTTTATACAAAAGACAAGTTTAAAAAAAAAACAGCCAGTTCCAACCTGTGCTGGCTGGGATCAAAGTGGATCCTGATACACACACAGCATACACCACAGTTGCTGCTTACCTCCCCAGGTATTCAGACATATCCAGCTTCACAGGTGAGACCTTAAACTCAAACCAGAGACCACCAAAATCAACAAAACTAGGAGCTGGTTTTGGAAAAATTCAACAAGAGAGAAAAATTATTAGCCAGACTTGCCAGAGAGCACAGGGACAGATTCCAAATTATAAACATCAGGAATAAAAAGGGAGATATAACAACAGAAAATAAGAAAATTCAAAAAAAAAATCAGATTCAACAACGTCTATATTTAACAAAACTAGAAAACCTGGTTGAAATGAATGCTTTTCAGGACAGACACCAGATACTAAAGATAAACGAGGAGCAGAAAAACAATGGAAACAGCCCAATAACCCCTAAGGAAATAGATGCAGTCATCAGAACTCCCCAAACCAAAAAAAAAAAAAAAAAAAAAAAAAAAAAAAAAAAGGCCCATGGCCAGATGGTTTTAGTGCAGAATTCTGGCAGACCTTCAAAGAGGGTCTAATACTAACATTTCACAAAGTGTTTAACAAAATAAATACAGAAGGAACACTACCCAATTCTTCCTATGAAACCACAGTCAAGCTGATACATAAACCACACAAATTTCCAACAAAGACAGGGAACTAAAGAGCAATTTCCCTTATGATTATCGATGAAAAGCACTCAATACAATTTTGCAAACCCAATTCAAGAACACAACAAAACAATAATCCAACAAGATCAGGGCTGTAGGGATGATTCAATATACAAAATCCATCAACGTAACCCACTATATAAAGAAACTTAAAGAAACTCAAAGAAAAAAACACTTGATAATCTCACTAGATGTGGAAAAGGTGCTTGACAAAATACAACACTCATTTATGTTAAAAGTAAGAGAGATCAGGAATTCAAGGTACATATCTAAATACAATAAAAGCAATAAATACCAAACCAATAGCCAACATCAATCTTAATTGAGAGAAACTCAAAGCAATGCCATTAAAATCAGGGACTAGATAAAACTGCCCACAATCTCCCTACATATTCAATGTAGTACTTGAAGTTCTACCCAGAGCAATTAGAAAACAAAAAGAGATCAAAGGGATAAAAATTGGGGAAAATGGAAGTCAAGATATCACTATTTACAGATGATATGATAGCATACTAAAGTGATCCCCAAAAATTGCACCAAAGAACACCTAAACCTAATAAGCAACTTCAGCTAAGTGGCTGGATATAACATTAACTCAAACAAAACAGTGTCCTTCCTCTACTCAAAGGATAAAGAGGCTGAGAAAGAAATTAGAAGAACAATTCCCTTCATAATAGTCACAAATAATGTAAAATACATTGGTGTGACTCTGATTTAACAAGTGAAGGAACTGTATGACAAGAACTTCAAGTCTCTGAAGATAGGAAGCAAGGAAGATCTCAGAAGATGGAAAGATCTTCCATGCTCAAGGATTAGTAGGATTAATGTAATAACCATGGCCATCTTACCCAAAAGCAATCTACAGATTCACTCCAATCCTCATCAGAATTCCAACTCAATTCTTCATAGACCTAGAAAGAGCAATTCTCAAATTCATTTAGAATAACAAAAAACCTAGGAGAGCAAAAACTATTCTCAACAACAACAACAACAACAACAACAACAACAACAACAACAACCTTCTGGGGGAATCACCTTCCCAGACCTCGAGCTATACTATAAACACTATAGAGCAATAGTGTGTGGTATTGGTACAATACTGGTACAAAATGGAACAAAAACTGAAGGAAGGCCCAACTGGGAATGGCCCCACCTGGGAATACAGGTACCAAAGAGGCAAGTCGCTCAATGGAAAAGAATTGAAAATCCAGAATGAACCCACACACCTATGGTCACTTGATCTTTGACAAAGAAGATAAAACCATCCAGTGGGAAAAGACAGCCTTTTAAACAAATGGTGCTGGTTCAACTGGTTGTCAGCATGTAGAAGAAGCACCTCAATTCATTCTTATCTCCTGGAAGATCAAGGGTTAGATGCTCCAGTACAGCATTGCCTTGGGGGTAATAGGATGATTGTGGGAGAAGGAAAGAGAGGGGCACAAGGGAGGGAGAAAGGAGGAAGATATAAGGGTGGCAGTATCAGAATCTGGAGGAGCAGTGATATTACAGAGGGTGAGGAAACTGAATAAAAATAGGAAGCAGGGGGGGTAAAAGAACTGGAGATAGCCACTGGAGTGGTCCAGACACTAGAGAAAGATAAGGCTTCCAGGACACAACCAAATTAACTTTAGCTATATTGTGCAGAGAAGGGGAAAATAGAACATGTGGAGACTACCTACAGTAGACAGGCATGGCCCCTGGTAGAGGGATGGGTCCACCCACCCACCTCAAAATTTTGTAACCCAGAAGTGTTATGGTCCAAAGGAAGACCTGGGACACAAATGGAATAAAAACTGAAGGAAGGCCCAGCTGGGAATGGCCCCACCTGGGAATACATCATGTCTACAGACACCAAAGCCAGTCCTGTTGCTGTGCTCAAGAGACTCTTGTGGACAGGAACTAAGTGTGACAGTTCCTGGGGAGGTCTGGCCTGCAACTGAAAAAGGCATATATGGGTTCTTGGAGTTACCCATGAGACTGACTCAGGGAACCTGGTGGGGGAAGCTGGCAGAAGCATAGGAGGATCATATGGTGATTGCTACCCCACTGGAAGAACAACATAGGCTGGCCCAACCATCCAGTTCCCCCAGAAACAAGATCACCAACCAAGGAATATACCAAGCAGGCTCCAGAACTATGTAGCAGAAAATAGCCTTTGCTGACAGCAATGGGAGTAGAGGCCATTGATCACAGGGAGGTTTGATACCCCAGAATAGGGAGATGATGAAGTGGTGGGGTGGGAGAGTGTGGGTGAGTGGGTGAGCACTCCTATCCAGGCAAAAGGAAGTTGGGTGCAGATGTGAGATGGGAGGTGGCAGAGGGGTAGATAGGAAGTGGGATAATATGAGATGAGGAGTTGGTGGAGGGGATAACCAGGAAGTAGGATATAATTTGAGATATAAACAAATGGAATGATTAATATAATATTAAAAAACAGCTTGCAGGACTGTGGAGAGGCGGCGGTGGCGGCGGCGGTAGCAGTGGCTATTCCCAGCTGAAGGGCCATCAGCGGTGGAACCAAGGCGACACAGGGTCCAGTTAGGCCCTGCGCCCACGACCACTGACCTTCGCTGACCAGCCGGGCGGCAAGCAACTGCGGTTCTGCGGAGCCTTTCGCTGCACGGAAGCCACTTCAGAACTCGGCTGCCCGCCAGTCAGGAGAGACTCACCGCCATCTTGATCCCGGGCTCCAGAGATCGGTCAGACTGAGGTACACAAACATAATCCTAGGCCCAACACCGCAGGGGTCTGAGCCAGACGGGCGTTGGCCTGCACCCAGGCCCTGGGCTGTTCGAGTGGCCATTGGGGTGCCAACCCAGCCAGGAGTTTTTTTTTTTTTTTTTGCCCCGGCCGGTGCACGCGCCGCCATTTTGCCTACAGGAGCCAGAGTGCTCGGGAGGGCAGAGACTGCTAACAAGCGTAGCCTGAGGCTAACAAAACGGGGGTCTAGGCCCCAAAAGGCACAGGACTGACCCCAAGAACTGGGCGGCTTGGTGGGCCATCTGTGTGGCAACCCGCCCAGGAGGTTATTAGCACAACAGACTCTCCCGGTGCTTTCGGGGAGCGCGGACGCGCACGCCCGCCATCCGGGTCACCTGGCGGACCCAAATAACAGACATAGCCCTAGGGGAACTTTGCTCGGACCTTGGCCTCCCAGGCGTTTGCCTGGACTCAGGGCCCAGGCGACAAGGCTAACCTAGTGTGCGCCAGCCCGGTTGGGGAAATCGGCTGCCCAGCGGAGTGAGCGGAGCACAGGGGAGGTCACAGCAACATTCACCTTCGGAGCTCCCTGGGGGTGCACACGGGTTCCACCTGGTCCACAGACACAATCTGGGGCAAGGCCTCAGGCAGAAGCCCCCAGCTCAACTCTCTCCGCTTCAGATCAGCCTGGGTGGCCGCCACATCTCCAGGTCCCTCAAGAGGCTAGTGGGGGCTTCCGGGCGGCCAGCTGGGAGAAGTCAGTGTGCTCCAATAAATCCTGCGGGCCCCAGCGGGAGCCTTCAGGTGCCTGCTTCGGGATCTGAACAGCCTGGACAACAGCACCCTGTCTATAGGCAGTGCAGAGTGTAAGCTGTGCACCAGAGGCCAACGGGGAAGGGGCAGCTTGCACTGGTGAGTCCAGCACTGACAAGACCAAGTAACACCAGTGAGAGCTAGATGGCAAAAGGCAAACGCAGAAACGTCACTAACAGAAATCAAGGCAATATGGCAACATCTGAACCAAATTCTCCTCTACCAGCAAGTCCTGGATACCCCATCACACCAGTAAAACAAGATTTGGATTTAAAATCACTGGTCATGATGCTGGTACAGGAACACATGAAGGACATTCAGGAGAAAATGGATCAAAAGTTAGAAGCCCTTGCAAGGGAAACACAAAAATCATTGAAAGAAATCCAGGAGAATACAAAAGCCAACAAGGAGGAAATGCAAAAAACACTTAAAGAAATACAGGAGAACTTTGCTCAACAGGCTGAGGTCATGAAAGACGAAACACAAAAATCTCTTAAAGAAATACAGGAGAACTTTGGTCAACAGGCTGAGCTCATGAAAGAGGAAACACAAAAATCTCTTAAAGAATTACAGGAAAACACAAACATGCAAGGGAAGGAGCTAAGCAAAACCATCCAGGATCTAAAATCAGAAGTAGAAACAACTAAGAAAACTCAAAGGGAGACAACTTTGGAGATAGAAAGCCTTGGGAAGAAATCAGGGGACAGAGATGCAAATATCAACAACAGAATACAAGAGATAGAAGAAAGAATCTCAGATGCTGAAGATTCCATAGAAACCATGGACTCAACAGTTAAAGAAAATGCAAAGTGCAAAAAGCTTGTAACCCAAAATATCCAGGAAATCCAGGACACAATGAGAAGACCAAACCTAAGGATTATAGGCATAGATGAGAGTGAAGATTTACAACTTAAAGGGCCAGCAAATATCTTCAATAAAATTATGGAAGAAAACTTCCCTAACCTAAAGAGAGAGATGCCCATGAATATACAAGAAGCCTACAGAACTCCAAACAGACTGGACCAGAACAGAAATACTTCCCGTCACATAATAATCAAAACACCAAATGTTCTAAACAAAGAAAGAATACTAAAGGCAGTAAGAGAAAAAGGCCAAGTAACATATAAAGGAAGACCTATCAGAATCACAGCAGACTTTTCACCTGAGACTATGAAGGCTAGAAGGTCCTGGGCAGATCTCATGCAGACTCTAAGAGAACACAAATGCCAACCAAAACTACTATATCCAGCAAAACTCTCAATCACCATAGATGGAGAAACTAAGATATTTCACGACAAAACCAAGTTCACCCAATATCTATCCACAAACCCAGCCCTAAAAAGGATAATAGGAGGACAACACCAATACAAGGAGGGAAACTCCACCCTGAAAAAAGCAAGATAGTAACCTTTCATCAAACCCAAAAGAAGTTAAGCAATCAAATTTAAAAAATAACGTCAAAAATGATAGGAAGTAACAATCACTATTCCTTAATATCTCTTAACATCAATGGACTCAATGCCCCAATAAAAAGACACAGACTAACTGACTGGATACGTAAACAGGACCCTACATTTTGCTGCTTACAGGAAACACACCTCAGGGTCAAAGACAAACACTACCTTAGAGTAAAAGGCTGGAAGACAATTTTACAAGCAAATGGTCTCAGGAAACAAGCTGGAGTAGCCATTTTAATATCAGATAAAATTGACTTTCAACCCAAAGTCATCAAAAGAGACTCTGAGGGACACTTCTTGCTGGTCAAAGGAAAAATACAACAAGAAGAACTCTCAATCCTGAACATCTATGCTCCAAATGCAAGGGCACCCTCTTTCATAAAAGAAACTTTATTAAAACTCAAAGCACACATTGCACCTAACACAATAATTGTGGGTGACTTCAACACTGCACTTTCCTCAATGGACCGATCAGGAAAACAGAAACTAAACAAGGACACAATGAAACTAATTGAAGCTTTGGACCAATTAGATTTAACTGATATATATAGAACATTCTATCCTAAAACAAAAGAATATACCTTTTTTTTCAGCACCTCATGGTACCTTCTCCAAAATCGACCATATAATTGGTCACAAGACAGACCTCAACAAATATAAAAAGATAGAACTAATCCCATGCCTCCTATCTGATCACTATGGAATAAAAGTGGTCTTCAATAGCAACAGAAACAACAGAAAACCCACATACACGTGGAAATTGAACAATACTCTACTCAATGACACCTTGGTCAAGGAAGAAATAAAGAAAGAAATTAAAGACTTTTTAGAACACAATGAAAATGAAAACACAACATACCCAAATCTATGGGACACAATGAAAGCAGTGCTAAGAGGAAAACTCATAGCCCTGAGTGCCTCCAAAAAGAAAATGGAGAGAGCATACATTACCAACTTAATGACACACCTGAAAGCCCTAGAACAAAAAGAAGCTATTTCACCCAGGAGGAAATCATCAAACTCAGGGCCGAAATCAATCAAGTAGAAACAAAGAGAACCATACAAAAAATCAACAAAACTAGGAGCTGGTTCTTTGAGAAAATCAACAAGATAGATAAACCCTTAGCCAGACTGACCAAAGGGCACAGAGAAAGTATCCAAATTAACAAACTTAGAAATGAAAAGGGAGACATAACAACGGAAACTGAGGAAATCCAAAAAATCATCAGATCCTACTACAAGAGCCTGTACTCAACGCAACTGGAGAATCTGGAGGAAATGGACAATTTCCTTGACAGATACCAAATACCAAAATTAAATCAGGACCAACTAGACCATCTAAACAGTCCCATAAAGCCTAAAGAAATAGAAGGAGTCATAGAAAGTCTTCCAACCAAAAAAAGCACAGGACCAGATGGTTTCAGTACAGAATTCTACCAGACCTTCAAAGAAGAGTTAACACCAATACTCTTCAAACTATTCCACAAAATAGAAACAGAAGGAACACTACCCAATTCCTTCTACGAAGCCACAATTACGCTGATACCAAAGCCACACAAAGATCCAACAAAGAAAGAGAACTTCAGACCAATTTCCCTTATGAACATCGATGCAAAAATACTCAACAAAATTCTTGCCAACCGAATCCAAGAACACATCAAAACGATCATCCACCATGATCAAGTAGGCTTTATCCCGGGAATGCAGGGTTGGTTCAATATACGGAAATCCATCAATACAATCCACTACATAAACAAACTCAAAGAACAAAACCACATGGTCATTTCATTGGATGCTGAAAAAGCATTTGACAAAATTCAGCATCCTTTCATGCTTAAAGTCTTGGAGAGAACAGGAATTCAAGGCCCATACCTAAACATAGTAAAAGCAATATACAGCAAACCGGTAGCCAGCATCAAACTAAACGGAGAGAAACTTGAAGCAATCCCACTGAAATCAGGGACCAGACAAGGCTGCCCCCTTTCTCCTTATCTTTTCAATATTGTACTTGAGGTACTAGCTCGGGCAATTCGACAACATAAGGAGGTCAAAGGGATACAAATTGGAAAGGAGGAAGTCAAACTATCATTATTTGCAGACGACATGATCGTCTACCTAAGTGACCCAAAGAACTCCACTAGAGAGCTCCTACAGCTGATAAACAACTTCAGCAAAGTGGCAGGTTACAAAATCAACTCAAGCAAATCAGTGGCCTTCCTATACTCAAAGGATAAGCAGGCTGAGAAAGAAATTAGGGAAATGACCCCCTTCACAATAGCCACAAACAGTATAAAGTATCTTGGGGTGACTCTTACCAAACATGCGAAAGATCTGTATGGCAAGAACTTCAAGACTCTGAAGAAGGAAATGGAAGAAGACCTCAAAAAATGGGAAAACCTCCCATGCTCATGGATCGGTAGAATCAATATAGTTAAAATGGCCATTTTGCCTAAAGCACTATACAGATTCAATGCAATACCCATCAAAATCCCAACTCAATTCTTCACAGAGTTAGAAAGAGCAATTATCAAATTCATCTGGAACAACAAAAAACCCAGGATAGCTAAAACTATTCTCAGCAACAAAAGAAAATCTGGGGGAATCAGTATCCCTGACCTCAAGCAATACTACAGAGCAATAGTGTTAAAAACTGCATGGTATTGGTACAGTGACAGGCAGGAGGATCAATGGAACAGGATTGAAGATCCAGAAATGAACCCACACACCTATGGCCACTTGATCCTCGACAAAGAGGCTGAAAACATCCAATGGAAAAAAGATAGCCTTTTCAACAAATGGTGCTGGTTCAACTGGAGGTCAGCATGCAGAAGAATGCGAATTGATCCATCCTTGTCTCCTTGTACTAAGCTCAAATCCAAATGGATCAAGGACCTCCACATAAAGCCAGACACTCTGAAGCTAATAGAAAAGAAACTGGGGAAGACCCTTGAGGACATCGGTACAGGGAGAAAGTTTCTGAACAGAACACCAATAGCGTATGCTCTAAGAGCAAGAATTGACAAATGGGACCTCATAAGGTTACAGAGTTTCTGTAAGGCAAAGGACACCATCAAGAGGACAGATCGGCAACCAACAAATTGGGAAAAGATCTTCACCAATCCTACATCAGATAGAGGGCTAATATCCAATATATATAAAGAACTCAAGAAGTTAGACTCCAGAAAACCGAACAACCCTATTAAAAAATGGGGTACAGAGTTAAACAAAGAATTCTCACCTGAAGAACTTCGGATGGCGGAGAAGCATCTTAAAAAATGCTCCACTTCATTAGTCATTAGGGAAATGCAAATCAAAACAACCCTAAGATTTCATCTTACACCAGTCAGAATGGCTAAGATTAAAAATTCAGGAGACAGCAGGTGTTGGAGAGGGTGCGGAGAAAGAGGAACACTCCTCCACTGCTGGTGGGGTTGCAAATTGGTACAACCACTCTGGAAAGCAGTCTGGCGGTTCCTCCGAAAACTGGGCACCTCACTTCCAGAAGATCCTGCTATACCACTCCTGGGCATATACCCAGAGGATTCCCCACCATGTAATAAGGATACATGCTCTACTATGTTCATAGCAGCCCTATTTATAATTGCCAGATGCTGGAAAGAACCCAGGTATCCCTCAACAGAAGAGTGGATACAAAAAATGTGGTATATCTACACAATGGAGTACTATTCAGCCATTAGAAACAATGAATTCATGAAATTCTTAGGCAAATGGATGGAGCTAGAGAACATCATACTAAGTGAGGTAACCCAGACTCAAAATGTGAATCATGGTATGCACTCACTAATAAGTGGTTATTAACCTAGAAAACTGGAATACCCAAAACATAATGCACACATCAAATGAGATACAAGAAGAAAGCAGGAGTGGTCCCTGGTTCTGGAAAGACTCAGTGAAACAGTATTTGGCAAAACCAGAACGGGGAACTGGGAAGGGGTGGGAGGGAGGACAGGGGAAGAGAAGGGGGCTTACGGGACTTTCGGGGAGTGGGGGGGGGCTAGAAAAGGGGAAATCATTTGAAATGTAAATAAATTATATCAAATAAAAAAAAAGACAAAAAAAAAAAAAAAAAAAAAAAAAAAAAAAAAAACAGCTTGCAATCCCACCAGCAGTGAAAGAGTGTTCCTCTTTCTCCACAACCTCTCCAGCACCTGTCATTTCCTGAATTTTTGATCTTAGCCATTCTGGCTGGTGTGAGGTGAAATCTCAGCGTTGTTTTGATTCACATATCCCCAGTGACTAAGGAAGTTGAACATTTCTTTAGGTGCTTCTCAGCCATTCAATATTCCTCAGGTGAAAATTCTTCATTTACATCTGTGCCCCCTTTTTAAATAGGGTTATTTGGTTCTCTGGGGTCAAACTTCTTGAGTTCTATGTATATATCAGATATTAACCCTCTGTCAGATGTAGGGTTGGTAAAGATCTTTTCCCAATTTGTTGGTTGCCATTTTGTCCTATTGACAGTATCCTTAGTGTTACAGAAACTTTGTAATTTTATGAAGTCCCCTTTGTCAATTCTTGATCTTAGGGCATAGGCTATTGGGGTTCTCTTCAAGAAAATTTCTCCTCTGCCTATGTGTTCAAGGCTCTTCCCCAGGTTTTTTTCTGTTAGTTGCAGTGTGTCTGGTTTTATGTGGAGGTCCTTGATCCACTTGGACTTGAATTTAATATAGGGGGAATAATAATGGGTCAATTTGCATTCTTCTGCTTGCACCAGTTGAGCCAGCACGACTTGCTGAAGAAGTTATCTTTTATCCACCGGATGGTTGTAGCAACTTTGTCAAAGATCAAGTGACTGTAGGTGTATGGGTTCATTTCTGGGTCTTCAATTCTATTCCACAGATATACCTGGTTGTCACTGTACCAATACCATGCAGTTTTTAACACTATTGCTCTGTAGTACTGCTTGAGGTCTGGGATACTGATTCCCCCAGAAGTTCTTTTACTGTTGAGAATAGTTTTAGATATTCTGGGTTTTTTTGTTATTCCAGATGAGTTTGCAAATTCAATCTGGTGGTTCCTCAGAAAACTGGGCGTAATACTACCCAAGGACCCTGCTATACCACTCCTGGGCATATACCCAGAGGATTCTCCTGGATGTAATAAGTATACATGCTCCACTATGTTCATAGCAGTCCTATTTATAATAGCCAGAAGATAGAAAGAACCCAGATGTCCCTCAGTGGAGGAATGGATACAGAAATTGTGGTATATATTCACAATGGAATACTATTCAGCTATTAAAACAATAAATTCATGAAATTCTTAGACAAGATACCTGATCGCCAAAATACTTCCCCTCCTCACATGTTCTCCTACCTAATTACCTCTCTTCATCTACCTCAGATAACTATTTAGTTTCCCCTTCTGGGTAATATTAATACATCCTCCCTTCAGACTTTATAACCCAGCTTCTTTGCATATGTGGATTAGAGTGTATGTATCCGGCACTTTATGTCTAATGTCCACTTATATGTGAATATATATTATATGTATCTTTCTGGCTCTAGGTTACCTCACTCAGGATGATATTTTTAAATTCTATTCATTTACCTGCAAAATTCAGGATTCTTCTGTTTTTAATTCCCGAATAGCATTCCACTGTGTAGTTGTTCCACATTTTATTTATCCATTATTCTGTTGATGAATATCTAGGTAATTTACAGTTTCTGTCTGTTACAGATAAAGCTGCTTTGAAATAGTTAAACAAGTGTTCCAGTGGTGTAGTAAGGCAAGGGAAATATAACAACAGACAATGAAGAAATTCAAGGACTTATTAGTTCTTACTTCAAAAGCTTGTGCCCTACAGATTTGGAAAATCTATATGTAATCAATGATTTTCTAGACAGATTCCACTTACCAATGTGAAATCCATATCAGCTAAACTATTTAAACATCCCTATATCCTCTAAGTAAATAGAAGCAATAATTCCACAAAAAAGCCAAGGGCCAGATTGTTTTAGTACAGAATTCTACCAGACCTTAAATGAAGAACAAATACTCATCTAACTATTCCACAAAATAGAAACAGGAGGAACACTGTCAAACCTGTACAGAGCCATATTGGGGCAGTCATGAACAAGGTTTGAGTTTGACATTGGCCAAGGACAATCCCTGACTTCAGGCAGGAATCTGCCCTTAGGACATAATAGGGAAGTAGGTTACAGCAGGAATTTTTATCCTAGGGTGGAGAAGCTCATTGTTCCTCCAGGTCTAGGAATTCCTGAACTAAGCAGGTGACCCACCCAGATGCTGGAGCAGTAGAGACAAGAACCTCCAGGAGAAGTTAGACAACTGCAACCAGAACTCAGCCTGGAGTCTGGGGGGAAGGGTTTGCCCAAACTGTTAAAAGGTCTGACCGCCATTAAAGTTTTGGCCTCGATCAGTGAAACATTGTCCTAGCCCTTCTTTCTTTTCGCCTCTTTCCCATCCATCCCTCAGCTTCTGTTCCAGCAACCCAGTTCGTAATAGCATCATGCAGCTATGGAATACAACACAAACCCATTCTGTGAGTCTGGAATTGCAATGATACCTAAACCACACAAAGACTCAACAAAGAAAGAGAACTTCAGACAATTTCTCTTATGAGCAGCAATGTAAAAATATTCAGTATAATACTAACTGAAACCAGAAATACATTAAAACACCATCCACTATAATCAAGTAGGTCTCATGGTAGGGATCCATGGATGATTCAATACACTAAAACCCATCAATGTAATCCACTATATAAACAAACTGAAAGAATAAAGAAACACATGATTATCACATTACATTCTGAAAAAGTTGAAAACATCCAAAATCCTATCATGCTAAAAGTCTTGGAGAGATCAGGATTCAGGGTACATACCTAAACAGAATTAAAGCAATAGAAAGCAAGCCCATATCCAATGTCAAATTAAATATAGAAAAACTTAAATGTAGAAAAGCAATTCCACTAAAATCAGGTACAAGAGAAAGTTGGCTCCACTCTTCCTATCTATTCAACATGGTACTTTAAGTTCTATCTAGAGCAATAAGACAACTGAAGGAAATCAAGTGACATAAATTGAAAAGGAAGAATTCAAAATACTACTCCTTACAGATATTATGTTACATTGTTTAAACAAAGGAATATTATTTGTTTTACTTCAAGTCCCATGGTCTATCTAGTCCCAGGTTCTTACAAAGGAATATTATTTGTTTTACTTCAAGTCCCATGGTCTATCTAGTCCCAGGTTCTTACAAAGGAATATTATTTGTTTTACTTCAAGTCCCATGGTCTATCTAGTCCCAGGTTCTTGGCCATGTGAGAAGTGTTAGACATGATTTACAGTTCATGTATTAGACTAAATTCCAATTATATAGTAATTGGTTTCTACCAACTTTTGTGCTAATTTTTCAACAGTCAGGAAGGTATATAACCACTGTAGATTGAAGTATTTATATTGGGATGGAAGTTAACATTTTTCTCTGTATCATGCAGCAGAGTACCTTCCAGTACTATGAACACTACTCTCTAAGGGAAATGTTAAGTTGCTTAAAAAATAAAAACAGCTTAACTTTTCTGGGTTCAATGAAATATGTAGGTATTGATTTCAGCAACAGGGTGTTACTATCACTTTATGAAAAACAACCAGTAGTGTTGAAAATATTCTGAGATATTTGGGCGTTCCCCTGGAGCCCCTTTGACCAAAGTCTCACTTAAATGTAGCTCATTTCTGGCACAGGGAGTTTGTCTTAGTTAGGGTTTTACTGCTATGAACAGGCACCATGACCAAGACAACTCCTACAAAGAAAACATTTAATCGGGGCTGGCTTACAAGTTCATAGGGTCAGTCCATTATCATCAAGGCAAGAACATGGCAGCATCCTAGAAGGCATGGTACAGGAGGAGCTGAGAGCTCTACATCTTTCTCTAAAATCTAGCAGAATACTGGCTTCCAGGAAGCTAGCATGAGGATCTTAAAGCCCACTCCCACAGTAACATACCTACTCCAACAGAGCCATACCTTCAAATAGTGCGACTCTCTGGGCACATTACACGTATGAAGCTTTATCAGTAAGTTTTCACATGATGCCTCACATGGCCAGTAGTTTCAGTTGTCCTTCCCAATTACTTATGTTTTATAGCTATGTTTCATCTCCTCTCTATTTAGTCTCTCTGTTCTAGTCTCCCATACTGTATCTGTAACTATATATTTTATTTCCCTTTCCTTGGGAGATCCTCCTCTAATGCCCATCCATTACTCTACATTTATCCTCTGTTATATGATTGTGGCATGCCTCTCTCAGGCTTAAAAGCTAATATCCACATATAAGTAAATAAATATATTTGTCTTTTGGTATCTGTGTAACCTTACTCTGGATGTACTTTTACTAATTATATAGATTTACCTATAAATTTCTTATTTAGATAATTTCCCAGAATCCTGAGAATTTGCTGCATTGATTTTTTTAATAATCACTGTACAAATGTTCACTCTCATTTGAAATGGGTGAGTATTACCCTTAGCTCATATTCTTTTTTTTTTTTTACCATCCAAAATCTTTTTATTTATTCTCTTTTTTTTCTTTTTTTTTATTTGATATAATTTATTTACATTTCAAATGATTTCCCCTTTTCTAGCCCCCCACTCCCCGAAAGTCCCTTAAGTCCCCTTCTCTTTCCCTGTCCTCCCATCCACCCCTTCCCACTTCCCTGTTCTGGTTTTGCCGAATACTGTTTCACTGAGTCTCTCCAGAACCAGGGGCCAGTCCTCCTTTCTCCTTGTACCTCATTTGATGTGTGGATTATGTTTTGGGTATTCCAGTTTTCTAGGTTAATAACCACTTATTAGTGAGTGCATACCATGATTCACCTTTTGAGTCTGGGTTACCTCACTTAGTATGATGTTCTCTAGCTCCATTCATTTGCCTAAGAATTTCATGAATTCATTGTTTCTAATGGCTGAATAGTACTCCATTGTGTAGATATACCACATTTTTTGCATCCACTCTTCTGTTGAGGGATACCTGGGTTCTTTCCAGCATCTGGCAATTATAAATAGGGCTGCTATGAACATAGTAGAGCATGTATCCTTATTACATGGTGGGGAATCCTCTGGGTATATGCCCAGGAGTGGTATAGCAGGATCTTCTGGAAGTGAGGTGCCCAGTTTTCGGAGGAACCGCCAGACTGATTTCCAGAGTGGTTGTACCAATTTGCAGCCCCACCAGCAGTGGAGGAGTGTTCCTCTTTCTCCACACCCTCTCCAACACCTGCTGTCTCCTGAATTTTTAATCTTAGCCATTCTGACTGGAGTAAGATGAAATCTCAGGGTTGTTTTGATTTGCATTTCCCTAATGACTAATGAAGTTGAGCATTTTTTAAGATGCTTCTCCGCCATCCGAAGTTCTTCAGGTGAGAATTCTTTGTTTAACTCTGTACCCCATTTTTTAATAGGGTTGTTTGGTTTTCTGGAGTCTAACTTCTTGAGTTCTTTGTATATATTGGATATTAGCCCTCTATCTGATGTAGGATTGGTGAAGATCTTTTCTCAATTTGTTGGTTGCCGATTTGTCCTCTTGATGGTGTCCTTTGCCTTACAGAAACTTTGTAATTTTATGAGGTCCCATTTGTCAATTCTTGCTCTTAGAGCATACGCTATTGGTGTTCTGTTCAGAAACTTTCTCCCTGTACCGATGTCCTCAAGGGTCTTCCCCAGTTTCTTTTCTATTAGCTTCAGAGTGTCTGGCTTTATGTGGAGGTCCTTGATCCATTTGGATTTGAGCTTAGTACAAGGAGACAAGGATGGATCAATTCGCATTCTTCTGCATGCTGCCCTCCAGTTGAACCAGCACCATTTGTTGAAAAGGCTATCTTTTTTCCATTGGATGTTTTCAGCCTCTTTGTCGAGGATCAAGTGGCTCATATCCTTATCAGCATGAACTGTCATTTGTTTTATTGAACTTGGACATTCTAATTGATGTTAAATGAAATTTTACATAAGATTGCATTTTGCTGATAGCTTAAGGATGTCGATCATTTATTTTGAGTTTTCTTAATGATTTGTGGGGTTTTTTTTTTTTTTGAGAATTCTCCATTTAAATCTGTGCCCATATTTAAAATTGGGTCATTTTCTCTTGATAGCCAGTTTTTTCACTTCTTTATAAATTGTAGATATCATCCATCTACTAGGCATATGATTGGTAAAGATCTTTTCCTATTCTGTAACTTGCTGCTTTGCAAAAATGATAGTGTCCTTAGCCATTTAGAAGCTTTTAAGTTTCATGAAGTCCCATTTTTTAAATTTTTTTCTTATTTCTTATGATATTGGTGACCTGATAAGGCTTTTCCTGTTCTAATGCATTCAAGACTGTACTCACTTTTTCTTCTATCAGATCAAGAATATCTGGCATTGTGCTAATATCCATGATGCATTTGGAATTGATTCTTATACAGAGTGTGATAAGTATAGATTTATTTTTATTCTTTTCATACATTCTTTTCTTAAATTTTTAACACAGCTTTGATTTTATGGAACACTTTTGTACTTTTTATTGGTTATGTTATTTATTTATATTTAAAAGGTTATCCCTTCCCAATTTCCCCTCCATAAGCCCCCTCATCCATCCCTGCCTCTATGAGGATGCTCTCCCAATTACCCGCCTACTCCTGCCTCAATGACCTAGAATTTCACTACACTGGGTCACTGAGACTCCATAGGACCAAGGGTTTCCCTTCCCAGTGATGCCTTCTAAGGCAATCCTCTGCTACATATCCAGCTGGAGACATGGATCTCGCCATGTGTACTCTTGTTTGGTGATTAATCTCTGGGAGCCTTGGGGGGATCTTGTTGGTTGATATTATTGTTCTTCCTATGGGGTTACAAACCCATTCAGCTCCTAAAGTCCTTGCCCTCCATTCTCCATTGGACCTACCCTTGGTCCAATGTTTGGCTGTGTACAACTGCATTTGTATTTTTCAAGCTCTTGCTAAGCTGCTCATGGAACAACTACACCTGGCTCCAGTCAGTAAGGACTTCTTAGTATGCACATAAGTGTTTAGGTTTGGTGTCTGTAGATGGGATGTGGTGGGGCTATCTCTAGATGAAGAGAATTTTCTTCAGTCTTTGTGCCACTCTCTGCCTCTGTATTTCCTTTTGACAGGAAGAATTCTGGATTAATGTTTTTGAGGTGGGGGATGGCCCCATCCTTCAACTGGGGCCATGTCTATCTACTAGATATGGTCTCTACAGGTTTTCTGTCCCCTTTGTTGGATATTTTAGCTAATGTCCTCCCTGTTGAGTCCTGGGAAACTCTTGGGTCCCTGGCATCATGGACTTTCTTTTATTTGTTTTCTTTTATTTTCTAAATTCTTTGTTTACATTCTGAATGCTTTCCCCTTTCCAGGTTCCCCCTCCCAAAAGGTCTCATAAGCCTTTATAGTTCCCAATCACCACCTCCCATTTCTCTGTCCTGTTATTTCCTCCTACAATGCTGGATCAAGACTTTTCAGAACCAGGGCCCTCTTCTTCCTTCATCTTGGGTATCATTTGATATGCTAATTGTGTCATGAGAATTCAGAGCTTCTGCACTAATTAATATCTAATTATCAGTGATTGCATTCCATGTGTATTCTTTTGTGATTGAGTTACCTCACTTAGGATGATATTTTCCAGTTCCAAACACTTGCCTAAAAATTTCATGAATTCATTGTTTTTAATTGCTGAGTAGTATTCCATTGTGTAAATATACCACATTTTCTGTATCCATTCCTCCAGTGAGGGACATCTGGGTTCTTTCCAGCTTCTGGCTATTTTAAATAAGGCTGTTATGAACATAGTGGAGCATGTGTCCTTATTGCATGCCGGGGAATCCTCTGGGTATATGCCAAAGAGAGGTATAGCAGGGTCCTCCAGAAGTGTCATGTCCACTTTTCTGAGGAAACGCCAGACTGATTTCCAAAGTGGTTGTACCATCTTACAACCCCACCAGCAGTGGAGGGGTGTTCCTCATTCTCCACATCCTTGCCAACACCTGCTGTCTTCTGAGTTTTTATCCTTAGCCATTGCACTGGCTAGTTTTGTGTGTCAACTTGACACAGGCTGGAGTTATCACAGAGAAAGGAGCTTCAGTTGGGGAAGTGCCTCCATGAGATCCAGCTGTGGGGCATTTTCTCAATTAGTGATCAAGTGGTGAGGGCCCCTTGTGGGTGGTTCCACCTTTGGGCTGGTGCTCTTGGGTTCTATAAGAGTGCAGGCTGAGCAAGCCAGGGGAAGCAATCCAGTAAGAAACATCCCTTCATGACCTCTGCATCAGCTCCTGCTTCCTGACCTCCTTGAGTTCCAGTCCTGACTTCCATTAGTGGTGAATTGCCACATGGAAGTGTAAGCTGAATAAACCCTTTCCTCCCCAACTTGCTTCTTGGTCATGATGTTTGTGCAGGAATAGAAACCCTGACTAAGACAGCCATTCTGACAGTTACGAAGTGAAATCTCAGGGTTGTTTTAACTTACATTTCCCTAATGATTAATGATGGTGAACATTTCATAAGGTGCTTCTCAGCCATCCAAAGTTCTTCAGGTGAAAAATTCTTTGTTTAGCTATGTACCCCATTTTTAATAGGATTATTTGGTACTCTGGGGTCTAACTTCTTGAGTTCTTTGTAAATATTGGACAATAGCCTTCTGTCGGATTTAGGGTTGGTCCTTTCCAATCTGTGATTGACGTTTTGTCCTTTTAACAGTGTCCTTTGCCTTACAGAAAATTTGTAATTTTATGATGTCCCATTTGTCAATCCTTGATCTTAGAGCATAAGATATTGGTGTTCTGTTCAGGAACTTTTCCACTGTGCCCATGTCCTCAAGGGTCTTCCCCAGTTTTTCTATTAGTTTCAGTGTGTCAGGTTTTATGTGGAGGTCCTTGATCCACTTAGATTTGAGCTTAATACAAGGAGAGAACAATGGATCAATTCGCATTCTTCTGCATGCTGACCTCCAATTGAATCAGCACCATTTGAAAAGGCTATCTCTTTTTTCCACTGGATGTTATCAGTTCCTTTGTCAAAGATCAAATGATCATAGGTGTCTGGGTTCATTTCTGGGTATTCAGTCTTATTCCATTGACCCACTTGCCTATCATTGTACCAATACCATGCAGTTTTTAACACTATTGCTGTGTAGTAGTGTTTGAGGTCTGGGATACTGATTCCACCAGAAGTTCTTTTACTGTTGAGAATAGTTTTAACTATCCTGGGTTTTTTGTTATTGCAGATGAATTTGAGAATTGTTCTTTCTAACTCTGTGAAGAACTGGGTAGTTATTTTGATGATGATTGTGTTGCATCTGTAGTTTGCTTTTGGGAAGATGGCCATTTTAACTATATTAATCCTGCCAATCCATGAGCATGGAAGATTTTTTCCATTTTCTGAGGTCTTCGATTTCTTCCTTCAGGGACATGAAGTTCTTGTCATATAGATCTTTCCCTTTTTAGGTTAGAGTAACACCAAGATACTTTATGTTGTTTGTGGCTATTTTGAAGGTTGTCATTTTACTAATTTCATTCTCAGTCTGCTTATCCTTTGAATATAGGAAGGCTACTGATTTGCTTGAGTTGATTTTGTAACAAGCCACATTGCTGAAGTTGTTTATCAGCTGTAGGAGTTCTCTGGTGGAATTTTTTGGGTGGCTTAAGTAGACTATCATATCATCTGCAAATAGTGATAGTTTGACATCTTCCTTTCCAATTTGTATCCTGTTGACCTCCTTATGTTGCTTAATTTCTCTAGATATGACATCAAGATCTATATTAAAAAGATATGGAGAGAGGGGGCAGCATTGTCTAGTCCCTGATTTTAGTGGGATTGTGTCAAGTTTCTCTCTATTTAGTTTGATGTTGGCTACCGGTTTGCTGTACATTGTTTTTACTGTTTTGGTATGGGCCTTGGATTCTTGTTCTTTCCAAGACTTTTGGCATTAAAGGATGTTGAATTTTGTCAAATGCCTTTTCAGCATTTAATGAAATGACCATGTGGTTTTTTTCTTTGAGGTTATTTATGAAGCAGATTACATTGATGGATTTCTGTATATTGAATCATCCTTGCATCCATGGGATGAAGCCTACTTGATCATGGTGGTTGATCATTTTGATATGTTCTTGGATTTGGTGGGCAAAAATTTTATTGAATATTTTTGCATTGATATTCATAACAGAAATTGGCCTGAAATTCTCTTTCTTTGTTGGATCTTTGTGTTGTTTTGGTATCAGCACAATTGTGGTTTCTTGGAACGAGTTGAGTAGTGTTTCATCTGTTTCTATTTTGTGGAATAGTTTGAATTGTATTGGTTTTAAGTCTTCTTTCAAGGTCTGATAGAATTCTGTACTAAAACCATCTGGTCCTCTGCTTTATTTGGTTGGAAGGCTTTCTATGACTCCTTTTATTTCTTTTGGGGTTAGGGGACTGTTTAGATGATCTAGTTGATCCTGATTTAATTTTGGTATTTGGTATTTGTCTAAGAAATTGTCCATTTCCTCTAGATTCTCCAGTTGTGTTGAGCATAGGCTTTTGTAGTAGGATCTAATATTTTTTTGAATTTCCTCAGTTTCTGTTGTTATATCTCCTTTTTCATTTCTAATTTTGTTAATTTGGATACTGTGTCTGTGCCGTTTGGTTAGTCTGGCTAAGGGTTTATCTATCTTGTTGATTTTTTCAAGGAACCAACTCCTGGATTTGTTGATTTTCTGTATCATTCACTTTGTTTCCACCTGATTGATTTCAGGCCTGAGGTTGATGATTTCCTGTCTTCTTTTTCTCCTGGGTGAATTAGCTTCTTTCTGTGCCAGGGCTTTCAATTGTGCCATTAAGCATCTAGAGTATGCTCTCTCCATTTTCTTTTTGGAGGCACTCAGGGCTATGAGTTTTCCTCTTAGTACTGCTTTCATTGTGTCCCATAGATTTGGGTATGTTGTGCCTTCATTTTCATTAAATTCTAAAAAGTCTTTGATTTCTTTCTTTGTATCATTCTTGACCAATGTATCATTGAGTAGAGTGTTGTTCAGTATCCATATGTATGTGGACTTTCTGTTGTTTTTGGTGCTAAGGGTTTATCTATCTTGTTGATTTTTTCAAAGAACCGGCTCCTAGTTTTGTTGATTCTCTGTATGGTTCTCTTTGTTTCTACTTGATTGATTTCAGCCCTGAGTTTGATGATTTCCTGTCTTTTTTTCCTCCATAGTGATCTGATAGGAGGCATGGGATTATTTTGATCTTCTTATATTTGCTCAGTTCTGTCTTGTGACCAATTATATGGTCGATTTTGGAAAAGGTACCATGATGTGCTGAGAACAAGGTATACTCTTTTGCTTTAGGGTGAAATATTCAATATATATCTGTCAAAACCAATTAATGCAAAGCTTCAATTAGTTTCACTGTGTCCCTGTTTAGTTTCTGTTTTCCTGATCGGTCCTTTAAGGAGAGATGGGGTATTGAAAGCACCCACAATTATTGTGTTAGATGTAATGTGTGCTTTGAGCTTTAGTAAAGCTTCTTTTATGAATGAGGGAGCCCTTGAATTTGGAGCATAGATGTTCAGAATTGAGAGTTCTTCTTGGTGGATTTTTCCTTTGATCAGCAAGAAGTCTCCCTCTATGTCTCTTGATGAATTTAGGTTGAAAGTTATCTGATGTCTACTCCAGCTTGTTTCCTGAGACCATTTGCTTGTAAAATGTCTTCAAGGCTTTTACTCTAAGGTAGTTTTTGTCTTTGACACTGAGGTGTGTTTCCTGTATGCAGCAAAATGTAGGGTCCTGTTTAAGTATCCAGCCTGTTACTCTATGTCTTTTTATTGGGAAATTGAGTCCATTGATGTTAAGAGATATTAAGGAACAGTGATTATTGCTTCCTGTCATTTTTGATGTTAATTTTATATATGAGTGGTTATCTTCTTTTGGGTTTTATGAAAGAAGGTTACTATCTTGCTTATTCCAGGGTATAATTTCCCTCCTTGCATTAGTGTTTTCCCCCTATTACCCTTTGTAGGGCTGGGTTTGTGGAAAGATATTGTGTAAACATGGTTTTGTCATAGAATATATTGGTTTCTTCATTTATAGTGATTGAGAGTTTTG